>NW_024070209.1:103363854-103412924 GCF_014754425.2 Oryx dammah
AGACACACAGACACACACAGAGACACACAGAGACATAGAGACACACACACAGAGACACACACACACAGTCATAGACACACACAGACACACAGAGAGACACAGAGAGACACACAGACACACACAGAGACACACAGAGACATAGAGACACACACAGAGAGACACACACACAGTCATAGACACACACAAACACACATAGAGAGACACAAAGACACACACACACAGAGACACACACAGAGACACACACAGAGACACACACACAGAGACACACACACAGATACACAAAGAGACAGAGACACACAGAGACACACACAGAGTCATAGACCCACAAAGACACAGACAAAGAGACAGAGAGACACACACACACACACACACACTTGGTGTGAGTCTGTTCCGCTTTCATGACAAGCCATAGGTCTCTCCCCGCGACAGCTCCTCGCGAGTTCTCTCCGTGAGGCTGTGTTCTCTCCCTTCCCTGCCCCGGAGGAGGGCTGCCAACCGTGGGGGAAATGGGGACCTGCCTTCCCCAAACCTTTCTACTCCAATGATTTGCTATTAAACTGAGAGTTTTCACTTGAAAGTTGATTAAGACCCATCATCTCTGGAAGTGATCAGGGGCTGGAGACCCAGAGACCTCTGTGCAAGCTGTGCTGGTCCATAAGGCAGGGCCGCCCTACATTGAGGGACAGTTACATGGGCAGTGAACGCCCTGCCCACAGGCCAGCAGGCACTGCCCACGTTGCCAGGCACAGAGGCCCCCTGCTCCTCAGCAGCTCCGACTCCCTCCCGGGACCTGGAGACCTGCTCCTGAGTACCTGGAGCCCGGAGCACCCGAGCGGCCAGCCTTGGGGCGCCCCCTTGCCTTCGGCACTCCCCCGGCTCACTCAGCCCGAGGTTCTGGCGGTCAAAGTGTGTGGGCAGCAGGTCCCAGCCCTGCTCTCCTCACCACACGCCCCTCACACCAGCCAGTACAGCTGGAGCCTTCCCAGCCAGAAAACGTCTATTCATCCATCAACACCCTGCCTCACCACTTCCTGCTCTGTGTCCCCGCCCCTCCCCAGCCCTGTCCTCCAGCCTGGTGGGGTCCACAAAGGTGACTGGGCCCCCTGCCCGCCACCAGCTCTGAGCTCCAGGGGCGGGTCTCATTTCTCCCCGCGTGCCAGCATGCAGCCTGGAGCCCCGGCTGGCACAGCCCTTACACACTCGGCTGTGAGTAGCCATGTTCATCCGTAAACAGGTGACAGGTGGAATCTGACCACGGCCACTTACAGCAAAGACCAAGGGACGTACCCACACCTGCTCTCAGGCACGCCTGCTCTCAGGCTCACTTATACGCACATTCAGGCTCTGGGAGGTGATCAGACTCCCAAGGTCACCAGCAAGGGAGTGGCCAGGCGGATCCCACAGCAAATCCAGAACCCACGTGGCTCCCAAGCCCAGTCTCCCCAGCCCGTGGGGAGGCCTCTTCTGAGTCCAACAGCCAGCACTCCAGGGCCACCCCACCGCCACCCAACTGCAGAGCAGAGCTGTGGCTGCACACACCCCCCGCCTCCGACTGCAGCTGGCCCCGCTGAGACGGGACGGGATCTGCTCAGGGACTCAGCTGACCGGCCAAGATGCTCTGTCCTGGGTGGGACAGCGGTCCCCAAAGGCATGTCCACCAGGGGCCTCAGGATGTGACCCTGGAAACAGGGTCTTTGCAGATGTAATCACAGCCCACAGGGTCGTGGTCAGATCACGTCGGACTAGGGTGGGCCCCGCATCCGAGGACAAGGTCCTTATAAGAGACGAAAGGACCCAGAGACACAGAAAGAAGCTGAGTGAGCATGGAGAACAGACTGGGGGCTGCGGCCACAAGCCAGCGACATCTGGGGCCCCCGGGCGCTGGGAGCAGCAGGGAGGCCCCTCCCCACAGCCTCCAGAGAGGCAGGGCCCAGCGAGACCAGTTTTGGACACTGGCCTCCAGGCCTGAGAGAGAATTAGATTTCTGATGTGTTAAGCCTCCGAGTTTGCGGGAATCTGTAGCAACGGCCCCCGGGACACTCATGCTGACCCCTTGGCCCTCCGTCCACACCACAGCGACGTCTGATCACCAGCCCCAGGCCAGGTTCCCTGGGCTGTGGAGTCTGGGGGCGGTTTGACTCTTCCTTGAAAATCCAGAGAAACTGACAGGATGTTCTGAGTCTGTTGGAGGAAGTCGGTGAAGGAAGTGAAGTTCATGGACCTTCATTCAATCCACAAAAATCTACTGCTGTTGAGTAAAAGTCTCTGAAACGGGGAAGCAGAGCGACGCGGGCAGGGAGGGCTTCATGGCTCACGGTCTCTCGGGAGCGCCCGGGACCCCCGGGGAAGGCGGCCTTCTCTGACCTGGCCTGATGCACCCTCGTCGGACACTGCTCGGGACACGGCTTCCGTCACAGTGCAGAACCGACCCGGAGGACTCGGCGCTCTTGTCAGGGAGGAGACGGACTGGTTTGTCTCTAACGTGGCCACCTCCTCCCTAACATCTATCCCCACTGACCGCGGCCAGAGCGCCAGACCGTCCTCTGAGCCGGCGCCGTCATCTTTCCGGCCTCCCTTTCCTGAGCCGGTTGACATTCGTCAGCAGCTCCGTGTGGCTCTGCACCAGGGCTGTGTTATTTAGCCCAGAAGGTTCGGTTGCGGCCCCATAAAGGGAAGCACGCAGGCGTCTCCCAGAAGGACTGACGGCCCAGTTCCTCACTGCGTCACTTCTGCCTCAGCACACACGACCCCAAACGCTCAGGGTGCCGGCGACAGGCCCCGGGATACGGGACATGCTGAACCCCCGCACGCCCAAGCCCCACCCCTCTCCCGCCCTCAGCTCCCCCATCTGGGAAGGGAGATATGGAGAGTCTCGGAAGTCTGGCCTTTCCAGCTGAGGGTCCAGGGCAGCCCTCCAGACAGGGCAGCCACCTGAACCCCTGTGGGGGCTCTAGGAGGGTAGGAGAGGGCCGTCCCCACGCAGGACCACCCAACCTCGGGCTTTGAGACGAGAGGTCCCCAGAGACTCTGCCCCTGTGAATGGAGATCACAGTCAGGGCACAACACCACCCACCTAACGCTGGAGCCGGCAGGAGCCACAGGGCACGGAAGCCTCACCCACCCAGGACCCCTCTCCAGACGCTCACGGAAACCCCTGGGGTCCTGGCTAGGGGGGACCTGCCTTTCTGAATGACATCCTCCTAGCAGCACTTGTGCAAAGCCCCACAGGGAGTCACTTCTAAAAGCCAGGACTCCTGCCCTCCCACCGGGCCACCAGCTCAGAAGTCGGGCTCTGGGCCACCTCGGTCAGCCCCAGCAATAAACACAAACAGTCTGACTTTAATGTAAACCTCTCCTGAGAGCCTGTCCCTCTGGGTGGGACACGTCTCTTTAGGCCCATGTGGTTAACAGGAGTATCTGCCTTGTCTAAGGATCAACACCACATTAACGGGAGTATAACCTCCAGAAAAAGGGAGGTGATTGTCCTCTGCCACTTTGCACTCGTCATACCACACTCGGATGCCACCCCATTCTTCATCCGTGATGAGCTGCCAGGATCTTGTCCCTTGAGTTGCTCAGTGGCTTTTCCTGCCCTCAGCTAAAAAATTCTGAATCCCTCTCTCAGCCTGCCAGAACCTGGGATTTCTCCTGAGAGAGCCGCCTCTACACCCCCTTCGTTCCTGCTCCCCTGGCCTCTCCCAGTTTCCAGAACAGAGCTCCCGGCTCCCACCAGGGCCTTCCCTTCAGTTTCTGCTGCCCACACGGCCTCAGGGTTGGTCCGCTCTCACCCAGGTCCTCAGGGGCCCCCACCGTTGGCTCCAAGTCCCTTCCCCTCCCCCTGCTCTCGTGCAGCCCATAATAAGTCTTGTCTGTGGACTCATTCCCAGGGAGAGCTGAGCCAGCTGTGTTCACCACGATGTCCTTGGCCCAGAGTCTGAATGCCACGCACAGCAGGCACTCCATAAATGGTCATGGGCTACACACAGCAGGCACTCCATAAATGCTCAGGGGCTGCACACAGCAGGCACTCCATAAATGCTCAGGGGCTGCACACAGCAGGCACTCCATAAATGCTCAAGGGCTGCACAAAAATGTTTGTGGAGTCGGTAAGTCAGCAAACATCAGTGAACATCAGGGTCATCGCTGACTCAGAAATTGAAGGGAAGTGCCAGAAAAGGTGGACGCTGGGTGGGCGCAGCGATTTGGCCAATACACTCTGATGACACGCAGCCAGCTCCTCCCACAAAGGGGCCCCAACAAAAGGACCCAGGTCCCCAAGGCCTTGCAGGGGGTGATGGTCCGCAGAGCTCTTGGTACCAGGATACTCTCAGCTCACTGCCTTTCTCCAAGGTGGAAATATCCATCATGTCCTGAGGAAAGGAGGCCTGGGAGCGGGTCAGCCCGAGGTCGTGCGGGGATGTGGGTGCTGGGTCTTGCTCATGGGCCAACTGGACTGCGGGGGCCAGGCAGCCACGGCCTGGCACGGAGGACGAGGAGGGTCTCCGAGAGGGCACACCATCCATCTATGCCCCGGCCACCTGCCCTTGAGCTGGGTTAAGAGGCCCAGAGTCCCGCTTCATCCACAGCCGCCCCCGCTCAGCCAAGGCACGGCACGAATGAGGCGCTGCGCCCACCATCTGGGCGAGGGTCAAGTCTGAAGCTCAAGTGCGCCAGCGGGGCACTGTGACGTGGGCTTATCTGGCACAGTGGGTTGCAGCCAGGTGAGAGGAGAACCTTGCTGGGGGCAGAGGGTGGGCTAGAGAGCTGGCCCGACCCCCAGCCTCCATCTGCGCGTCCTCGCCCGGGCCAGCCAGCTGGCCCACATCCGCTGGTCCCCGGAGGAACCCTGTCCGCTCCCCGCCCCTTGCACACGCGTTTACACAGGCAGTGCGGCTGTCTTGTGGCTCCTGGGAGCCCCCAACTCTTGGCCCCTGAGCGAGCAGGTTCGAGGACCCTTGCCTGCTCAGGGGGGCACAGCGCCTGGCCCGGAGCTGGATGCACCTGGGGAGGCACCTTCAGGGGGTCCCAGGTGAAGGCGCCCTTCGGTGGCCATCTGGGCAGGAGGGTTCCGAGTGAGCTGAGAGTCCCCTGGCGGATGATGCAGGGGAGCCTCTGCAGGTGACGGTGGCAAGAACCCAGGGTCCCCACCAGCCCCTGGGAGGCCTTCTACAGCTCTCAGGACCCCTCCTCAGACCCCAGGAATCGGGATTGTTAACGAGCTCCCACGGCTTCAACGAGCAGCCAGGTCTAAGCACCATGAAGATAAAACTCTGTGGGCTCCTCCTCCAAAGACCCCATGATGGACAGAAAGCAAGGCCCCGTCCCCTGGTGGATCTCCTGAGGTTTCAGTGGCTAAAACCGCTGTCTCCCGGGCCCCCCATAGGGCCGGCCTCTCGTGAGCCCCACTTCACATCACCACATCACCTGGCTTCGTCCTCATCAGCATCTCGTCCTCGAGAGCTGGCAGCAGAGGCGTGAGGGAGGGAAGCAGAGGCCCAGATCTCTGCTGGGATGGCAGAGCCATCCTGACAGCTGCCCTCCGCACTCAGCTAGAAGCTTCCAGAATCCCGATTCCACGCCGCACCCCCCCCCACCTACCGCCAGGCTCCAGCAGGCCATTCTCAGGAAGAGAAGGCCACCTCCGCACCCCCTCCATCAGCTGGGGTGACAAAACAGAGGCTTAACGCAAAGAATGAAACAGATTCAGAGGCCACACGATATCAGTGTAAAGACCAGGCACTGCACTGATTCCTGAAGCTGTCACTCTCCCCCGACAGCCTGGATCCCGGACCACGGCCGTCACGTTGGGCACGTAAGGGGCACAGGACTGCAGGTGACGCTGCTGGGCTGGAGGCCGGGGCCCTCTCTGCATCCAAACCCCGTCCAACCGCCTGGGCGGGACCCGGAGGAGAGAAGCTGCCTCGTGTCCTGACGAGGGCATCTACACCCCCTCAGCCCCGTGGACATCTGCCCCGAGGCTGCGGACGCTCAGACGTAAGCCGGGCACCACTGGAAGGCCCAGTGCTCCGTGCTCTTGGACCCAGAACAACGGTCTCCCCAAGTTCAGGGCCGAAGCTGGTTTACACCAGGATGGCCATGTATCCGCGCCCACAGCTGCTGCCTGCACCCCGCTCAGCCTCTTGGGCTCGGCCCCTCCACACAGCTGGCCGCCGCTGCCTTCAGTGGCTGGGGACCAGGCCCGGCCTCTGGTCACCCACACGGCACCGAGGGGCACAAACGCCATCCTTGCCCCTGAGCAACTGATAAAGAAGTCCAGGTGTGGCGTTCTGGCAAGGAAGCAGGCCTGTGTCCTCAGCCCGGGGCACCCGGAGCCCCTGAAGCCCCTCCCTCAGGCCTGCAGGGGGGTTGGTTCCTACAGCAGCAGCTTCCAAGGGCCACGCCCACCAGGCTCAGAGCCCGAATCCCCTGGCACCGGATCCTCGAGGGCCCACAGCACAGCGGGGAACCCTGATGGCAAGAGGGTCCCTATCCCCCCAGACCCCCAGGAACAGAGGTGAAGGGGCTGCTAGGGCCCCCGTGAGGCCCCTCCCGTCCAGGCTGGGAGGGCAGGGAGGGCAGTTTCCTCAGTTTACAAGTGAGGACAGGGCAGAACCGGAGGCGCCCCGAGGCCCTGTCCGCTCACCTCTCCTTGAAGTCCAGGAAGACCTTGGCCAGCGAGCCGCCGCCCGCCATCATGGACACGTCGATGGCCCTCAGGAAGCTGTGATGCACCTTGATCAGCTCCTGGGACGAAAAGCGACTGCGTGTGAGCAGGCTCGGAGGGCGGGGCTGGGGATGCAGAGGCTCCGGTCAAGCCTCTCGGGGCTGCTGTTGGAAGGACGTCCACGCGCAGGCCAGGTGCTGGGTGCGCCACCCCAGGTGCGATCCACTGCGCTCTACAGCCGGCCACAGCCGCACCAGCCTGTCCAGACACACCGTGGCCAACCCCAGGCAAGGAGCGACCCCAGCCAGCACGCTCGTGATCCACCCGCTGGGTGACGGAGCGAAGGGGCTCACGGGCTCTGAGGGTCGAGTCTCTCCTCCGCGGAAGTGGGGCCCAGCCCCGGGGAAGTGCGTCCACGCCAGAGCAGAGGGGCGGCCATCATCCTCTGTGTCCCTGTTCAGACCCCACAGGGCAGCGAGGGGCTCAGTGTGCTCAGAGAGGGGGAGGGGACCACTCCCCTCCACTGCTAAGAAAACCTCGAGGGCCCTGGAGGACCACCAGGGTCCAGCCCTCCACGACCCCTCAAGCTGGAGCCCGCCCGACGTCGCAGCGGGTTAGGGCGGCGGCCCCCACACAGTGAGCCGGGGCGGGACCCTCACCTCCAGGTTGATGAAGATGGCCGCCATGTCCGTCGGGCTGAGCACCAGCCTCAGGGGCGCCATGTAGTTCTGCAAGAGAGAAGCCCTCATTGCACCCTGGCCTGGAGCTGGCGGGGCTTCGGGGGTGCTAACGGCCTCACAGGGTCAGGCGTCCACAAACGGGCTCTCCGCGGGGCGGCCACTCAGCTCGGCACACAGCAGGCTCCGTGCCTCCTGGAGAGCTCGGGCTTTCTGGGGAGACCCGAGAGCCACTCTGCGGGGTGAGCCCAGTGTGGGCCGGGCGGGGTCCGGCCTGGGAATCAGTGTGAGCACCGGACCCCCACCCCGCCAAGGTGGGCACAGCTCCACGGGGGGCCCCCTGCACGTGGCGCTGGACTTCAACCCGAAGGCAACCAGGGCGGGCTTTGCTGTCGCTGTCTGAGACATTTGGGGAAAATGAGGATCCCCCCAAGGGTGCACGCGAGGCCAGACACACAGCATAAGTCTCTCCCGGCATCAGGTCCTGGGCCTCTGCTCCGAGCGTCCCCCCAGGCCTGTCGTCAGAAAGGCGCACTCCACCCCACTTGCCACAGGAGCAGCCTTTAGACAAGGCGCCCACGTGTGGAACCGGCCCTGGAGGCCCCTCAGGGAACGGCCGGCCACCCTCCCTGCCCCCCGCAGGGTCCCAGCCACCTGGCCCTCTCCGTGGCCGCTGCGTGAGCAGAAGGCTGTCCCCCTGCACTCGTGGTCGCGGGATGCACCTGAACAGTTCTCCCCCATTGGGCGGCGGCCCCCTCTGGGACTGCTTCCTCCCCTGAGACCCAGCTGAGGGGCTGGGAAGGGTTACAAACACCATCGTCCCCGCGGGCATCTCAGGACTTCTGGCTGGAGGCTCCTGTGTGCCCCGAACAGTGGGGACCCACCTAGGGATCCCCATGACGGCTACACTTGGCCCTACTCTGCAAAGAAAGCGGGCATGGTCTCTCCTGAAAGCAATGTTGGTTCTTTCACACCTCTAAGCACTGCCATGAGGATGCCAAGTGACAGGGAAACGGCACGGAGCCAGTGGTCACAGGAAGCGGGGAGAAAGCCCACCTGTGTCCTCCAGGAACCGGGTAGGCCGGCGGGGAGACAGCACTGATCACACCGTCTGCCAGCGGGGCTGCAGAGACCGCCAGCATCGGGCCCAGCAGAGCCCCAGGTGCGGGGCGCTCACAGCCACCTACGGGCTGGCCCTGCTGTGCGCCCTGCTGACGGAGGGCAGGCTGAGTGCAGATGGCACCCAGTGAGGCGGTGCTCACAAAGAGCTCACTCAGTGCCTGGCCTGGGTGGCAGTGTATGCAGAAGGCGTTTAGCTCTGGGCTAGGATGCACCCATGAAGAGCCTGGCTCAGCACATTTCAGGAGCAGAAGCGGTCACAATGCCAGTGTTAGGCTGGAAGGAGTGGCAGAAACAAGCTCAGGACGGTCTCGGGTCTGAGCTGAGGCCGAGGGGTGGGAGGCGGGACCAAGGACTCCCAGGAAACTGGCCTGGGCGAAGCCCACAGCCTGTGTGGAGCCAGGGGCCAGACGACAGGTGAGGGTGCTCTCCGGATAGGCGGGCGCAGGGGTACAAAGCTGAGAGGCCCTGTGCCCGCCTGCCACCACTGCCCTGAGCCCCTGCCTGGCGAGAGGCCCCCGGGAGGCAGGGGCCCGGGGCGGCCCCGGCGGCCCCGCCCACCTTCTCGATGTCCTCCAGCGTCCGGTAGTACTTGGCCTCCGTCTCCTGGATCTCCAGCAGGCAGCAGTTCCTCTTGTCATCCTCTGTCATGCCCATTTTCTAGGGGAGGACACAGGACATCAGCCCGGACCCTGCCGTGCCCAACGCTCGGCTGGAGGGTCGCCGAGTGCGGAGCGGGTGCGATGGGGGGCGGCGTGCCCCTCCCCTCTTTCCTGGCAGCGCAGGGGGCGTGGTATGACCCTGAGGACGGCGACAGCACAGAAGTGACAGGTCCCTACCAGGCTGGCCACTCCCTCCAGCACACGCGGCAGGCGGCGCATGCTTAAAGCGCCCACTGTGCGCACGGGGAGAGGCTCTGACCAGCTCCCTGGGGACCCACGTCCACCGACCCACCGTCCCAGACTGTCAGTGCCTTGGAGAAAGGGATCACCCAGCGATCTCCGACTGCAGAGCTCAGAGCCCATCGGCAGGGGTCCCTGGGACAGGCCTCTGTGGGGGGCCCTCTAGGGCAGGACTGAGCAAGATAACGTGGCCACAGGGGCCGGGGAAGGAGCCGCGGAGGGGATGACTGTCAGGGGTGACTGTGGACGGTCCAGGCCTTCTCCTTAGGTTTTCGGCTGAGAGAATACTGGACGGGCGACACATGGGCCATTTGGACTCAAACCTGCCCTGACGTCATCCTTCTTTTCCAAGAAACGCCCCGGGGCCTCGAGTGGGCTGGCTGGGGCCACAGCGCTGCAAAGCAGCCTGTCAAGTGGGCACATGACCCAGGCTCCTTCCCAGAGCCCAAAGCCCTGCTCAGCCTGGGAACTTGGTGTTCAGGGTCCACGACCCCCTAAAACTGCATCTAAGAATGTGGAGCCCGATAGTGTCTCCCTGGGGAGGGGTCCCGGGTTGTTGCAAAGAGGACTGAGGCTTCCTGAAGGTGCAGGAAGACGGAGCTGGCAGATCGGAGCCGGGGCCTCCCCTCTGCCGGCCACTTACCTGCATATATCTAATCTGAAAGCGTGCGGAAGAAACAGAAAGGCCAGTTAGCAGTGCTTGCTCTTACTCAAGCCGAGCTTGGGGAGGCCAGGGAGCTCGCTGACACAGACACCAGAGCCAGGGATCACGCCACACCCGCCCCCCCGCCGAATGCCAGCCCGGCGAGATGAGAGGACAGCACTGGGACGGGGACAGACTGGGAGAGGTCAGACTGGGATGGGGTTAGACTGGGATACGGGACAGACTGGGATACAGGACAGACTGGGAGTGGTCAGGCTGGGACAGGGGACAGACTGGGACTGAGCGGGTGACACCTTCCCCCATCCCGGGCCAGGCTCTGCATGGCACCTGCCATGCCCTGGCTTTATCTTCCTTTAGAGACATCACTATCCCCTGTACCTTCCACTCAGACTGTTCAGATAGCTCCAGACATGATGGGGAAGGAAGTAAAGCCCGCTTTTGTCTCTGAGGATCTGCCATGTGGCAGGAGGCCCGCCCTGCCTGGTGGACCGGTGTGAGCCCAGCACCAAGCCTGGGGAAGCTAAGCGTCACCAGGCAGGTGGGACGCCAGCCTGTCCCCAGGACACAGGCAGGCATCCCCCCAGCCCTGCAGATGCCTGGGGTTCTGTACGTCCCTTCAGGACCACAGACAGCAGTGGGTCCCAGGGTTTCTGTGGGCCAGGGGCGGAGGCGGTCTCTCAGGAGCCAGCTGGGGGGGGCGGGGTGCCCCCAGAGAACCACATGGGCAACTGCACTCTCATGCCCTTCCCTGACCCACAGACACCCCGCTTCCAAAGACTGGGGAGTGAGCGGACCCCAACCTCAGCTTGCTGCCAAATGTGGGAGGCGGGCCTGCCTTTCAGACCAGCTCCAGGGAGGCAAAGGGGAGACCTCCAGCCCCCCGAGCCCACTTCCCTGGAAGGTTCAGGAGCAGGACTGCCTGGGCGGAGGGGCAGACCTGGGGTCACAGACACACCCCTGACTCTCTAGAGCGAGATTCCTGGTGATCGTGGAGAAGGAAATCCACCTTCAGACCCTTGAGACACCTCTTCTCTGGGAGCTGGCTGCCGGCATCTCGGCGCCTCCCGGCAGAGGACAAGGCCTCTGAAAGTCCTGTTTCTGCATCACCAGTGCTCAACCCCACACTGAGGGAAAACACTAAAACTTGCTTTCGGAGAAATTCCCCGCATTTCTTTGGTGAAAGCAAATGGCAGCAAGAGCCTCTAGAGTTGTCAAGGGGCATCTCGCCCACCCCCAGGAGTCTGGGGATGCAAGGCGGCTGGAGTCCACTCCACTGGGTCCCCGTCTCCCATCCTGGCCTGGAAGGACCCCCTCTCCAGCTGAGCAGCTGCACACACAGGCGTCGAGGGGGTGACTGCCGACGGCTGGAAATGAACACCCCTGTGCGGGAAGGTGCCCGGCCGGCTGACTGAGCCCACAGCGCCTCATGCCTCTGCACAGCGGGGCAGGGGTCCAGCTGCCTGAGGCCAGCACTGAGTCTCCGCCCCAGGCTCCCCGGGCAGGAGGGACTCGGGGTCCTGCACGCCTTCTGGGGGAGAATTCCACGGCAACGTGCCCGGGGCGGTGGGGTGGCGGGGATGGCACCTCCCAGTCTCCGGGAATATTTCACAGGAAAGAAGGGGCGCCTGGGTGCTGGGGAGGGCCGGGCCCTCTCGGGGGCTCAGCTGCGGGGTCGGCGCAGAGGCTGCCCGGCGCGGCGGGCGGACTCACCATGGGCTGTTGCACCTCCACCCTGATGATGTCCTCGTAGATGTCGTCCCCGTCATCCTCGCACGGGACACAGTCATAAATGTCCTCTCCCACGCCGTGCTCACTGTCGGGGCAGAGGAGGGCAGAGGCGGGGGCTGAAGCCACGGCCACCGGGGGCGCCAGCCCGCGGGGGCCTCCTGGAGAGCAGAGGCCGTCGGGACCACCGAGAGCCTCCATCTCAGCCTCCATCTCCCAGTCCAGAGACGGGGTGCAGCACCTGCCTTCCGAGGCTTCTGGGATCTCAAATACAGGCAGCCTTGGGCTCTGCCTGCTGCCCTTCTGGAAGGTCTTCCACCACGATAAAGCGCACCCATCCCAGTCGTTTAGTAAATGCTGGGGATGCCCGACGGGAGGCTGGGGGCAAGATGCTGCCTTAACAGGTGGTGCCCAGCTCTGGGGATCAAAAATGCCCTTCCCGCGCCCACACCTGGGACCTGGAGCCCCGCAAGCTCTCGGCTCAGCCCAGAGTCTCCCCAGCCCCTGCAGTCCAAGTGTGAAGGTCAAAGTGCAGAAGTCGCAGACACATGGACATCTTCCCTGCCAAGAGGTCAGGGAGCCGAGCAGAGAGGGACACAAAGCTTGCAATGTGCCTTTCCAAACAAGCAAGGAAGTTACTGGCCTTCCCCAGTGGCTCAGCGGTAAAGAATCGCCTGCAGTGCCCGAAATCCAGGTTTGATCCCGGGGTTGGGAAGATCCTCTGGAGGAGGGCACGGCAACCCACTCCAGAATTCTTGCCTGGAGAATCCCACGGACAGAGGAGCCCAGTGGGCTACAATGTATGGGGTCGCAAAGAGTTGGAGGTGACTGAAGTTGCCTGAGCGCGCACACAAGGTTACTGCTCGATACATAATTCAATAGGCATTTGTTTCCGCTCATGAGCTCGACCAGCAAGTCATGTCCTCTGACCTGCAAGAATCAAGTCATGAGACACCTCCAAGAGGCCTTCCGGGACCTCCGCCCAGTCTGCCATCCCGGACTCTCCCCAGCGCTCTCCTCTCACGGCACCTCCAATTATTCCATACCTGGCTGTGGGTGAGCCTGTCTCACCCACAGATGAAACCCAGCTTCGTAATCCCTTCTGATCTCCACGCCTGATACACGGTAGGTGCTCAATAAACTTTCACTGAATCAGCAAATGAGCCGATGCGACTGTCCAACAGCTCCCACAAGCCTGTCACACACAGCCCACTCCTGACCCCAGGGGTCACTCTGGCCTGGGGCGCCACTGGGCCTGGGTGGCCAGCTCTTCAGCCTGCTGTGGGGTCTGTCCTCGGGGGTCTCAGCAGGCCAGCTCACTGCGGAGGCCCACGCCAGCCCCCGGGCGCCTCTCTGCGGGGTACAGCCCACCCGCTGGGCTGAAGCTGGGCTAGCCAAGTTCTCCTCCGAACGGCATCAGGATGAGGTGGACCACTGCTCGAGTCGGCGGACGGGGGCGAGGAGAGAGGAGAAATGACACCAGCCGCTCGTATGAATGGGTTTCTGGCCACGTCCCAAACCGAGCTCTTGAATATTAGCTGCCGTTCTAGAGGCGAGGGCAGGCGGGGGCCTCTGGGGTTGGGGAGAGAGCTCTCTGCAAACCTAGCAGAGAGGAGGCCATGCCATTCTACGGAAGACCTAGGCAGCCAGAGGGGCCTGGTCTCCCTGGACCCCTGGACGCCAGCCCAGCTCACTGTAATGGGGCAGTGAGTAGAAGCATCGGACGTGCCTCTTCGGGGACGGGGGCAGCCAGCGCCCATCCTGGTGAGAGCCCCACAGCTGATGGGCGGGGGGCGGGACGGGATGTGGCTGCTCTGGGAACCTCCCCTGGTGTTTCACAACCTCTCCAGGTGTGAGGAAGCAGAAGACGGGCAGAGAACACGGTCAGATCGCACGGTGCTGCGCCAGCTAATGGACCCCCCCAACGCTTATGTGAGCAGCCACCCACCCACGGAGGGGCGGGCAGGATGTCAGAGCACACGGGGGCCTCGAAAAACACGCGTCTGCTTTTCAACTCAATGCCGCCTAGGAGGCGGGAGCGCTGGCCCCATTTCACAGATTAGGGTCACACACTGAGGCTCTGCGGCGGCTACGGGGAGGGGCGAGGGGCGAGCTCAGCCAGCCCCGTCCTTCCTGCCCTCTCCCGCCTGCCCTCCACCCTCCACAGCAAGCTGCGTGTCTGGACATCAGCAGTCCCGAGAATTGGGGTGCAAATCAGCACCCAGACGGTGACAGAGCCCTCAGCTCCCGTCAGAACCTACGAGAAGGCAGAGGAGGGTATCTGTCCCCCAAGGTGGGCCTTGGGAACGGTCACTTGCGTTCACACGGATCACCCCCCGCCCCTCCAGGTGTTGCCCCCGAAGGAAGTGGGGCTCCTGTAGCCCCGGCCGCCCGGGTCCTGGGTTCAGGCAGGGACCTGCATGGGTTCTTCCCTAAGGGTGCCAGACATCCTGGGGTTTCTGTCGTCAGCCGAGCGAGGCTGGTGACAAAGGCGCTGTCTGGAATCCTGACGGCGTGGAACAGAGGGGAGGCGGGCACGCTCTCAACCCCACCATCTGCAGACAGACATCTGCTCTGCTCCGACGGGCCAGTGGAAGACAGTCAGGTGGGTGAGGGGGATCGTGATGGTTAAATATTCCAAAAGCCAATGAAATGAATCAAAATGACTGAACGTCAGCCTTGAAAGGGTCTGTGGGGTCATCAGGTACAGGAGCAGCAATCTGCCAGCCCAAGAAGAGCCCCCTTTATCATCCCACATGTGGGGGAATGTCCTCATTGACCCCAGGACTCTACCCCAACTCGCTCGGAATCATTTTCAGCAAAGACCTCCCCCGGGGAAGCGCCCACCACCAGTCAACCTGAATCAGGGCTCAAGATGCACCTGAGCCCAAAGCTGTCCATCAGGCAGATGGGAGAGCCAGGCGGATGGGCAGGGAACCGGCCGTATGCCTTACGAACACCGTGCTCCTGTCCTGTAGCCTCCCGGTCAGCTGGGCTGGTCGGCATGCTTTCGCTGGATGAGGCCCTGATGACGTGGCGCAGAGGGTTCTCAGAGAAACGGAACAGGAGGTCTCTCCATCTTAGGGCGAGGCGGACACCTGCCCTGTTGGGAGCCCCAGCCAGAGCCGCGGCATCATCCGGAGGGAGAGGAAAGCGAAGGCTGGAGGCTCCAAAGCTTCCAGGACACACGGGACTTGAAAGACACCTGGACGCCCGTGTGGACCGTGGGGTCCTAGAAAAGGTGTTGAGGGACAAGCCCCTCCTCTGCCCCCCTCTTTTCTGGCGCCACCCGCTTAACTAGGCATGCGCCGATCTCCACAGGGCACGGCTGTGTGTTGAGCGCAGGGTGGAATGCCGCAACACAGGCTTTCCACCATTTTCAGGGTTTGTGCAGATTGAGATGTGGGCTTCCGGGTGCCTCAGTGGTAAAGAATCTGCCTGCAATGCAGGAGACGCGGGTTTGATCCCTGCGTTGGGAAGACCCCCTGGAGAAGGAGGTGGCAACCCACTCCGGAATTCTTGCCTGGCGGGCTACAGTCCACGGGGTCGCAGAGTCAGACATGACCGGGCAGCTGAGCAGGACTGCGCGCAGACTGAGGTGTCCCTGAGCTGCACCATTCTGACAAGGGCAGCCACACCCCGTGACACTGAAGAACGCTCTCATCTCCCCCAAGAGCTCCTCTCCTTCCTGATTATCCCCTCCCCGTCACCCCTCTGACTGTTCTTCACCGTAGATTTTCTCTTCGGCTGTTCTGAATGTCATATCAACAGCGTCGTGTGTCGTGCCCATTTCTGGGCCTGGCTTCCTTTCCTCAACATCATGCCCCTAGATCCAGGCTGCTGCCCCCATCAGCAATTCATCCCTTTTTTATAGCTGAGTCTCAATCCACGGGCATGAATGTGCCACAATTTGACATCCATTCTCCTTTTGATGAACATTTGGGTGGCTTCCAAGTTCTGGTTATCGTAAATAAAAGCTGCAATGAGCATTTGCCTTTTTCTTGGTGGACATATGCTCTCGTTTCCTTTGGAAATGAAATTCCACAAGGCGTGGAATTGTTGGACCAAAGGGGAGGTGAGCACATTCAGCTTCATCAGTAGCTGCCAAGCATTTTCCCAAAGCGAGCAGCTGCAGCATTCACGCCACCAGCAGCAGTGTCACGAGTGACCGTTACTCCAGTTCTTTCCAGCTCTGGCAACTTCCAGTCTTTTTAATTTTAGCCACTAGAGTGTGCAAGTAGTGAGATAGAATTGTGGCTTTATTTTGCATTCCTGCAATGATTAATGATGCTGACAAGTTTTCCGTGTACTTACGGACATTTGTGTATCTTTCTATGCAAAAGGCTTGCTCAAGACTTCTGTCCATTTCTAAAAGTTAGTTGCCATCTTCTTTTTGAATTCTAGGAGTTCTTTATATATGATGGATACAAGTCCTTGGTCAGGTATATTAAAAAAAAAATTCCCCCCCACCCAGTCTCCAGCAAGGTGAAGGTGAAGTCGCTCGGTCGTGTCCGACTCTTTGCGACCCCATGGACTGTAACCTACTAGGCTTCTCCGTCCATGGGATTCTCCAGGCAAGAATACTGGAGTGGATTGCCATTTCCTTCTCCAGGGGATCTTCCTGACCCAGGGATCGAACCCGGGTCTCCCGCATTGGAGGCAGATGCTTTAACCTCTGAGCCACCAGGGAAGTTCTCCATGATGTCTTTCGATAAGGATCCATTTTTCATTTTAATGAAACTTAATTTATTGAGTTTTTCTTCTATGGTGTCCTGACTCTATCCTGTATCACATCTAAGAAACCTTCGTGCCTCATGTAAGAATCTCTGCTTTCCTTCAGGTTGCAAAGGGTTTTCTCCTATATCTTCTTCTAAGATCTATAGTGTTTATGTTCAGGCCTCTGATCCACCTCAACTGGATATCTATGTATGGTGTGGGGTAGGGCTTGAAGTTCATTTTCCCATCCCTGCGTGGATATCCAGACGTTTCAGAACAATCTTCAAAACTTGCTTTTCCTCACTGGATTGCTTGGATTCCTTTGACAAAAACCAGTTGACCACATGTGTGTGGGTCTGTTCTAGAATGCTCTATTTTAGCCCATCAATATATTCAACTATCATTATGCCAGTACCACTCTGCCTTAATGTAAGCTTTACAGAAAGGCTTGAAATCAGGTCGTGTAAACTTTCTAGCTTTGTTCTCTCCTTAACCGTTTGGCAGATAATTTTATTTGTTTAGTTTGGTTGCACTGGGTCTTTTTTCACTTGTTTAGTTTGGGTTGCACTGGGTCTTTGCTGCTGCACGGGCTGTTTCCGGGTGCAGGAGCAGAGGCCGCCCTTTGTGGTGGACTGTGGACTTCTCCCTGGGGGGCCTCTCCTGCTGCCGGGCGCCGGCCTTGAGGCAGCAGGCTTCAGGAGCGGCGGCACGTGGGCTCAGCAGTGGTGGCACGTGGCTGAGTCGCTCTGCGGCACGTGGGATCTTCCTGGATCAGGGTCAAACCCACGTCTCCTGCATCGGCAGGGGGCCTCCTTAACCGCCGAGCCAGTAGGGAAGCCCTCGCTTTGTTCGTTGATAGGACTGTTTAGACCCTCCTGAAGTCCTCCGTATTTCTGTAGCAACTTTACAATAACTTTGTCAATTAAAAAAAAAAAAGGAATCTGCTGGAATTATAATAAGAAATGTGGTAAATCTACAGTCTAATTTGGGAAAAAGTGACATCTTAACAAAATCATCTTCCAATCCACGAACAGAGTGTATACTTTCATTTATTTAGGTCTTTGATTGTCTCTCAGCAACATTTTGTAGTTTACCATATAGGTTTTGAATTTAGGAAGCTCGAGGCTACCGTTTTTTTCAATTTTTTTTCCTGCCTTATTTGTTTTTTCTTCTCCTTCTGGGATTCCAATTATGCCTATTAGACACTTGATATTGTCCCACATGTTGACACTCTGTTCATATTTTTAAATCTTCTTTTCTTTCTGCTACGTAAGAGTGTATGCCTTCCACTGAACTATCTTCAGTCCAACGATTCTCCTCTGCCATCTGCAGTCTTCTGCTAGACTGATCCAGTGACTATTCATTTAAGTTGCCATGCTTTGCGGTTCTAGAATTTCCATTTGGTCCTTTTTTATAATTTCTATGTCTCTACCGAGGCTCCCCATCTGTTCATTCACCTGGCACTTATTTTCCTCGAAGCCCTGATCAAAATAATAAAAGCTGCTAATGGTGACATCTAAGTCATCTCAACAGTGATTCCCCTGGACATTGTTTTTCTCCTCAGTAAGTAGGACTCATTTACACCCATTTCTTTCTTGGTTTGACGATTTTTTATTGCATGCTGGACACTACAAATGATTCATTACGGAGATCCTGGATCCACTATTTCTTTCGAAGAGTAATATTTGTTCTGACAGTTTACTTGGTTGGCTGGACTCAAACTTCAAACTCTATCTTCCCTGCTGTGGGCAGCAGCTGAAATGACAGCTAAATTCAGTTTCCAGCCGCTGCATTTTTCGCTGGAAATCTTAGGGCCTCTCCTGTGTTTGAGAGGTTTAACGGTCAACCCAGGACTCAGGTGGATTCTGTCAGCAGATCTGCGTCTGCTGGGCTCCTCCCTTCTAGCGTTCCCCACCGAACTTTCTGACTGTCCTACCACCCTCAATTTCTCGCTCTGACACCTCACGCCAGTGGACTGGGGGTTCCCTCAGGTAAAGGACTACAAGCTCTCGATCCCAACCACAGTGAGCAGCTCCGGAAGAAACAGCGGGTTCCTCCAGGTTTGGGTGAGATGATGCCGTCCCTTGCCCCCTCCTCTGCACTCACAGAAGGAACAGAACCGCGAGGCCGAGGCACCGGGAACACACCCTCTGCGGTCCCCCAACACACGTCCATCACGAACTCAGCTGCTCCTCCTCCTCAGAATCAGCACGGACAAGGAGCAGTCATTCAGGCAGAATCGACTTTCACGCCCCACGTCCATCTCTTCTAATTCACTCAGGGCAGCGAGGTTAAAAATAGGCTGCCAGAGACACCAGACGGAGAGCTGGGTTCCGGCATCTGAACTCGGGACAGAAAAATCTCAAAAATGCAGACACAGTCACTTCTCTCCATTCTGCAAAACGTCTGTTATCCAGAACCTGTTGAAAACTTGTGGGAGGGACGGATAAATCAGGCGTTTGGGATTAAGAGATACACACACTATATATAAAGCGGACGACTGAGGCCTGCTGTGCAGCACAGGAAACTACCCTCAGCATTGCAGTGACCTGGCAGGGCAGAGCCGGGAAAACACGTACGCACGTGGGCATAACCGAAGCACAGTGCTTTGCACCTGAAATGAACACAACTTTGTAAGTCAGCCCGACTTCAGTTAAAAACAGACAGACAAGCTTGAGTGGTGAATGATTAGCTTCATGCCTTTAATGTCCCAGCTTTACCCCCGTGGACAGGGCCTCATTATCTAGCCGTGAGGACACTCATAAGCCTGCTCTCTACATTTATAGGCCTTTTCAATTATGAAGACTCTCCACAGCCATTATTTAATTCAGGTCGATCAGCACTAAGAAATATAGGTTCGTGCATATCACACGAAATTGTAAAATAGTAGCACTGAAATTTCATTTCGCGCGTGTTCCACGTTCCAGGAAGAGGGGGAAACACAAGAAACGGCAAAGAAGTGAGTTGTTTTTTTTTTTTTAAGAAGTGAGTTTTTTTAAAAAGCGAAAGCAAAGTCATAAAGGTCAAACTACATATTTGCTCGACTTGGCGATTAGGATGCAAAGATGATCAGATTTGACTGTTTTAATCTACTCTTATCCTAAGACCGAGTCTGCACTGGTAGGTGACCCCCAGAATCCAAGGGACACAGAGGCACCAACTAACTAACTGTCTGTCCATGGGCCTCACAGTCCAGGTGGGGAGACTGACGGGGCGGCAGTTACATCTGAGATGCAGACCCATCTGACCTGGAGGAGTGTCACTCGCGTGGGGTGACAAGCTCTGGTCTCCAACAGCTCTCTCTGTCCCTTTGGCCAACACTGCATGGAAATTCCACCACTGCCCCGCTGATTCTTAGCTGAGGCATCGCCTCCGAGCGTGAGTCCCCTGAGCAGGCAGAGGGCAGATGCGTTACAAGCCTCAGGCATCTGCTAACACAGATGAGTTACTGCTGGGCCCAGCTGGCCCCGTGCATCTGACGGCCATGGGGGCCGAACGGAGAAAAAGGCAACGACAGGTGCGGGGTTAGGAGGGGAAGGGTGCAACATGAGGCCCCCGAAGGTCTGAAGGGCCCTGGGTGCAGGGCTGTGACCTGGAGGTTCATCCAACGAGGCACAGACCCTGGCCTCTGTTTCTCCTGCGACATGAGCTGGATCCACCCAGTGGTGCCCTGGCCCTCGGAGCTCAGTGAGACCCCACGGCCCCTACAAACCATCCCACGGGGCAGAGGCCAGGATCAGAGCCCGGTGCACTGGACCTAACTCCAGTCCCACCTCCTACGGTCCTAGAAAAGGAACTCAAGGCCCTGGAAAAAACCCAAAAGGGACTCTCCATCACCCAGGCTGAGTTCTATCACGCCAGGCCGTCTCAGTTCCAGCCTGAGTCTTTTCTCAGCATCACGCAGACCCACAGAGCCTTGTCGTGAAGTTCCCAGCTATCAGAGGCTGGGCTTCACGGATAAACTGCGCGTCCCCACCACGCTACAGCGGTCTGTGCACACGACCACGCTCAGGCAACGCCGGACCGCAGGGCTGGCGAGTCCCCTTCTCCTTCAGTTCAAGCTCTCGTTGTGGGATCCTGACTCTCCTGAAAGCGGCCCCCTCAGAGGGAAGCAGTCAGTCGAGTCTGAGATGGACTCTCAGCCCTGGGCAGGGCTCTGCAGCTCTGGGGATGAGGTAGCGTCGCTGGAAGGATTGGCCTCAACGGAGTTGAGGAGCATGGGCCCAGCATACAGCAGGTGCTCACTAGTGGCCACGGTCCAGCACCCCACGAGGGTGGGGAGAAGGCCCACCAGACAGTACTCAGCACGGTGGTCCACACTCGATAAACAGACGCCGGCAGCGTCAAAGACATCGGATGTCCTGAAACACATCCGACCAGGCAGTCGGGAGGCGAGTGTCAGCACGGATGTGTCCTCGGCGGGCTTCAGCAATCGCCCTTCTCTGTCCAATTGTCCAGGAGAGCGCGGAGGACGGTGTGAGCAGAGGAGTCCTGGGCCACAGCGGAGCCGAGGAGGCCCCCACCCCTCCGGATCGCGCCCAGGCCACCGTGAGACCCCAGAGCCCCCTTCAGTGGGACGCCACGTGAGTGGCTGCCCCGGCCTCCGCAGCCCCCAGCCCACCTCCCAGGGCAGCCCCCTCCCTCTCCCCCTTCATGCTGGCAGCAGCTGTACTGGCAGATGCTAAATCCTGACAATTACTCTGGCCCTCACAATGGCCTGAGACCCTCCGGGAGGCCCCGAGCTGCCTCCCTGAGACAGCAGAAACTTCCCCTCCCGCTGAGACCCCGGGCCTGCGCCCCACTGCCCCAGGAGCCTCGCCCACCAACCTCGATTTTGGTACAGAAAGTCAGCTGCTTAGAAGAGCTTCCCCCACGCCCCCCGCTACACGCAGAAAATCACAGAAGAGCGAACAGACTCTCTGCTTTCTGCCGCCTGTAAGCCTGTGTGTGTACGGTGGACATAAACTGTCATGACTAACAGCGCGATGTGCGTTCGGGCCCCGGGCCGTCTCACGCTGAGCAGCAAGATCCCTGACCACCACTAAACTGTTACTAGGAAACCAAAGCCGGCATCTCCTGACCTCCATCCAACCCAGTCGGGGGCAGCGGGGTGGCAAGGAGAGTGGGCTTTGGAGGGCCTGGGGAAGCCGGCTGCGGGCTGGACAGGCTGAACGTGGGGACAGAGACAGACAAGGAGCTGCTTACTAGGAGGCAGGCCTCACCTGCCCTCAGCTGACCCTCTTCCTAACACCCGGGCTCCCTACAGGAGCGGAGAGCAGGGCCTAGAGAGGGCAAGACAGTCCCTGAGGTTACAAAGCCATTCGGGGGCGGCACCACTGTGGCCGTGAGATTCCCAGAGCGGGCCAGGCTCGCCCGGCTGTGTGCTTCCTGCCAGAAGCCCCTCTTTCTCAGGGATTCTTTCGAAGCAGCAGGAGAATCTCCCCACCATTCAGACTTGGTCACAAGGATGAAGCCCAGGCGCCTGACCGGGCCAGGCAGCAGATGGCTCCGGGTTTTAGTCCCTCCTTGGTCAGGTAAAGGGTGCTGTGGTCAGGCAAATCACTTACCCACTCTGAGCCGTAACTTCCCCAACTACAAAATGACTCGATTGGACAGGAGTTTGAGCAAGCTCGGGGAGTTGGTGATGGACAGGGAAGCCTGGCGTGCTGCAGTCCATGGGGTCGCAAAGAGCAGACAGGACCGAGCAACTGAACTGAGCTGAGCTGGACTAGAAAACAGGGACGAGGCCAGTGGCCCTGCGGTGTCCTGAGGGCTGAGATGGCGCGTGGAGCTCGGGACTGGGCCTTGCACTCAGGGGGCCCTCTGAACCACCTGGAACCACCTGGCTCCTGAACATAACAGGAGCAGACGCCAGGGCCTCGGCCCCTGGGCGCATCCTCGGTGCCACGGTGTGCAGGGCCCAGCTCAAGCAGCTGCCTTTACTCTGCTCTGCTCCCTTCGGGGTAGCCCTCATGAGGCGCTCACCTCGGGGGCCTGGGGGACCTCAGGATGACAACGCCGTGACAAGGCTGACCCTGGTAGACTTCTCATCTTCTGGGGAGGGCACCTCTTTCTGTCTCTGGGGCTGGGGCTGGCTTCTTGAAGGAGGTGACCTCTGGGCTGGGTTTTATAGGATGAATTCGAGTTTGGTGACAGAGCAGATACTGTGTACACGACAGGGTTTTTTTTAGAGTTAAGTCCAACATGTTAGGCTTATTGAGATTTTGAGCCCTATTGTTTAAGGGCCACTGTGTGTCGAGTCTGTGCTGCGCACGGGGGAAGTAACGTCCAAGGGCCTCGTCTCTATCCTCGGGGGGTCCGGAAGTCAGCATCCGGAAAGCGACTTGAAGAGGCCTTCATTAGACAGACTGCAAACATCTCCTGGCCACCGCCCAGCTGGTCCCCGCTTTCTTCTTGAAAACAGCACAATGAATGCCTACCTCCTCCACGTCGGCCTCCCCACCCTGCGGAGATTGTTAAATCAGGCCACAGAATCAGTGCGACAGCCTTGGTCCTGAAAGGACTCCTGCTTAACTAGGTATTAAAAATAAAAATCCATCCAGGTCTGTCTCGTGTCTGCTGGCCTGTGTGATTCGACTCTCTAGCCAGGGCGGAGTGGCACAGGCATCCGCTCTGCGGGCACTCGGGAGGCCTCTCAGACTCACTCTAGCACAGAGAATGAACACGCTTCCTTCCTGGAGTGCTGGCCTTCAAGGTCACTGACGCCCTGGGCCCCCAGGGCACACGGGGCCTGTGAAACAGCTGGGCCCAGGTGCCAAGAGGTCAAGACATCCCTGGAGGGCAGGACAGGAAGCCGCGCAGAGCAGAGCTCAGGGCTGTCAGTCCCCCGGCCACCTCCGTAGCCAGGAGGTGGGGGAGCTACGACCCTGTTCACTGGGAAGGGTGTGGACGGGCTGCCCCTGCCCGGCCATCCAGCAGCCGGTTCTGAGAGGGCAGGGAGTGTCGGGCAGCTTGTCTAGACCACAGGGGCAGGAGGGCCGCTGGGCTGCACACACACACGGTGACTTTGGGGCCCAGACGGCCAGCCCTCGGCCAACTCTTTCACCCCAGGGAGGGAGGAAGTGAGCCCCGAGAAGGAGCTACCGTGCCCGGAGAGACAGGAGGCCGCCACAAGAGCCGCACACAGCCAAGGTGGACACTTGGGCTGCATGGCACTCTGTCACCAGCCCGCCAGGACGACCTCTGGGCCCCTCTCCTCTCAGGTCACCGCCGGCACTGCAGCCCACCCGGCTGGGGGTCTCTACAGGCCTTTCGACATGCGCTGTGCCTTCCCAGGTGTGAGGGGTGGTCCTCCCAGTGAGCCCCAGGGAGCTTCGATAATTCTGATTTCTTGCCAACACCTTGCAGCGTCTCAGACCTGACGTGCCTCCACCGGCCGATACCAGGCCACGTCTCTGAGATGGGAGCCCGGGGTCCTGGCCAGGCAGGTCCTGTCTTGTTCTCCCTCATCACGCCCCACCTCTTACTCTTGGGGGCCACTCGCCCTGCCAGGCCTTAGCAAGACTGCTCCTTCCGCTGGGACGCCAGCCCTGCCTTCAGCCACTTCCCACTTGGACACCTATCTCATACGTGTTTTTCTCCTGTATGCAAGTCTGGCTCCCAGCCCTGCAGGGGGCAGGGGGCTCCTCCAGGACAGATACTTAACTGCAAGCCCACCCAGGAGCTGGGCAGCTCTGAGAAGCTGTGGCAGGCAGCTCCAGGCCCCTGGGAGTGCCTGGAAAGAAGCAGGGGGGAGCGGGAGGGACGAGCCATCAGGCAAATGTAAGGAACTGATCATCAGGGCAGTTTAAAAGCAGGCCTCTCATCTGAGGCTCAGTTTGCTTGACAGAGTGTTCTTTTAAGTGGCAATATTGTGTGCTAATTTTTCCAGCCAGCTGCTCTATTATTTGATGATACACTCTTCAAGGATCTCAGAAGTGAGCTCTGAGTGCTTGAGAACATAAATCTCAGCTCAGTGTTGTCCACTCACACAGAGCCCGCAGAGCGCTGTTGTGGCCCCGAGACTGGGGCTGCCCACATGGGGTCACTGAGCTACACGTGGCTGTGAGCTCACAAACGTGGCCAGCGGGCTGACCGGATCACATCAGCCACCTCTTACATCAACGATCATGGGTTGAACGAGCGGATATTTTGGATACACGGGTCCAGTGAAAGCACTCTTAAATGCACTGGTGTGTGCTGAGTTGCTCTGTTGTGGCTGACTCTGTGACCCCGTGGACTGTGGCCCACCAGGCTCCTCTGTCCATGGGATTTCCCAGGCGAGAGTACTAGAGTGGGTTGTCATTTCCTCCTCCAGGGGATCTTCCCGACCCAGGGATCAAACTCACGTCTCCTGCGCTGGCAGGCAGATTCTTTACCACTGAGCCACCCGTTTCTTTTTCTCTTTCTGATGCAGCTACTAGAAAATTTTAACGATCACCAGGCAACTCCTGTTTGATTTCTCCTGGACAGTGCTGCTACGGCCGTCGCGGGGGTGTATCTCCTTTCCCTCTACAGTTCCCGAAAGTGCGCAGTAACCGGCTGGTGGCTGAACGCACACACAACTCACTGACAGAACGGAAGCATTCTTGGGGCCACGCACACCTGGCGGTCCCTCCCTGGGGCCCCAGACCTTTCACGGGGCTCCGGCTGCCCGTGGAGCCAGAGCTGGACTTTCTCCAAACAGCTGTGAAGCGTCCGAGGTCTGGCAGAGCAGCAGGGCCCTTAGAGACACAAGGTGACCACCCTTTCTGACACCTGGTCAGAGCCCAGAGGAAAGAATGAGCCAGTTCCGCTGGAAACGTCACCCCCTCGCTCCCCGTCACCGCTGGGCATCATATCCAGGCCACCGCCCCCAGCAGAGGCCAGGTAAGAAATGACGTTTCTGTTCATGTCATGTAAATTGCCATAATGGATAAATATGAGTCCCAAGCCCGCAGAGACAAGACGCTAGGAAATCTTGATTTTCAGTGAAAGGAGAAGGGGAGGCGGGGAAAGCATGAAAAATTTATTAACCTGGAGCCTCTGGGACCAAACCGCAAGTTAAAGACTCAAATCCATCCCCCTTCCCTATAATGTATGATTTACGTTTGCAATAACGGGCGCCATACGGAACTCATTGGATTAAGAAGGCTCACTCTTAATGTCACGGAATAATATTATTGAACCGCGCCAAGGCTCCCGTCCCCCGGACTGGTTTCTCCGTGTGGGAGGAGTTCCATCCTGTGTGTCGGTCTGAGGGGTCAGGCAGCAATGGGACTGGGGGAGGAGGGGGAGACGGCTGTGCGCCCAGCACACCGCACAGGAGTCCTCAAACCTGAGCAGGCCCCCGGGACCAGGCAGGGACCCCCAGGGGCGGGTATTCAGGAGGCTGTACAAGGTGGGCCCCGCTGTCCCGGGACCCGCAGCCTCTGCTGACCACTGAGGCATGTTTCCAGAGGACACAGACCCCCAACTTTGGCTTGAGGGTGACTCCTGAGAAATGGCCTGACACTGAGCGCTGGGCAGGGGCCTCCCCCGGGGTCCCCGGGCCCCCCACATCCACAGAGCCAGTCCCGGATGGAGTCAAGGGGCATCAAACTGGGGACTCGGCACAGCAAGAGCACAGGGCGTCCCGCTCTCGCTGTGATCACAACTCTCACTCTCAGGCTGAGCCGTGCGATGCAGGAGAGGCCGTGAGGCTCCCCAGAAGCAGCGGCCAGTTATCGGGGAACAAAGGAACGTCTGCCGACAAACGGGGCAGGTCGTCGCCTGGCCTGAGGGCCGTGAGCCCACCACCTCGTGAGACACGTGGGGCCCCTGCCACGGCCCGGGCAAACCTGTGATCTCTCCGCCTTGGTCCCCCGCCAGCCGCGTGGAGCAGGCCACACAGCCCCACACCAGGCCACTGCCGACGTCGCGAGAGCCAACCTTCTCTTCCAGAAGAGCCCCCACCCAGCGATTCCCGCCAGTCCCTGGGGAGGGCTCTGGACCCCTCAGGTGAAACAGCCGCTAGGAGTGGCCGGGCCAGGCGGCACATGACGGCCCAGGCAGAGGTCAGAGGGGGAAAGGCGGGGACAGAGGCAGGCCAGACCAAGGCTTCTGGAAGCGGGGGACACCCCGGCGGCTCCAGGAGGCCCCAGCCTGGAGCCTCAGTCCAGCCCCGGCCCGCATCAGGCCAGGAGACAACCCTGAATCATCAGCCACCCCGTCCCTCCCGGCCCCCCTCCCCTCCCATCCCCCCCGCCCCCCGGCCCACCCGCCCCCGGGGGGACCCCCGGCCCCCTCCCCTCCTGTCCCCCCCGGCCCCCCTCCCCTCCCGTCCCTCCACCGGCTCCTTACTCTGCCAGCTCCTCCAGGCTACGGTACACGTCCTCATCATTCTCCGTGGTCTCCTCCGAGGGGAAGGGTCTGCGGAGACAGACAGGGGGCGGTGAGCGGGTCATGGAAGGAAACGGTGTGTGAGACAGGGGCCCCCAAGCGGAGGTGCCGAGCGGGAGGACCCCAGGCCCAGCCCGGCCCCGGGCACCACGGAGCTCGGTCCTTCCGTCCAGGCGCCAGAGAGCCTGCTGGCAAACGAGGAAACCAGGTCAGGGGTGTAGGAAGCTTCCATCCGAGTCACAGTCCTGCCTTCACACGTCAGGGGACCCAGACACGGGGACCTGGGTCCCCCTGCATGCCTCGTGGTGGAGCATGAGAGCCTGTCTTTAGGGGACGGGGGTCAGGGTGAGAACCCAGACTTTTCTGGACTTGAGACCCTTTATTACTTCCATGAGGACCTCCCAGTTCTGTATCTGGGGGATGCCCAGGGTCCCTGCCAACTCTGTGACTCTACGATGCCCCTGGGAGGATTAGGAGACGGGGCCGGGCGTCAGAAAGCTTCCCAGCGTGGCGGGCGCAGCCGGGGTCCTCACCAGCAGAGAGGGGGCCCCCTGAGCCGTTCGGAATCTGTGGGAGGAGAACTCCCAGGGAGGAAAATGGGGTTCACAGGGAAAGCGGGGGTTCAGGCACACCTGTCACTACTGCAGAACGAACCTGGGCCTGACTCCCAGAAAAGGGGCGGAGCCAGCCCCGCTGCCCAGGGCCTGAGATGCGGGTGACGCGGAGCCCTGGGCCTGGCTGGGCTTGCGGGAAGGAACACCGGCGCCACACCAACTGCAGGACGTCCTCTCGGGGAGGCTGGGTGAACCCCGGCTCTGTCAGCTCTTTACTGCCATCCAGAGACTGATAGGAGGCGACCCCAGCTCCCGAACTGGAGGAAACGAGACAGGTCCACAAACGGGACAGCGTGATCCGAGTAAAGAAGCAACGGGTGGAGGTGGGGGCCACACCCACACCCGGCCCCCCACGCCTCCCCCAGCACAGGGAGCCGCTGAGCCGTGAGCTGGAGACCTGGGTTCCGCCCAGCTCTGTCACAGACCTGCATGGCCCCGCGTCTGGGGCCCCAAGGCAGACCTGCCAGACTAGGGGTCCCCATCGCCTGCGGCTTCCTGGCAACAGCTTGTGACGGGCCCAACCCAACCTCTCTGTAGATGGGCTCCCCTCCTCCCTCCCATCACCATGACAACAGCACCCCCCACTGGGCATCACGTGGCAAGAAGGAAGGAGGACAGATGTGTGTCCTCAGGTCACGGGGAGAGCCGCAGGCCATCAGACACCTGTGCCCCCAGCAGGACTGGGACCCTCACTGACCCAGCCAGGCTTCCAGCCAGGAAATCCCTCCACGACACAGCGGAACTGGAAGCTGATCCAGATCCCACGGGCTGCTGGAACCGAGCTCTGGTTTCCTAACTGAGCCCCGACGGCCGACGGTTCCGGCCCCCACCCTACTGATCACAGAAAATTCCAGGCCAGGCTGAGATGTGACTGCAGGACCCAGAGATGGAGCTCCAGCACACCCCCACCAGCAGGACACCCTGCTGCCATGACCAGCCTCGCACAGACCCTGTCAGCTGGGTACACTCCACTCTCTGGCAGAAGAGCTCGTCTGCTCACCCCTGGGGGTGGCTGGCGAGGACCCTTCCTGGAGCAGGGGACTGTCAGGGTCAGGGGCACAGGCTGGACAAGGCAAAGTGCGCAGGGCCGTGTCTTTGCACTACACGGGGGCTGTACTCACAACCCAAGTAACTTTACTCCACGAGCTCCACGTGGATTTTCTAACAGTGGGGACGCATCTGTGCTCTGCACCATGAAGCTTTCCACTTTCCAGCTCAGGGAGGCAGCAAACCCACGGCGCACATGTCATTTCTCACCCTGCGGGTGCCCGACAAACTTCACTAATCAGCTGCTACACTCCTATGCTATACTCTCCTAACACAGGGCTCTACTCTCAAGCAGATGAGACGTTCAGGAGAAACCCCCCTGCTCTGCCAGGTGAGCTGAGACACAGGCAGGTTAGGAGAGGAAAAGCATTTTTTTATTTTTTATTTTTCACTAAAAAAAAAATTGCTCTTGGCCATGCTCCATGGAATGTGGGACCTTAGTTCAGGCCACTGCGGTCAAAATGTCAAGTGCTAAGCACTGGATTGCCGCAGAATTCCCTTGGACAGGAAAGGCTTTGGAGTAAGGCACACCCAGGGGACCGGAACCCTAGGCCCACCGCTGGCTCACTGTGCGACCTTGGACCAGCTACCTACCCTCTCTGGGTCTCAGTTCTCTTCCCCTGAAATGTGGAGGCGGAAGTAACCCCTTTACGCACTACTGTATTAAAAACGGTTGACCAACAAGGACGTATTTTATAGCACAGGAACTCTGCTCAATGTTATGTGGCAGCCTGGATGGGAGGGGGCTTTGGGGGAGAATGGTTACATGTGTATGTCTGCCTGAGTCCCTTCGCTGCTCACCCGGAACTGTCATAACACTGCTAGTCCGCTATACCTACCCCAGTACAAAATAAAAAGGTTTTCAAAGAAATAACCCCTTATTGCATTGTCCTGAAGGCTGGCTGTAAGATGGCGGCCTGTTCTGCACTTAGTAAGGCCCCAACACTGGCAGCTGCTATCCCTTATTTCTGCTCACCCTCATCCTCTCAGCCAGGCCAGTTAATGCCACCCAAGAAAAGTAACTTCTGATGCCTCCTTAAGGCTTAAGAGCCCCAGAGTATTTAAGCATCTTGTTTCCTTACAGACAAACAGGAAGTCAGTGCTCACTAAAAGAAGACAGAGGAGTAATTTCAAAACGTTTAGTCTCAAAAAAAAAAATCCATCGTGTGTGTGTGTGTGTGTGTGATTTTCTTGTAAGTTCTCTCTGCGTGCCTGTCGCTGTCCAGGTTTACACTCCTGTTCATCTCCTTCGTCTGTCCCACGCAACAGAGATGAAACAAGAACGTTAAAGGCAGACGAACTACCCTGCTGTCTGCAAAACGCTTCCTGCTTCTGTTCCAGCATCCCTGTTGGGGGCCGCAAACCCCCTTGAGAATGAGGCTGCAAACCCAATTAATTTCTGCTGCAGCCCAACAAAGCCAGGCTGCAGCCAGGGTGGGGCAGAGAGAACGGGGTGGACAGCCCGCTGGGGAAGACGTGCGGCCGCGCACCCTGGCCACTGAGGCCAGCCCCGGGATGGGACAGGAAGGCAGGGGGTAGGGGACGCCCTGCTGACCCTCTGGCCTTCAACCCCACTCTCCCCACTGCCCCCACGTGCTCACTACCTCCAGCCTCTGATGCCAGCCCCGACTACCCCATTCACCCAGGTCCTGGTAGCGTGTACTTCGGGTGAGCAAACTTGACTGCTGTCTCAGCCTGGGCCCACTTCTGCCTAGCACAGCGCCTGACACTATAGTGACATGGATGGATAGATGGATAAATGGACGAATGAAAAGACAAACGGGTGGATGGATGGACACACGGACGCGTGGGTGGATGTCTAGAACAAGTGGGTGGGAGGGGATGGCAGTGTGGGTTGATGGACAGATGAATGAGGTGAGTGAGTGGGGTAAGGGCGGAAGGATGGATGGGTGGGCAGACGGGCAGATGTCAGACATCATCAAGCTAGGGTTCTCCAGTCAGGGCTATGGTTTTCCGGTGGTCATGTATGGATGTGAGAGTTGGACCATAAAGAAAGCTGAGCACTGAAGAATGGATGCTTTTGAACTGCGGTGTTGGAGAAGACTCTTGAGAGTCCCTTCGACTGCAAGGAGATCCAACCAGCCCATCCTAAAGATCAGTCCTGAATATTCATTGGAAGGACCGATACTGAAGCTGAAACTCCAATACTTTGGCCACCTGATGCGAAGAGCTGAGTCACTGGAAAACAGCCTGATGCTGGGAAAGATTGAAGGTAGGAGGAGAAGGTGGTGACAGAGGATGAGAAGGTTGGATGGCATCACCGACTCTAGGGACATGAGTTTGAGCAAGCTCTGGGAGTTGGTGATGGACAGGGAGGCCTGGCGTGCTGCGGTTCATGGGATCGCAAAGAGTTGGACACGACTGAGCGACTGAACTGAACTGACTCTCAAGCTGCCCTTCCCCTCAGAAAACAGCAAATGGCAGCCCTGAACTAGAGGCAAGGGAACATCTTCAAGAAGCGCTTCTGAGAAGCCGGGCAGAGCTGCCCCAGTCAGCCCTGAGCTGTGACTTTCCAGCGCTGACCCCGACTCCACACCAGGGGCCACATCTGCACAGAGGGCGTTTCTGGGGCCACATTTCAGCCGGAACTTCAAACCTGCGAGGGGCTGGGGCAGGGCTGACCCCGGGGTCACCTGCAAGAAGGCCCGGCTCCATCCTTCTGTCTCAGAGCCCCCCACCGACCCGCTCCTCAGCCTGACCAGACAGCCAGACGCTCACGGCGTATTCATTTGTCCTTGAAAAGGAGGGGATGAGAGGCAGGAACGGCAGAAGGACACAGACATGGCCGGCCGCACGGTGTGGTCATCCAGGTCGGCGGGGTGGGGGCTGGGTCCTCAGATGCCGTCAGACCCTTCCTAAGGACGAGTTTCCTGGTGCCCGGCTCCTGGGCAGCCGAGTCTCCCACTCACACCCCCGAGGGGATTAAGGGAATGCCGAGCTGGAAGCAGGAAAGCTGCCAGGGGCCCAGAAAACCCCTCCAGGCCCGTGCGTCGGGCAGCGTCGAGTCCACCCAGCACCCCGCCCTCCCGGGGGAGTAAGAGGCTCGGGTCACTGCTTCAAGGTCCCCCAAAGTACGCCTCCACCCCGAGGCCAAGGTTCACAACCTCGGCTGTGGCCAGCCTGGCCGTGGTGGGCAGCCCCACTGCCGGACGCTGACAGATCGCCCACTGGAGGGATGAGGTCCCAAAAGAGAGCATCCTCAGGAGGGTGGGGCACAGGGTCCCCGCTCGGGGCTCGCCCCCTCCAGCCTTCGTCCGTCGGGCCGTTTCTGGGCACCTGCTCTGAGCCCGGCTTGGGGGCTGCCCCTGTCCCGGCCTCAGGGAGAAGGCGAAGCATGACCGTGGCTCCAGGACCAGTAAACCAGGCTCTAGTCCATGCCTGCGGGACTTCCGTGAGAATCTGCTGGAAAACCGGGGCTTCTGGGAAGTGCCCCCGTGTGCAGCCGTGTCTGGGAGGGATGTGCAGTCAGGGCGGGGGTGGACCTGCTGCCGGGGTCCCGGCCTGAAGGCGGCGAACACAGGCGCACACCAGCTGGGACCCCGGGGTCCCGCGGGGTGCAGACGCAGAAGACCAGCGCGGCTGGGACCCTGGGGCCCCGCGGGGTGTGGACCCGGAAGACCTGCGCGGTGAGCAGCAGGGCTGGGTAACAGGACGACAAACGGCCCAGGAGCCAACGAGAGGACCTCCGAGCCCAGAGGCCCCCTTGCTGTGTGACCCTGAGCAGGGCCCTCTCCCACTCTGAGCCTCAGTTTTCCCGGCTGTAGAATGGGGTGGTTGTCACTGTCAAGATTAAATGAGACAACACCCAGCAGCCCCTCAGCCCCAGCCCTCGTGCCCAGTGAGTGACCCAAGTACAATGCCTGGGTCACCTTCCCTCCCCTTCTGGGGGCTCATCCCAGTCAAAGTCTAGGGCCCCAGACTCAGGCAGACCGCCCCCTCATCCTAGGCTTCTGTTACAACTGGAAAGCGCGCCTTGCCCGGGAGCCTCCAAATCTGTCCCAGGTCCCCAGGGTCAGCACCACCACGGGATCTTCCATTGCCCCCACCGAGCTCTGGAGGAAGAGGGCCACCTCGACAGACCAGCGTCCCTATTCAGGAGGTGAGGCTACACTCCAGGGTGGCGCTGGGCTCTGACTGTCAGCGCCGTTCGGAGAACCTAGCACTCGGGGCTCATTTTTCCACTTTTCAGGAGAAAGTGATCTGGGCTAAGACGGCTCTTCCCCCTCGGTCCCTTGATTGGCACGTGCAGGGAGGAACGTGGAGACGTGACTCAGAAAAGTGCTCCCTGCAAAGTGACCTCCAAGGTGAGCGTTCACTGGCAGCATCACAGAACCGCCCCATCCGCAGGTGCCCCAGTCCTTCCAGGCCGGCCGGCGGCGTCCGAGAGAGGGGCCGGGGCCCCAGCTTCTCAGCACATGGCCTGAGGCCTGGGGGTGCCCAGGTGTCCTGCAGGGGTGACCGCTGCACAGCTTGCCCCGGACGAGGGAGTCTCTGAGGATGCGGGGATTCCAGGGCTAAAACCGGGACGAGCCGGCTGCCCGCTCCTGCCCGTGTGGACAGCGCTTCCTGTTTCCAGCGCTGGCATCACCTCGGAGCCCTCTGAGCTCACCCCGAGGCCCAGGCAGGTGGCAGGGGAGCAGAGGGCTGGGGGAGGGAACTCGTGGCCACAGGGCACTGGGCCACACCCGCCGCAGCAGCCTTTCGCCGGGAAACAGCATCAGACAGACTTTAAAGGCACATCAAACTGCAGCCTGAAGGCCCCGACAGGCCCGTTTAATTATTCAAAGAGTCACCTGGGTGCTGCCTGCTAATTGGCTGGGAGGCCTTGAAGCACCAGGATTCTTATTAAAAACAGCTCTCCGGCTAAACAGCCCGGCTGTCCAAACAAGCACAAAATCCGGCTTCTCCCCCCGGCCAGCCAGGCACCCACACCAACGGGCCCTGGCACCGGGGCTGCATGAGGCCCTCCCCACCCACACCCACTGCCAAGGCCACCCGGGGCTGCCAGGCTGGGGGCCATGAAGGCCCAGAAGTGGGAGGAGGAGGGGAGTGGGGGAGGCTTCAGTGGGGAGCTGACCCAGGGAGCAGAGCCTACCCTGGGTTCAGAGGCCGGCCTCGGATCAGACAGCGGGGGCTAGAATCGGCTGCACTTTAAGCTTCCTGGCCCAAGTTTGCCCAGAGACCTCAGTGAACGTGCCTGTAAAATGGGGGTGCACCGCCCGCCTCACACACAGAGACACGCGGTGTGGGCGTGCCCCCACAGGGCCTGGCACACGAGGAACAGGAACCGGGGGTGATGGTGCGGTGGTCAAGATTCAGGGGCCGGAGGCAGCCCACACAGAGCGCGGCAGACCACTCATGCCATGCACACTCGGGGGCGGGGGCTCGGGGCGGCTGGGCAGAGCCGGGAGTAGCCGAAGGGTCAATGGGGCAGGACCAGAGCAGGGCAGGGGGACAGAGTGACGGATGGGCCGGCCCAGGGGCCATGACCAGGACCTTAAGCCAAAGTGACCTCAGTGGAGGCAGGTCCAGCAAAGGTGCGGGTGGGGGAGGAGGTGCAGCCGGCTCCAGGCGACCAGCGGAGACCCAAGGGGACCTCCGGAGCCCAGTCAGGCTGTTCTGCCCCTTGTTTCCAGAACCCTAGCAAGGCAGAGGAGGAGGCTGACCTTGCGGCAGGACGGCACAGTTGCCCATAGCCCACTGTCCGGGGCCAGGGGTGGGGAGGGGCCTGGGGCTGCTGCTGAGAAGGGGGAGCATGGTTTCTCAGCAGCCATGAGGCTGAACAGAGGTCTGACTTTCCGGCCCGCTTCTCAGAATGGCAGCCTTTCGCAGCAGAAAGGCCAGAGGGTCCGAGGGCCGACTCCCCCTGCAAGGAGAGCCCAGCCCCTGTGGCCACTTGGCTGTTTTCCTTTCATGATCTCTTGACTTCTTCCAAGAGGATACCTGCTTGGCCTAGGCAGGAAATCCTGGTGACCGGCCAGGGCCCTCCCTGGATGGAATGCCCTGGAAACATCCACCACGGAACGGGAGGCCACACAGCCAGCACGGGAGCGTTCCCAGAGCCTCATCCCGCATGGCCCGCCCCGAGACAGCCTGCGGCCCAAGGCCTCGGGCAGCCCTGTTCTCACCGGCAGAATCTGCACAGAAAGCTCTCACACTGGTCACTCGGGGAGGCCCCTCGGCTGGGGGACCGCACCCAGGCACAGTCTCGCTGGGCAGGGAGAGGTGGCGGGGTTCAGAGACGAGAGCTGTGGCTCAGGGGTGGATGAACAGGCCCGGCTCTGGGGGAAGCAGTCCGGGCCAGTGGTCCTACCCAAGACCCCAGAGCCCCCCACCCTGCCCACCGCTCCCCACACGACCTTCCTCCCCGCCCCGCTCCTCTCGAGTGCACAGGGACACCCAGCCCCCTCCCCACCTCCCTAGAGTATTTGCCTGGGCCTCCACCACCCAGACCCGTCCATCCTGGCTCTGCTCACTCTTCCCAGTCAGCCGCTTCAAATGCCTCCTCCTCGTGAAGAGGCGCGGGCCTCTGCCTGTGAGGGCCTCCATCCCTGCCCTGCTCGCCCACCCGCAGGACTGGTCCCCTGGAGCCCAGCCTTGAGAGGGTGGCACACAGTAGGTGCGCACGCCCAGGCCACTCTGGGCTCCCGTGGGAACAAGAGCAGGACTGCTGCCCACCTCACCCTGGGCAAGGGGCCCTGGGGGTCCAGCTTGGCCACTTGGGAGCACAGAGCTGGACTGCAGCCCTTCTGCACGGCGCCAGCGCTGGGTCTGGAGGCAGCCCGGGGCAGGGAGGACTGGGCTCAGGCCAGCCGTCCAGCCCTGCGGTTGGTTGCTCACATAGGAGTTGGCAGGGCTGAGGGCCGGGCCAAGCCTCAGAGTCAGACTCCAGGCCTCGGTTTTTATCGGAATCACCGGGTCCTCAGGGCTGCACTCCTGGACACCACCCCATGCAAACGCCACGCCCAGACCGCTGCTCAGAATCCTGAGCCGGAGAGACATGCAGGGCCTGTGAGTGCTCAACAGCAGTGCCCCCAGCCTCCCGCGGCCACCAACCCCGCCTGGGGCAGGGCCGACGGCAGGACGGGGCCGTGAGCAGCCCGCATCACGGCATGGAGGCCAGAGCTCCAGGGCTAGGCCAGGGACAGACCAGCCTCAGTCTCCCTGCCGGCGACCTCACAGCGATAATGGAGCCCCAGCTGCCTCCAGGGTCAGCAGTGAGGCCTGAGGCTGGTCCCCAGCCCCTAGAGGCCAGCTCTGCTGGGAACTGAAGCCGGAAGGGCCTGGAGACACACCGGGCCCAGGCCCCAGAACCCTGACTCCTGCGGGAGGAAGGGAGGGTGGGGTCCCAGTTTTACCCCAACAGGAAGAGACCCTGGGCCAGAGAGGCCCTCTCGAGGCCTCAATCTCCTCTCAAAGTGGGGCTGAATCCCTATTCCCGGGGTCCAGGTGAGCTAACCTGTGGGGGTGGGGCTGAATCCCGATTCTCGGGGTCCAGGTGAGCACTCAGTGAGATGAGCCCTGGGGAGGGCTTGGCCCCATGCATGTCGCTGCTGCCAGGATGGTGGGGGCGGGGCAGGAAGAGGGGCAGCTCCAGAAAAGCCACAGCGCAGCACAGAACTGCACGAAGTGCTGACTGCGCAACGGCCGTGAGGCCAGGGATGCCCAGGAGTCAGCCCACAGCCGGCGACTCGGCCATCAGGGTCTGCCACTGCAGAGACTGAACGAAGCTACACCGGAAGACCGTAAAACCAAGAGCCTCCTGATGAAGGTAAGAGAGGAGAGAGAAAAAGCTGGCTTAAAACTCAACATCCAGAAAACGAAGATCATGGCAGCCGGTCCCATCATTTCATGGCAGATAGATGGGGAAACAGTGGAAACAGTGGCAGACTTTATTTTCTTGGGCTCCAAAATCACTGCAGATGGTGACATGAAATTAAAAAACACTGGCTCCTTGGAAGAAAAGCTATTACAAACCTAGACAGCATATTAAAAAGCAGAGACATCACTTTGCCGACAAAGGTCCGTCCAGTCCAAGCTATGGGTTTTCCAGTGGTCGTGTGTGGATGTGAGAGGTGCACCATAGAGAAAGCTGAGCCCAAAGAATGGATGCTTTCGAACTGTCGTGCTGGAGAAGACTCTTGAGAGTCCCTGGGACTGCAAGGAGATCCAGCCAGTCCATCCTAAAGGAGATCAGTCCTGAGTGTTCATTGGAAGGACTGATGCCGAAGCTGAAGCTCCAATACTTCGGCCATGTGATGTGAAGAGCTGACTCACTGGAAAAGACCCTGATGCTGGGAGAGATTGAAGGCAGGAGGAGAAGGGGACGACAGAGGATGAGATGGTTGGATGGCATCACGGACTCAATGGACATGAGTTTGTGCAAACTCCGGGAGTTGGTGATGGACAGGGAGGCCTGGCGTGCTGCAGTCCATGGGGTCAGAAAGAGTCAGACACGACTGAGCGATTGAACAACAACAACAAGTTTACAAGACCCAGGAGAAGGAAGACGGAATTGGAAGGCAGTGGCTTCCTCCTGCCAGGACCATGGGGGCAGGATGGAGGAGAGCAGCGGGTAGTCACAGGCTTCCTTGTACTCCGCGATCTAGAAGGGTCTAGCTTGGGCGCCAAATATGAAGCTTGTGAGAATTAAAAACAATTTAAAGCTAAATGAATGAATCCATAAAAATAAAAGAAGGCAGAATGATAACCAACAGGGCATAAATAAGAAATTATAAGAGAAGCCAGATGGTTAATTTCAAGAGTCCTCTCTCTCCTATCAAAATACTGCTACAAGTTGCCTGAAAACACAAGGCATGTGGTGGTGGGCACCCCGGACCCACGCATGGAGCCAGAGGTGAGGGAGACAAGCAGGCGGCGGGCAGGCCTGGGCCGCACAGGCTCACGGGCCAAAGGCTGGACAGGGTGGCCGGCCCTCGGAGGCAGCCTGGCAGGGCAGTATGTCGGTTCCCTCCGCCTCTCCCTCAGCACCTGACCTCAGGCCAGGCCTTCAGCCTCTCAGCCTCAGTCTCCCTATCTCTAAAATGGGACACAGCAGCGCCCACTCAGCAGTGTCACACTGGGGGGCAGGGTGAACTCTGGTGGCCGGACATCCTGGCTTCATCGACGGGGCAGAGGCTGCAGGAGCCCATGGGTGACCTGCTGGGTCTCCTTCCCCGGCCACAGCTGCCCCTCTGCTCCAGCAGGACTCCATCCGTCAGCCTGGCTCTGGGGCAAGTGGCACGGAGGGGAGCACCGCCCACCCACACATTCCCTGCGGCAGCTCAGCGAGCCTCAGGGGCTGTTCGCTGGCACTGACCATCCTGGCCCGTGCTGACCACAGCAGCAGCTGGCGCAGAGGAGGGACTCAACAGAAGAGCCCCACGGTGAGAAGGACAGCCCAGCGCCCCAAAGGGGGGCTGTCCCTCTGTTACCAAAGCCCCTCTTCAGATGTAGCTTCCCTGGGGGCTCAGTTGGTAAAGAATCTGCCTGCAGTGCAGGAGACCTGGGTTCGATTCCTGGGTCGGGAAGAGCCGCTGGAGAAGGGAAAGGCCACCCACTCCAGTATTCTGGCCTGGACAGTCCATGGGCCGCAGAGTCGGACCCGACTGAGCATCGTGCACGTTCACTCTTCCGCTGATGAGATGAACGGACCTCAGACTTGTCCGGGTGCCGCCTTCACACTCCGTAACTGGATGTACCCAAAGCCCCGGAAAACCTTTTGCTGATGATGCTGTATCTCAAGGCAGCGTCTCTGATCGGTTGGCCTGGGCAGCCCCCCTGCTGTGGCGGGGGAGACTCGGGCTGTTCCCTCCCACCGGCCACAGCTGGGAGCAGAGAGCAGGCCTGGCCTGGCCCCAGAGCTGGGCGAGGGGTCACATCTCCCACACCACTGGCCGCACTGGCACCGTTCCAGGGCACTTTTCAATACCCTCACATGTCTTCCGCACACGGGTAAATCCCAGTACAAAACACGGCATGATCTCCCTCCCTGTCTCGGAAAACAAGCCGACAGTGTCACACGGCTGCCCGATAAATGTTTCATGGAGGCACTTGCTGAGAAGGCAGCCTTTGATTGTTTTCCTTGTTACACAGTGAAGCGATCTTCAGTCCCTCGAGGGGAGGACAGGCCTGGGGGTGGGGGGAGCTGGGGCTCCAGGGCACGTGGACGTTTTTTACAGCCCCACCACTGAATGCCGCTGGGGACACGGAACCCACCAGTGAGGACGCCCCTGTCCACCTACCACCCCTGATAACCGGGGGACAGGTCCCTGAACCCTAAGCTCCCTGCCAGCCACTGGCCTCCGCCTCGGCCTTCAGGCCTTGACCCACAGGGGCTATGCGAGGACCAGGTCAGGGTGGGGTGGGGTGTGGCCAGCCTTTAGGAGGGGCAGCTTTGCACCCCCACACAGAGGGGGCCCGCCTATCTCAGAGCTCGCTCCTTGGCAAAACCCATACCCCGGGCTTGAAACAACAGGAATTCATTCTCCCGGGGCTGGGAGGCCAGAAATCCTAGATCAAGATGCAGGCAGAGCCAGCGAGGTTTTAGAGGAGGAGCCCTCTGGACTCGCTCAGCTCCTGGTGGTCCAGGCAGTGCCAGGCTTCACAGCATCGAGCTAGTCTCTGCCTCATCTCCCCGTCCCTGCCCCGTCCCCCCTCCCACCCCATCCCCACGGCCCCCCACCCGGTCCCCACGTCCTCTGACCCCTGAGGGGGTGAGACGGGCCCCGCCCCCGCCTGCTCCCTCGCAGGGCGGGGAGGGGGGCCCAACCTCACAACGTGCAGCCCCTCTGAGGCACAAGGCGCCCCCCACCCACCCAGTGACAGCTGGTCACCAGCCGCAGATGCCACTTCAGTCCTGAGAGCCTTAAAACAAAACTGACCAGGCCTCACGGCCTCTCCCCCGCCCTCACCTCACCTCCTCCAAGGCCTTCCAGACAGGAGCGCCCTCCCGGCCACTCCTCCTTTCTAGAACCTTCTGTGGGTCTTCCCCCCCAGGAAGGGTGGGGAACCCTACAGGCAACACTGCCCCAGCAGGCGGGATCCCACATTCCAGTGTGACATGCTTGGGAATGAGATTCGGGGCATCGGGGAGGGAAGCGGGGTGACTGCAAACACCAATCCACAGCCACACACCCCCAAGGGATGGAACATGTGTCCTGCGAACGTCACTGCAATTCAGTGAAAAGCCAGAGAGCAGGAGGCCGGGCCGGGTTAGGACCAGGAAGCCAAAGACGGAGGCTGGTCCCAGCTCGCAGGAACGCTCAGGTCCCCTGAGGACCCAGAGCCGAGCCCACCACGTGAGCCCCACGGGGTGGGTGCAGGGGCCCATGCCCAGGGCCCCCCGACGGCCCTGCACCGGGTCCTCAGGCCCACATCTGCCGGCCTGCCTAGCGCTAGCGCTGCTCTCACAAAAGCGCCTCAAACAGCTCGGGTTTACTACCCTGCGGATCCAGACGTCAGGGGTCTACAGCGGGTCTCACGGACTCAGATCAAGGGGGCGGCAGGGCCGGCTCCTTCCGGGGGCGCCAGGGGAGAGCCTGGACCTTTCACAGCTTCTAAGATGACCCGCATTCCCTGGCCTGTGGCCACAACCCTCCAACCTCCTTCCTCTGACTCTGACCCTCCTGCCTCCTCCTTACGTCTACAGGTGAAATTCCATCTGTAGAACTTCACCTGCAGAGAAGCTTTTCCCAGTCTAGACACAGGGTCTAGGGGCTAGGAGGAGGCTTTATCTTTTACCTTTCAGCCCACCACAAGGCCGGCAGCCCGTGGGGGTTCACAGGGTGTCCAGGGCGGCAAGAATCACGCTACACGGGGCACACGTTCACAGCAGCCTTGGGCAGCAGGGGGACCCTTCCCAGCCCACAGACAAAGAGACAGAGGCTCCAGGAATACCCCTGCCTAAGACGCCTCAGCAAGCAGGCGGCTGAGAGATGAGACCTCTGAGGGCTGAGGGCGCCCTGGTCTCACTGTTCAATTTCAGGCCCAGAGAGGGTCCGCCCTTTGCCATCTCCTCCTTCCCAGGCACTCAGAGCCGTGATGACCCCCAAACAGGACATCCTTCAATGTGGAGGGCCAGCTCCGGCTGTGACGAGGGCTGGATGACGCCCCGTGGGCTTCCCCACCATCACTGCTCGTCCCCCAGCCGGCACCGAGGTGGGGCTCTTAGATTAAGTCTCCTATTCATCAGTCCCTGAGAAGCACAACTGGGGCTTCTGTGGAAGATCAGTTCACGGCACACGGAGCAAGGGTGGTGAAAAGGGTCATGTTTAAAGGAGTGCGTCAGGCTCCTCTCCAGCCGCGAGAGACGTGCGGGAGAGATTCGTTAGGGCTCTGGGCTGGGTCTGCGGGTTTTCAAAACAGCAGAGTCTAGCTAGCGGAACCCCTTTTGCTGATTACCGACACCAGGAAATGCTCTCAAGCGGACAGCACAGTCAGGGTCCTGTGTGAGTGCTGGTGGCTCCCGGCCGTCATATTGCCTGTGAAACCCTGGGCCTGCACGGAGCTGCTCAGACGCATCCCACTCGGGAGCAGCCAGAGCCCACCTCCCAGGCCCAGGGAGGGTGAGCTGCGGGGCGTGCTGGAGGGCCTGTCCCCGGGCGCTGCGAAGGGAAAGGACCCCAGGAAAGTTCTGGACTGGGGCTCAGACAGGGAGGGAGAAACACTGGGTGAGACAGGGCCCGGGGCACGTTCAGTGATCGGCGAGGGGGAGACACAGGCGAGCTGGGCAGCTCTTCCTGCGAAGGTGCTGCTCCAGTCAGCAGGCCCCGTCCCCGCCTTTGGTCCGCAAATACCTTCCCGGCCCCCTCACCTCTGCCCTCCACGTGCAATAAAGGGTTAAAGCAGCAGCCCTAGGCTGGCCACACCCTGTGTGTCCAAGAAAGGTCAGGCTCTGGCCTGGCTCCCGAGAGGGACCTCTGAGCCCTTGGGACATCCTGTGGAATAAAGCATCTCTGTCTACCTGGGGTGGGGGGGTGCCCAGGCCAGGCCAGGCCAGAGGGTCTGTGAGATGATGGGGTTTATGGGGGACCTCAGGCCCACAGTATCAGCTGGACCTCTCCAGGGACTGGAAGCTAAGGTCACCCCCACGGGGGCAGGCTGCCATGTCTACACGACCCACACCCAATGAGAACCAGGGCACCAAAGCTCAGGGGGGCCTCCCTGGCTGGCAACTCCCGTCTGTGGCGTCACACATCATCCTAGGAGAGTCCAGCACGGTCCATGCAAGTCCTCGGGGCGAGCAGACCCGGAAGTCTGTGCCTCGTCTCTCCTGCACTCCAGTCTACGTGCCTTTTCCATCTGCTGACCTGGGCCTGCCTCCTTTGGCTGTAATAGACCAGAGCCCTGAGGATAGCAGCTTAGCTGAGTCCTGTGAGTCATCAGGCCCAAAGGTGGTCTTGGGGCCCCAACAGGCCCGGTGACATCATCACAGCAAACTGGGGTATGTACTGAGCCTTCCTGCAGGCCAACGCTGACCCTGGGGTTCAGCCTCACCTGAATAAAACCTGAGACACCCCCCGGGTTTACCCCACCCCCACCAGCTCCTCGAGGAGCTGCCCACACGAGGTGCGTAGCCCACCAGACTGGAGCGGCTCCCAGCCGCTCTGCAGGCTAGACTACCGTTCTATGCTCACTGTCGCCCTAGGGGCTGGGGTCTTCATTCCCCATCCAGGGGGCCACTGTGCCCACATGCTGCCCGGAAGAGAGAGGGAAGAAGGCGCATTTCCAAGTCCAAGGGCCAGCCTTGGAGAGCTGGCCTCTGCCCACCCAGCGCAGGAGCGGCCGGGGAGGCACCTGTGCCATCGGGTGGGAGCCCTGGGTCTGTGGGGGCGGAGGGGTCAGGGGAGATGGGGAGCCGGAGCTGAGAAGGCCAGGGCGCTGCCCGGCCCCCCAGGGACCTCCACACTGATCAGAGGTCACCTGTTCGCTCTCCAGCCCCTCACCACTTTCTAAGCCACCAGCAGACTCCCTGGCCAGCTGTCAGCCCCGGGGAAACCGAGGCTCTGGGAGCCAACAGAGAGGGCAGTCATGCCCTCGGCCACGGGCCTCTCGCCCCAGGGTTAGGGCCTGGGGAGCCAGACACTGCGCTCAGCCCACCGCAGGGCCTCCTGCACCCCAGGAGCACCGCTGGGCTCCCCGACACCAGGCCCCCGACCAGGAGGATGGTTATGAGATGGGAAGAAAAGATCACGCTCTCGCTTTACGTGACAAAGCCGATAAAATGACTGACTTCCGTGGCACGAATTCCATTCCTGCCTACGTGCACACACAGACACGCACACAGGTGGAGGACATGCTGGAACAGGGAGGAAGCACCCGGAATGCAGCCTGTCATCTGGGCTAGTGGGGCGAAGAACAGATGACCGTTTCTGGGAAAAACACAAACAAGAAAACACACGAACTGTCTGTGTATCCAGCAATGACTCACTTTTTTAAACTACACATTTTTAAACAGTCCCGGTTACAGACAAAAGCTACACTGAAAACCAACCCATGCAGCTGGGGGCCTCACAGGCAGAGCAACGTTCTAGAACGTGGGCCAGGAGGTGGTACAGGGGTTTCATCCTAACATTATGCTTTACACCCTAAACGTGTTATAAATATTCTCGAATATGTGTTTAATAGCAGTGCAACAACATTTTTAAACAGCCTGTCCTTCATCTGACATTTAAAAAAAAATCCTCAATTCAGTGAAACTTCTGAGTCTTTGGAGAACCCAATAGGAAAAGAGGTTCTGGGTGGGTTCTCTGATATTTGCATCTGTCCCCATGACTCTCTGGACCTGGGCAAACAGCCGCACCAAGGGGCCGGTTGCAGTGGGCATCCTGGTTTAGGGACCCCCAGCCCACGAGCGTGCAGGGACCCCCATGACAACACCAGGGGAGCCCCTCTCACAAGGTCGCCGGCACCCACCCAGGCGAGACCCCCAGTCCCTGCAACCTCAGGAGGAGTCACCTCTGCCCCCGAAACCTCTCTCTCCCACCCCGCTGGCCCACAACCCAGGGACACCGGGGGAGGCAGGCCCTAGGCTTGAACCCCATTGGGTGTGGAAGCTGGTCTCCCTGACCCCAATCTGAGGGTCGCAATCTGCAACGACCAGATTTCACCGGGGGCTGCCATCCCCTGTCCCCTGTGGCCGGCACGCTCCCATCCCCCCAGACGCCTCCACCCCCTCAGTCCCAGGGTCCCCCACTCCCCAACATCCATGTGTCAGAGATCAGACCCCAGCGCCATGGAATTCTCTGCAAATCCAAGCAGAATTAAAGCCAAGAGTGGGGAGATTCATGCTGGGGGCGGGTGGGCCACAGCCGCAGGCAGGCAGGGCCCCTGGCTCAGCCCCATCTCCACAAACACACACCACTACTTCACTGGAGGCAAAACCCAGGTCTGACTGTGGAGAGGGCATTTAGGTAGGCGATGATCTGTGAAAGGATTAATTTGCTGATCTTATTACCTAAACCGAAAGAGATTTTGCAGCCATCAGTAACAAGCTTGAGCTAAAGCCTCGCCCCTCCTCCCCACCCCTTCCAGCCGCCACCAACAGGCAACCCAACACGCTGAAAATTCATGAGAAAGACCCAGGCCGAGGGTATCTGTTCAAGACTCCAGGATCTGTGACAGGGCACACGGGAGGCAAACGAAGACGAGGCGGTGGGCGCCCTGCCGCGCGCTCCGCAAAGCTCACCTGATCCCTTTGTTCTGAGCCAAGTTGTGCAGGGAGAGTCTTGACACGGCGGAGATGACCTGCGAGGGGAGACGAAAAGACACTTCTGTAATTTCATGAGAAAGCCGGGAGTCATCACGAAACGGTAATGAAGTGCTCTGTGGATGTCGACAACTGTTACTAAAGCACTTTTCATCTCAGGAAAAAAGATAACAAAAAAGCAGAGCATAAGATCTTTTTAGGCAAGACAACTGTTTTGCATTCGTTGTGCAGGATGCGTCGTTTCGGGCACTGATATTTGCTGAGGGCCACGTGCGCCCGCTGCGCGCCCCGGAGCCCAGGCCTGGGCTCACAGCCCCTCTGCCAGCTGCTGCCCATCGGCCACTCGCTGAGACCCACCTTTCTCTCCCCAGGAGAGGGTCTGCCCCGTTGGGGCCACCGCAGGGGTGCACACACACCACGACCACACAGGGACCCCGCCCCCCAGGCTCCTGCTCTGGAAGGCACCGTGTGATTTAATAATAACTCCTGTCACGGTGGGGGCTGACCCATTTCACAGGTAGGGAGACGGAGGCCCAGAGACGTCAAGTGACTGCCCAAAGTCACACAGCAGCCCGGAGCGCAGCATAGGTGCACACATCCCAGCGGAGAGCTCCCTTCCCTTCCAGCCCCTCCAATCTTTCCATATAGACCATTTAAACAGATGCCCAGCTAGCTAGGGGGTCAGGGTGTAGAAGGAAAACAAACAGCCCCAGGTTCCGATCGCACAAGGGGATCCCAGGAGGCTCTCCCCGGATGGACAGATGTGTCAAAGTCCTGGGGTCCCTGCCCAAGCCCGGTCCTGCCCTGTAACCAGCCCCCTCCAGACACACAAGACCCACCCGGCTCCCAGCCTCAGAGGCCTCAACACAGCCAGTCCACAGACCTTCAGATGACCGGGGCAAGCAAGGACAAGGCTCCACAGACGGTCACGGCGAACGGGGGCCAGGCGAGAGCACGGCTGACCCTGAACACAAAGCGTTACACGCTGGAGCGTGACCCACGGTTCCCAGCGGGACTCACGGGGAACCTGCTGTGAGAGACCACGCACCGCGGAGGCAGAGAGACAGGCCTCGACTCCGAGAGCCCCCTGCGTGTGCACGGGTGTGTGTGTGTGCGTGTGTGCACGCACACACGTGCACCACGGCCTGTGATGACCACTGGCCACACTCACAGACACCCTCAGAAACTGAGCCCCGTGAGCCTTTTATGTGCGTCATCCCGGCGAATCCTCACACCCCTGCGAGGCCGGCTGTGTACACGTGGGACTCAGGAAGCCCGAGGCCAGGTCACCTCCCCAAAGCCCCCCACCCAGGACACATGCCTCAGACCTCCTGTGAGGTGGCTCTCCTCCGTCCAGCGGCAGTTTTCTAGAAGTGGGGAGAGAACCCCACTTCTGTACACTGTACACAAGGACCCTTTCTCAGCTGGCGAGACAGCGGATCTGGCCAACAAGCCGCACGCTGCGTGCTGACTTCCGGGAGGGGCTCTGTTTCAGGGGCTGGTTCGCACGGAAGTCATGAATCCAAGGAGCGACAGGGCTCCTCTGTGTCTTCTCAGACAAGACTCAATGGGCCAATTGTGCAGCTGGCCCAGCCGGGGCCCCCACACTTGTGTGCGCCAAGAGGCCTTTCACATGTAACGAGCGACTTGGCTTCCGCTGTTATTCTTGGCTTTTAAGGGCTCTAAATATTTAGGAAGAACAAAAATTAAAGCAATATTGCTCGGTGTCCTTACAGTCACTAGACAGAATGCTGAAAGTGTCAGGGCCCAAGGGTTTGGCAACTGGAGGGCACACGTGCCGCCCCTCTCATACGCCTACCGTGGCAGACATCACCAGTCAACTGACGCACTCCTCCACCCTGAGCCAGACACAACTCAGGATCCTCTCAGCAGAGTCCAAACAAGACACCAGCAACGGGCCAGCATCGGCTCAGAAGACGAAGCCTGTCTGCTGACCTGGGGTCGGGGCGGCGTCTCGTACGGGTAGAGCCCAGGACAGGGGGAGCTGCCACAGGTGAGCGAGCCAAGGCCAGGAGACGGGCCAGTGTGCCTATGGGTCCTCAGTCTCCGGGGACAACGTGGCTTCTGCAGCTGCCATGACCACAGCAAGGCTCGGCCCTGAGCTCTCGGCCACTCTGCTCCAGGAGCTGCCACTAGTGATTAGTGAAGGGCTCTGGATTCCGGTCACCAGACGGGGCCAGCTCCTTAAACGGGGTTAACAGTCCCAGCTCTGCCCAAGGCGCCCTGTCTCTTGCTGGTCCGTCTTGCATGTCTGTGCAGAAAGGGAAATCTCAGGTCTCACCTTGGGGGGACCTGGCTTGGTGACCCGGGGCCCAGGGCAGGGGCTCCAGGGAGCAGACCCCTGAGAACTGTGGGGTCAGATGAGGGGAGGGGCCCCCATGAAAGTTAAGGGAGCAGGTGTCACGAAACACCCTAGTGGCTCCCGGAGGCACCTCTGGCTGGTGCCTTCCCCACCCTCGGGGTGAGAGCTGGGCTTCCCCAGAGGCATCCCTCTCCCATAATGATCAAACACTTCCCGGCTCAGAGTCCCTGCCAGCTCCTCTGAAAACATAAATGTCAAAGGATGACATCTCCCCAACTTCCATCTCCGCTTCTCGTCTGCATCCCTGATAACGAGTGAAAAGACGCCCGGCTCAGAGTCCCTGCCAGCTCCTCTGAAAACATAAATGTCAAAGGATGACATCTCCCCAACTTCCATCTCCGCTTCTCGTCTGCATCCCTGATAACGAGTGAAAAGACGCACAGCTGCTTGTCTTGCCCCTATCCTCCCTCCCTCCACACAAAAGGCTCAGACTCCTGGGCTCAGCGATCCGGCAGCAGCTCCCGCAGGGCCCACGGAGCCTCAGCCCTGGGCGAGCAGAGGACCGTGTGTGCAGAGGCCGGGCAGGGAGCCAGCGGGAGGAGGGTACGTGCCCACAGGGACCAGTCGTGCCGGGAGCGGACACCTGCACGCCTGCTCCCCAAAGCCACGGGGGTCTGTGCTGTCCTCTCGCGTCTGCCTCCCGCCTCGACCGTGACCTGCAGTGTTTCAGCCCCTTTCCTTGGTGAAGGAATAAGAATGCTTGTGACAGCGCAGAGCTCGGGGCCCGAGGCCTGGACCCTGGATGGAAGTCTCACTGGGCCCCACCAGGCGTGGACTGCTCAGACCCCGAGACGGCACCCCACCAGCCTGCATCCAGGCAAACAGACTGCCAGATACCGCTGGCCAGTCGGCTTCCTCGCGTTCATGGGAGGAGCTTTAGAATGGAGGCTCCCAGGCTCAGCCCAGAGGGTGGTCACTCCTCCTTAGAAGGTGCCCCCCGCGGAGCAGGGGTGGGGCGAGGTGAGGGCGGGGACCGGAGTGGTCTGGGATGCAGTCAGATGGCCTGCTGGTGGGGAACAGTCTGCACCGTCCTGAGTTCACATCCAGCCACTGGCCTCAGTCTGCCCACCTGTGAAATGGGGACAAGTGCACCCCTCCCGTGAGACTGCTGGTTTTGCTGGAATGTGTGCCAGGCGTCTGGCCTGCAGAACGCGTCTGCACGACCAGGGGTCGAGGAGATCCACGCGGTGATTTAGGGTTGACTCACCCCCTCCATCTACTTGGGCTTCCCGGGTAGCTCAGCAGTAACGAACCTGCCCGCGGTGCAGCAGATGCAGGTTCGGCCGCTGGGTGGGGAAGACCCCCTGGCGGAGGGCACGGCAGCCCACTCCAGTGTTCTTGCCTGGAGAATCCCATGGACAGAGGAGCCTGGCGGGCTACAGCCCATGGGGTCGCAAAGAGTCGGATGTGACTGAGTGACTTAGCACACACACAAGAACCTTGCCCTCACTCGGACGAAAACACGGGAAGAGGGGAAAGGTCTGGTTCCAGGCTCGAGGCTCGCAACTTTGTTGTGACTTCAAAAGAGAAGTTCAGGATGAGGGCTGAAAAGGCAGAGACCGAAGGCCAAGGGAGGGACAGACAGAAAGCAGGGGTGGGGACTCTGCCTTTCAAAGGCAGCATCGCTCAGAGGCCTCCAGGGGAGACGGGGTGGACATCCAGAGGCCTCCAGGCAGGCCTGGACTCTGCAGCCCCTTGCCAAAGCCTCTGTTGAAACCTGGGGAAAAGCAGTCAGAGACCAGCCTTGCAGGCTGGGCCCTGAGTGGCAGAGTCAGCTGCAGGCTGCCCAGCTTGCCAGCCCTCCTCTGCTCGGGTCCCTGGGCTGCAGCAGTCAGCTTCCTGGTGGGGCAAGGGCTCTAACTCAGGGAAGGACTCACCTCTTACCTCTCCAGGGCAGGGTTTGCAAGCTGCAGGCGCTGACCTGCTGGTGAGGCATAAACTCAGACAGGTCCTAAGGGCATTTTTTTCACTGAAGTAGGGTGAGATAGGAACAGACAAGGCAAGACAGACAATATCGGAAAAGAGAAGTCATGGACTTTATTTTCAGTCTGGAGGAGATGAGTGACTTAGCTTCCCTGACTTATTCACTCATCAAACATTCAACGTGCCCCGCGAAGTGCCAGCTGCGGGCCTTCTGGCCAGGTCGTAACAGAGGATGGATCGGGTTCAGGGACATTTTCAGAGCTCCAAGAGCCCCAGGAGGCTCCCTCCCAGGAGATGGAGTGGGCCAACATTGTGCCCCCATTTTACAGACAGGAATCGAGGCCCAGGGACCCACAAACTCACTCAAGGTCATACTGCAGCAGCTATCACATCTGACCTTCAAAACAGGCTCTGAGCTGCCTCTTAACAGACGAGAAAGACTGCCGCTCACTGAGTTCATATGATGGCCTAAGAACAGTGACTGCAAGGATGCTCGAAGAATGTTTGGGGATATGGGTGAGTGGATAAGCAGAGAGGCGGGTGGGCG
>NW_024070209.1:103412934-103422541 GCF_014754425.2 Oryx dammah
GGGGATATGGGTGAGTGGATAAGCAGAGAGGCGGGTGGGCGGGTGGATGGTGTGTGGTTGGAGGGAAGGACGGATGGACGGATGGGTGGATGGACAGAGAGGATCAACAGCAAAGGTTCCGATGAGAGCCTGCCTCCCAATCCTACATCTTAACTACAGGAACAGGAACTGTCACTTGCCAAGCCCTTACTAAGTGCCAAGCGATACCCGATGATGAACACGACGCAAACGTGGTACCTGCAGATAATGCCTCTCCCCAGCTCTCCACGCATCAGACGCAGACACTGGGGGCTTGGGAGAACGAGGGCCCTGCCCCAGGTCTGTGCTGGCCGCTGCCGTGCTCCCATCACGGGAGCCAGCGATGGGCAACGAAACCCCGAGCTCCTCTTCCAGGCCCCCTGCACGTCTCCCAGCCTCCCCCGCAGTTACTGAGGTCCCCCCGATGGGAGCAGACCTCCCGGGGGCTACTCTCAGGCACGGCTCACGAAGCTTCCCCGCTTCTGGGGTGACCTCGAAAGTCGCAGGTTAGAGGTGGCAAAGCCGCCGTCACACTGGGTCCCAGAAGGTCTGCGCGGCACAAGGGGCCACGCGCACACGCACTGCACCCCGGGCCCTCCCTGAACGGCCCCGCGGTCTCCGGTGGAAGCCGGCCCAGCCCAGGTGCCGCCTGCCCCAACACTGCTCTCACCAGGCCACGCGCCACTCTGCCCTGGGCTCCACAGCGCCGGGCTCTCGAGTTGCAGGATCTCAGTTCCCAACCAGGGACTGAGCCCACAGCCCTGAACTGCAAGGGGGATTCTCAAGCACTGGACCACCAAGTCCCTGCCCTGCAACTCAGGACCTGAGCCGAGGACCCCACAGAGATGATCCAGGGGATGGCCAGGGACACACCTCGGCCTTTAAAAGGGCCGGCTGCCCAGTTGCTGGTCAGCTGGCGAGTCTGTCAGCCCCACGTGGTCAGGGGGGTGCCCCACCTTTCTGAGGAATCACTAACTGGGAACAGCACAGACCAGGAAAGACCCCCTTATCAACCAGGACCAGGCATCGCAAACACGCAGCAGCACCTCGGAGCCAACCGGGCGAGATGATCAAGCTCATTTAAATACGTTGCCCCGGAAACTCTCTATCTGTGGGGGAAACCTACAGCCAACACAGCTGCATATTCAGAAGCAGATCATTATAAATGGAGCTCTCCAGCTCAGCCGGCATCCACCTGCTTTTTCTCTTTTCGTGTTGAAAGCAAGGTCAGAGACACTGGTGCCTCTGCCTTCAGATGACGAGCGGCGGTGAGGAGGGACTCGCGGTGGACCTCGGACACCTAAGCTCGTGTTCAAACGCCGCCTCCAACAGGCCAGGAAACAAAAACAGGTGGAACGCGGTCATCTTGGCCACCACCTTCGGCACATCAGCACCCGGGGGCCCTACAGATGCGGTCTGCCTTCAAGGGAGCCAGAAGGATGCTGGGAGATGGGAGGGGCGGGACTCCAGGCCCCAAGACATCGAAACAGCAAAATGAAAACGCACTAGTGGGGCCAGGTGACCAGTGGCAAGGGAGGGCGGTCTGCTCGTCCTTAGGGGGTCGGAGCTTCAGAGTGACTTAGGAGGAACAAAAAAGGCTAACAAGAAAGAAAAGTCTATCAACGTCTCGGAACTGGACACTGCTTTGTCCTGCTCTTGAACTGGGCTTCCAGTGAGGCTTGAAACCACTGCCCGCATCTAGCTTCCTCGTTTGGTGGGTCCAGATCAAGAAAAGACGCTGAAATGCAGGGAGAAGACACCACCCTGAGCCTTGGGACCAGCGGCAAGAGTCTCTACGCCTCAGGCTCTGCGGGTGCTGACGTCTGTAACAGGGACAGACAGAGGGCTGAATGCCGATGTGCAGGACCCCTGAGCCGGGCGCCCTGCGGGGCCTGAGCCGGTGGCCTCGCAGGGCCCTGCCCGCGGCGCAGCTCCAGGGCAGTCAGCGCCTGCACGCCTCGGTCTCTCCGAGCGTGGACCCAGCCGTCTCCACGGCCACCCGCCAGAGGGGGCTGCTCGTCTCTGCAAGGTGAGAAAACTGAAGCCCAGAGGGTACGGCGACGTGACCGAGGCCTCACCGCTGGGGTCAGGGATCACGCCGGAGTCGGGCTCCTGAAACACACAGGAGGCCCCGCAAAAGCAGGGACACCAAGCGTCTGTCCTCACCGCCTCCCCCGGGCCAGGAAAAAGCCCGAACCCCTGCTCACCCCGGGCGGGTGGGTCACAGGGGACAGGCTGGCTCCGCTGCCAGCTCCGTCCCTCCCCCAACCATTCGCCCCATCCCTCGGGCCCCAGTTTCCTGCTAGGAATGAGGGGCTGCAACCTGGTTACCCTGAGTCCTCGGCACAGCCAAAGGAGGGGCCGAGCAGAAGCCCCCAGGGACGCCACAGCCTTGAGCAGCCCCGGGCCAGGAGCGTGGAGAGGCGAACGGCCCAGGGCCTTGGAGACCAGCCGACCGCCACTCTGAGCCCAGGAGAGGCAAGGCGCAGGGGGCGCAGGCCACCGCATTCCTCTCCGTGTCTTCGGCCCCCAGCACCCACACCTTCTTTGTGTCTCTGAGGCCACGCGGGGTGGGGGGCTGAGGTTTATTATCCCCTCTGTCCTGACACCCTAGGAAGAGCTGCAAGAGGAGGGCTGAGCGGCAGACCCCGCTCCCTGGCGCCACCCCCTCCTGGCTGCAACCAGCTAAGGTGCCGGCTTAGCCAGTGTGCAGCGGTGCCAGCCCAGCCCCCGGCACCTCGAGGAGAAGCAGTCCTAGGACCAGTGGAGGCAGGAGAGGCCAGGGGCAGCGCTCCGTGCGCCCAGGAGCCAGGAGAGAAGAGGCTGGGAGGGAGCTGGATCCAGGCGTCCTCATGGGGCACAGGGAGGGGCCAGGAGAGGGTGGAGCGCCCAGAGCCCCCATCGCAGGATCCCTGCCACAGACAGCGTCTGTCCAAGGGCTCCGGGCACTGGCCGTCTGTGGTCCCTGATCCGCAACGTCGGGGCACAGGACTGGGAGGACCGCTGCGGGACCCGAACCAGAGCTCTTCCCGACCAGGAAGGTTTGCAGGAATCAGCCAGGAAAACGCAAGTCTGTAGCAGAAGGAGCTTAGCGAAAATCTGGTCCAAAGTCTTCACTCTGCAGACGGGAAACCTAAACCCCGGCTTGGGAGACAGAAGCAATTGGCAAAGGCCACCCAGGACCTCCAGGCAGACACAGTGCGGGAAGCAGGGATCCCGTTCGGAGTGCAAGGCCCTGCTCTGATTGGCCTCGTGACAACCACTGCAGACGTGTGTCCAGCCCTGCCCCGGCCAAGTCTTTATGAGGCTTATTTCTATTTAATGATTTAAACTTCCCCCTCCTCCTCCTCGAAGGCAATGGCAACCCACTCCAGTACTCTTGCATGGAAAATCCCATGGACGGAGGAGCCTGGTAGGCTGTAGTTCGTGGGATTGCTAAGAGTCGAACACAACTGAGCGTCTTCACTTTCACTTTTCACTTTCATGCACTGGAGAAGGAAATGGCAAACCACTCCAGTGCTCTTGCCTGGAGAATCCCGGGGATAAGGGAGCCTTGTAGGCTGCCGTCTATGAGGTCACACAGAGTCGGACACAACTGAAGCGACTTAGCAGCAGCAGCAGCTCCTCCTCCTCGCTACTTCCACCAGGAGACATTTCTGTCAATCTTCCCATTTCACGGAGGAACAATTGAGGCTCAGGATTCACGGCTGAAAGGGGCTGAGCAGAGGTGGGCCCAGCTCATCCATGGGCCTGCGGGACCCCAGATCTTCAGCCCGGCCCCGCCCCGAAATGCGGGCTCATCCAGCCCTGATCAGAGGCCAACAGACAGCAGCCTCACCTCCAGGCATGAGAGCAGGGTTGCTAAGTGAGGCCCCGAGGCTCCTGAAGCTGAAGCTCCAATCCTTTGGCCAGCTGATGCGAAAAACTGACTCATTGGAAAAGACCCTGATGCTGGGAAAGACTGAGGACAGGAGGAGAAGGGGGCGACAGAGGATGAGATGGTTTGATGGCATCACCGATGCGATGGATAAGAGTTTGCGTAAACTCTGGGAGGTGGTGATGGACAGGGAAGCCTGGAGTGCTGCAGTCCACGGGGTCGCAAAGAGTCGGACGTGACTGAGCAACTGAACTGAACTGAGGTTCCTGGGGGCCAGGAAGCACGTCAGACCACAAGGGGGCTTAGGGAGCTGGAGGAGTGGGTCGCTCCGGGCACTCACCGTCTGTGAATGCGCTTCCCCTCCCCCTCGGCACCCCTCCCTGCTATCACAGCTGCGATGACTGATAGTGTAGCAGGAAGAGGAGCGGGCTGGGCCTGCCCTGCCCCACTGGCAGGTAAGAGGTGAGCCGGAGGCAAGTCAAAACATAGGCGGCATCTCAAAGCCAGCCGCAGACAGGCAGCGGCACCGCTTCCCCGCTAATCCAAGGCGAGGCCGCCCAGCGGCGTGAGTCACTGCCCAGAAGGCACCAGAATCCCAGGGGCAGGACTAGACGCCCCGCCCAGGCCTGGGATGCCTCAGGCTTTACAGAACAGCACGGGGAGGCGGAAGGACGCCCAGCCCCAGGCGAGGGCCTCCCCCTCCCCAAAGGCCCCCACTGCACTTCCCCTTCTCTCATCCTGGGGAACTGAGGGGCCAGACGGCAGGCATCTACACAGCCTGCTCCGGGAGCGGGAGCGGGTCCCCGTGGCCCCGCCCAGCTGCGACTGCCTCTGCTGTTACATGGATTCCTGCCTCAGCACAGGTGGTTTGTCTCCAGCACAATCCCACGGGGTCAGGACCATCGCCCCGCCTTTCCAGATGAGGAAACCGCGGCCCCGACGGGCGCCCTTACTTGCCGGGGACCACCAGGAAGAGGCGGCCCAGGCTGGCTACGCCCAGGCCCCTCTGAGCATCTGCACTCCATCCTCACACTTGGGAGAAGCTGCTGAGAAACGGGGTGGCTCCTGTCTTCCTCCATCCCCTCCCAGAACCGCAGCTGGGGGCACCGGGTGCTGGGGCGGTGGCTGTCCCCAGCACACAGACCCACGGGTGCCAGACCACAGTCTCAAAGGCTGGGGACCCACACCCCCGGGCAACCTGGCCCTGCCGCTGAGAGTCAGCCCACGAGCAGCGCGCAGTCACACCAGCCTCACAGGGCCTCCCTGAAGGAGCCAGCACGGAAGTGGGCCCAAGCCCTGACCCCCGGCCCGAGCCCTGACCCCCTGGCCCGAGCCCTCACCCCCGGCCCGAGCCCTGACCCCCTGGCCCGAGCCCTGACCCTGGCCCGAGCCCTGACCCCGGGCCCGAGCCCTGACCCCCGGCCCGAGCCCTGACCCTGACCCAATCCCTGACCCCGGCCCGAGCCCTGACCCCGGCCCGAGCCCTGACCCTGGCCCGAGCCCTCACCATGAGCATGAGGCTGGGCTGCAAAGCGACCTGCCTGGCTCACTGAATCCTCAGCCACACGAGAAGGTGACCCTGTGCCCCGTGTCAGATAAAGGGACCGAGGGTCAGAGTGGTCAGCTTCACACTAACGGAGACAGCCGCGAACCTGCCTGGTGAGAGCCCCAGCCCCCAGCCTAGGCCGGACCCAGGAATGCCCCTTCCCCGCCGCGGCACTTCTGGCTCGCGGGCTCTGGGCCCCATCCATCAACCCCCGGCTGCTAATGGGGACGCGGTGATAGCAGCCATTACCTGGAGAGGGCCGGTGCGCTTCAGAGCCGCTTCACTGCCCTCCCTGATTAATGGCCATTTTAATGGGAAGGGGAGCAAAAACCGCACCTTTCACACCATGGCAATAATTTTTCAATACACACACTTAGCTCTGAAGTGACGGCTTAGTAACTCCGTTATTAACTGCTAGCATAACCCCAGTGCCCCGAGCAGCATGAATCTCTCCAGCCTTGCCCGCTCCTTGCTTCTGACGCCAGCGCCTGAAGAGCCTTGGGAGCTCTGGCCACCCTGCAGTGTTTTCCCTACTTCCTCCCTGGGCTTTCTGACAGCAAAGGAGGGCGCGGGCCTGCCCCCAGCTCCTGGAGCAGGGCAGAGCTCTGCCTGCGCTGCGTTCACACCCCCAGCTCTGCTGATATCCCACAGGAGGGGAAGCAGGGATGTCAGGGCTGACTGCTGGCACCACAGCAGCCATGGAGCTGTGTGAGGATGGTCCTGAGCAGCTGCCCAAGTTAGAGGACAAAGTGCAAGCCCAGTGTTCGTGGCTCGGTGGGTGTTTCTGGAACGACCTAACAGCACTGAGCATTCAGAAAGGTCACGCTGAGGCTGACAAATGACAGTCCCCGTCCATTCCCAGTGGAGAAGCGAACGCTGAGTGTAGCTGAGTCCCAAGCTGCTCACCTGAGGAACAGGGGCAGCACACACCCGCATGGCTGAGGAGGCCCCTGCACTGGGTACACTGTTGCAGCCACAGTCATCACTTCTGCCCCTCCTGGGAGTGGGCCCCGCTTCCATACCCCCAAGTCCACCGTGCTCGTCTGTCACTGGACAACAGTTAGCCTTCACTATGGACTGAATCTCTGCATCCCCCCAAAATTCACGTATAGAAGCCCTCCTCCCCAATGCATTTGTTGCTGGAGGTGATTAGGTCATGAGGGTGCAGCCCCATGGAGAGAATTAGTGCCCGCAGAAGAAGAGAGTGGAGAGAGACGTTCTCTGTTTCTCGCCAACACCTGGGGACACCGAGACAGTGTTCAGACCATCCTGAGCTGATGAGATGACCCCGAGGAGACGGTCCTGCAGACTGTGCCCACAGCCAGCCTATCCCCAGGAGGGTAGGGAGAGGTTTTCCAAATGGGTCCACAGAGCTGCAGGCAGGGGTGGGGAGGAGCTGAGGGCAGCCACTGACCATGGGCTGTGGGGTGCCCACTTCCCTTGCTCATGTGTCCTACAACAGGGAGCTGGGCTCGGGGCCTCTGCCCAAGGTCTCCCCGCTGCCCTGGCCAGGCGCACCCCACCCCCATCCCAGGGTTCCTGTGGCAAAGCCTCCCACGGGGGCAGAGGGCTAGGCTTGGCGCCACTAAACCCGTCTTCATATCCAGCTGCAGAGAGTCCCCGCAACCCTGGCAACGCCCCCAGCTCTCGAGGGTCCCAGGCCCTCGTCTGTAACGTGGCAACAATGACCCAGCAGGGGTTCTCCCTGCTCACCCACGGTCAACAGGGCTCAGCGGGCAGCAGGGCATGCCCAGCCCTGTGGGGGGACGAGAGGTCACAGGGAGCTTCTGGAGCTCACAGGACCCAGCGCATGCTCAGTGTTGCAAGGACAGGTGCACCAGCAGGAGACTAAACGAGCTGGGGGGCAGGGGGCACCAGGGAAGGCTTCCTGGAGGAGGTGCCACTCAACCTCAGACCTGAGGGGCGAACAGGACGTGGCTGGGTGACAGGCTAGCGTGTGTCACAGTGAATGAGGGCGCCCTGCCCACAGGACAGCCAGGCCCCTGACACTGCGGCATGCAGCCAGCTCACCCCAACCACGAGGAACCCTCCCCTTCAGGAAGCAGAGTCAGCGCAAGACCCCTGCAGCCCGGCATCTTTGTGCAAAGGAAACCCTCGGCGGGAAAGAAGCCTACGGTGACTCTCCCTCCCTTGCGGGTGCTGATGGAGGAAGCAGCCGGAAAACGAGCCGAGCTCCAGACTGTGCCCCAAAGTGTGGCTTCCTCCCGACTCCTGCTTACTCCTGGCCCATCGGGGCCTTCCCGCACCAGCCAATGCATGGATTCTCTCCCTATCAATACTTGCGAGTAGGCTTCAAAGATGCTTTTTTTCCCCAGAATGGATTCTCTGTGACCACAAGAGAGGAGCTGGCCTGGAGTGGAGGAGACAGAGCTGCTGCCTGGGGGGGGAGGTGAGCAAGGACTCGCCGGCGCCCTAATGCCCCAGCTCGGCCTCCGCAGCCGGCTTCACGAGGGCCGTGCGAGGGATGCTGGCCCCAGCAGGAATCCGGTCTTTAAAATGCCTGTCTCACCCCGGGAGAGTCCACGGGCATGTGAAAACCAGATGCCACGAGGGGCCCTATGGGGCCCTGGCACAGAGAAGGACACGCAGGAGAGCCAGGAAACGTCATAGAGCCATGGCTTCCGTTTCGCTAACACTCCCCGCCGGCTGATCAACGGCCACCGACGTCCTGAGGTGGAGGAGGAGGATGACGCCAAGGGGACACACTGCTGCGGGGGACGGAAGTCAATCCTCTCAGTTTCCTGTGAATCTAAAACTGTCCTGACAGCAGGGTCTGTTTGAGGGGAGCTGCCCTTTGGCTGGGGTGCAGCGGGCAGCCCACCTGGCCCCCTTGCCTGGAAATGGGGTTGGGAGGCAGATGAGAACTCGGGGCCTGGATCCCTGAGGGTCCCTCCACGCAGGTGTCGGTCCCCAGACGCTCCTGTGATAGAAGCCGCAGCCCCACTCCCAGAGGGGCCGCAGTTCAGGCACATCACCGAGCTGCCTGGGGTGGCCAGGCCAGGCCCTGAACCCAGTCCAGTGGGCTCTTCCCACCAACAGCGTGGCTGGAAGAATTACGTGCCCATCAAACCGCCTCCAAGACAGCAGGCTCCAGACACCAAAGGGCACAGCCCTCCGCAGGCCGGAACCCTTGTCTGCAAGTGGATGACCTGCAACAAGGCCCATCTACACCTGTTCTGGGTTGTTCCGTATCCACGAGCTTCCTCCCCAGAAGAAGGATGCTTGCCAGCAGCACAGAGGGAAAGGAGCTGCCCAAGTCAAGAACTCCGGGAACCCAGCCCCCATCAGGGGGCACCGCTGACAGTCTGGGGGTGGGGGCGGGACAGAGAAGGACCCACCGCTGGGTGAGCCCACCTGCAGCTCAGCAGAACCCACCGGGGTCCCAGTGGCCGGTGAGGGTGGCCTGGAAGCCACACAGGACTTCCAGCCACGCCCCCCCACCCCCGCCACAGTGCATCTGACACCAAAGTGTATAATTCAACATTCGATGTGTCCATCCCAGACCGGAATTAATTATTTATTGTCTTATCAAAAGCAATTCTACCTTCTGCACTGATTCAGATGTGGCAGCCCCTCCCCCGCCCTGGCTGGCATCCCAGCAGAACCAGGGAAGGCGGGTCAGGCCCCCAGTAGGCACTCGAAGAGCACCTGTGACGTGCCCGGCAGGCCCTGCTCCCTGGGGCGGAGCCGGGGCCAGGGGCACCGTGTGGCGTCTGGTGCCCAGCAGGTGCCCAGACTGCATCGGGGGTTCCAGGCGAGGACGTGAGGATTTCAACCTATCCCAGCCCCTTAGCTTCTCCCTCCCGGGATGATGCATCGTTAGAGACAAGGAGCAAGGAGGAGCCGGTGGAGGTGGGGGCCGCTGGCGCAGATGGAGGATAAGGCCTCTCACAGATTTTACTTGCGACCGACAGAGCCCGCAGCCCTCTCCTCCCGGGATCAGCTGGGCCCTCCCCTCTCCTGGGCACAAGCCAGCTCCAGTCCTGGCCTTTGCCAGAGTCCCCATCGCTCCCCGCTGGCCACCCCTCCCGCACACCTCCTGGGTGTCTTCACATCGCCCCTCCGGGTGCAAGGGGCTGGAGTAGACGCAGCCGGGCCTGGCAACTGCACAGGGCCAGCTAAGGAGCTGGGACTTCCTAAGAGGT
>NW_024070209.1:103422551-103429558 GCF_014754425.2 Oryx dammah
TGGCAACTGCACAGGGCCAGCTAAGGAGCTGGGACTTCCTAAGAGGTCCCGGCAAGGCCCCCAGGGAGAAGGAGGGCAGGGCAGAGAAAAAAGACCCAGAGCAGGGAGGCCTCAGGCCCCTGCCAAGGGGAGGCCCTCCCCAGCCCATCCGTGCCCCTCACACCTTGACTCGGGCTTCTGGCATCCAGAACCAGGACAGACAGCTCTCTGGAGTTGTGAGCGCCTGGAGAATGGTCCCTGGTGTGGCAGCCACAGGACACGGTGAAGGTCGCAAGGACAAAGACTGCCATCGCAGCCCGCAGGGTGGCCCTGCCAGTGCTTGGCACAGAGAACGAGTCACCTGAATCTGCTGCCGTTACAGCCAAGCCTGAGGGTCCCTCCAGAACCCACGTCCTTCCCGAGACCTCGAAGGGTGACTTTGCTTGGAAAAGGGGCCGCTGCAGTGTAATTAGTTACAACGCATTCTGGGGCGGGGTGGGCCCTTCACTTGAAGTGACTGGTGTCTCCATGGGGATGACAGAAGCCCAGGTGAGAGGGACACAACCACAAGACAGAAGCCCCTGGAATTGCCAGGAGCCCGAGGGACCCTCCCCCAGCGCCTGTGGAGGGAGACTACCCAGGGAGACCCCGCCCCCGGAGCCTGTGGCTGGAGCTGACACCGCCAACACCTGGATTCGGGCTTCTGGCATCCAGAACCAGGACAGATGGCTTTCTGGAGTCGTGAGCACCCGGTGAATGGCCCTTGGCACGGCAGCCACAGGACACCGCACAGAGCTGAAGGTTGCAAACGCTGGTCCAGGGTTGAGAGTGCTGACGCTTGGGGGTTAGAGCGCCACACCCAAGCTGCTCCAGAGGCCGCAGCAGCAGAGGCAGCCAGTGGCCCAGGACAGCACGGCTCCACGTGGGGAGGAGACGGGCTGGTGCATCCGAGTGACCCAGCACGTGTCGTCAGCTGCATGCAGCGGCTGAAGGGCACGTCCCTGCCAGTCAGGGCCTGACCAAACGTGGTCCGCTGTAGAAGGGAACGGCAAACCGCTTCAGTATTCTTGCCTTGAGAGCCCCATGAACACAATGAAAAGGCAGAAAGATAGGACACTGGAAGATGAGCCTCCCAACCCCAGGTCGGTAGGTATCCAGTATGCTACGGGGGAAGAGCAGAGAAATGGCTCCAGAAAGAATGAAGCAGCTGGGCTAAGGCAGAAATGATGCTCAGCTGTGGACGTGACTGGTGGTGAAAGTAAAGTCCAACGCTGTGAAGAGCAATATCGCATAGGAACCTGGAATGTTAGGGCCATGCATCAAGGCAAATTAGATGTGGTCAAACAGGAGATGGCAAGAATGAACATTGACCTTTTAGGAATCAGTGAACTAAAATGGACCGGAATGGGTGAATTTAACTCAGATGACCATTATATCTACTACTGGAGCAAGAATCCCTTAGAAGAAATGGAGTAGCCCTCATAGTCAACAAGAGTCTGAAATGCAGTACTTGGGGGCAAGCTCAAAAACAACAGAATGACCTCTGTTCGTTTCCAAGGCAAACCCTTCAATATCACAGTAATCCAAGTCTGTGCCCCGGCCAGTAATGCTGAAGAAGCTGAAGTTGAACAGTTCTACGAAGACCTACAAGACCTTCTAGAACTAACACCAAAAAGACCCGGAGCACAGATTCAACTTTTCCCGGAGGCCCCTGCCTGGCACCCTGGGTCCTGGAGTCCCTGCATCCACCAAGCTGGGGCTGGTCCCACAGCGACCTCCTTCCCCAAGAACGACCTCCTGCGGGTCCATCTCTGGGCCCCCACCCCTCGATCCTTCCATCTGAAGTCACCGGGAGGGGCGTCCCTGGGGCTGCAGGAGGCTTCCTGCCCCGCTTGCTCCTCAAGCACATGGACCCTGAATCGCTGCCCCCTCAATGATTCGTGGAGGGTCCTGGCTCTGCATGAAGTCCAGCCTGGGGCTTGTGAGATGACTGCAGGGGCCATACAGCAGGAAGTGGGGGGAGGCAGCGGAGCCAGCTGGGGCCCGTGAACATTAACAGGAACCTGCTTAAAAACCCACTGTGCTGACCCCTCACCGGCCCCACCACGGCAGGCCTGGGCTCCATGGGAGCAGCCCCCAGGGAGAAACAAGGGCTGCCGCCTAGGGTAGTGAGCGCCCCGCCTCGGGAGGCATGCAAGAAGCTGGTGCTGGCACAGCACAGGCGATCAGACCGGTAGGCTTCCCAGATCCAGGGCCACTCTGGAGGTCAAGGGCACCGCAAAACTTCACCTGAGGCCTGCAGGCGAGAGCTGGACCATAAAGAAGGCTGAGCGCCGAAGAATGGATGCTTTTGAACTGTGGTGTTGGAGAAGACTCTTGAGAGTCCCTTGGACTGCAAGATCAAACCAGTCCATTCTGAAGGAGATCAGTCCTGAATATTCACTGGAAGGACTGATGCTGAAGCTGAAGCTCCAATACTTTGGCCACCTGATGCAAAAAACAGACTCATTGGAAAAAGACCCTGATGCTGGGAAAGGTTGAAGGTGGGAGGGGAAGGGGACGGCAGAGGATGAGATGGTTGGATGGCATCACCGACTCAATGGACATGAGTTTGAGTGAACTCCGGGAGGTGGTGATGGACAGGGAGGCCTGGCGTGCTGCAGTCGATGGGGTCGCAGTGGGACGCGACTGAGCGACTGAACTGAACTGAACTGAACTGAGGCCTGCAGACAACTGACAGCTTGGCTTACACGGGTTCCAGCAGCTCTCGTGGCTGTGAAGAGGGCATCCAAAATGAACGGCGAGCATCCAGGACACTGGAACTGAGGCAAAATAAAACGAACAGTGACACGTGGGCCTGCACACACCTGCCAGGCCCCGGGGGAGGCCCCGGTGAGCGAGGGCAGTGAGCGTGCGTGCCACCTCTTCCTGCCGTGACTCACGCCCCAGCGCACCCGGCTGCCCCCTCCACCGGGAGCACCCGCCCCTCCTGCCTGACCCCAGCCTCCTCCGGGCGCCCCTCGGAGGTCACTCATCCAAGATGACTTTCTTCCGTCCCTCAGGCCTCACTGCAGTCAGCCGACTGCCCTCTCGGGTCCCTGCATACGCTTCGGGCCGATGGGGTGGCCCTCCCGCCCATGGGGTGCGGCGGGAACCCCCAGGTGTTCCTGTCTCTTAACCCTGGTTGCCTGATTACCTGAGAGCTCACCAAACTGTCTCTGTATAACAGATGCTTTTTCTGCAACTGCAGGATACCTTGAGAAGTTGTTTCAGAAAACCGCTAGCTTTAAATCTAGAGAGTTCAAAGACATTTAATCAGATCTATTCATTCAAAGACATGCAGCTCAAGGCCTTTTGATGGGATGGACACGGTGAGAAGCCGAAACGTACAGGAAGGAGACGCCCGCAGACAGGCAGGGGTCGCCCAGGCACGCTGCAGCCTGGCCCCAGGTCTGCACGCAGCTTCCCCCACTGCAGCCCAGCCAGACAGGGTGTGAAGGAGGCTACATAGGAGGGGAAGGTTCAGGGCTGCCCCTGGCTCATCCTTGTCCCTGTAACCCCAGAGACTCCACTCCAGCCACGGCGGGTCCAGCAGCTCTGGCCGCACAGGCGGGGTGGCAGGGGGCAGGGCTGACTCGGGTCCCTGCAGAGGCCTCTCTGCCCCTTGGGGAGACAGGAGCCACATACTCAAAACCTGTGAGTCTTTTCCAAAGCAGCGGCTCCAGCTGCCCCAGAGTGAACCTGCCCCCAGAGCAGGGGCCAAGGGGGACACACGCGGCCCGAGGCCACCTGTCTGGCCCTGATCCAGTCACCCTGGAGGCGGCCCCTGCTGCCCACCCTGCCTTCTCAGGTGACTTCAAGGTCTGTGTGTTCAGGCGTCCCTGTCACACAGATGAGTGGCCACGGCCCAGCACTCCGGGCTGTTCACGGCTCTTTAATCCCCAGACGAGAGCAGATCTGAGAACACCAACTCGCCCCTGGGCGGCAGGGCGGCAGCCAGAGCTCCTGCGAGCCCACTGTGCACCCAGGAGGAGGCCCTCACGCGGTCAGGTAGCACAAGGGGTGGACGACCCTCGTCCGTCTGCCCACCAGCTGTGCATGAGCCCGGGGCAGACCGCCTCCCGAGGCGCAGCCCCAGGTGACAGGTGACAGCCATGTCCCCCGGCCCGGCCTGCGTGGGCAGCTCTGAGACGAAGGCCTTGCACCAGCCCACCACCCCAAGGCGGTCCACCAGGAGGCAAGCTCGTGCTCTGCGCTGCCCCCAGCTGCCCCCAAGCGGTTCCCACTTCTCTCCAGGCTGGAGGGAGCCAGGACTCTTCATCCAGCTCCCCACCGGGCACCGGTCAGTGACCACCCAGCTCAGGTGCTCAAAGCCCAGACCACAGCCCCCTGCTGCCCTGGGGACCCACCTCTGCAACGACCACACTGGAAGACAGGACAAAACCTCGGGTAGCAAATCTCAGATGAGCTCGCGCAGAGGCTGCTGCCCTCTGGGGCTGGGGTGGGGAGGCCTGATGCGGCCCAGAGCAGAGCCAGCTGCCTGAGGAGGCCTCAAGAGCCAGCAAAGGCCGCGGGGAGACCGGGACGGGGGCACACGTCCCCGCACACACACACACAAAGCCAGCAGAGGGGACCTCAGTGACTCTGTGCCAAACCCACGGGCTGCTTCCTGTTTTGCCCTGGACGATTCTCCTGGGCCCCAATGTGTCTGTTTAGCTTCTGGGGCTGCCTGCCCCCCGGGACCAAGGAGTCTCCCCAATCCCAGGGGACACCGCAAGGGCCTCGCAGGGTGGCGGGGCAGCCTCTGGGCACAGCCAGCGACAGCCCAGGCAGGACCCTCACAGTCCAGCTTGAGACCCACGGAGCCGCCCCCAGGGCTCCGGCCACATTCCTATCTAGAGCCGCCCTGGTCTCCCTAACCTGGACCCCCGCGCTCCCAGCCAGACACACAGCCCCCGGTGGCAGCTCCCTCAGACGGGCCTGGGATCCGCACCCACAGGTGGGCACCGCACACACCTCCGCCCACAGCCCAGCCCAGAACCCGGCCCACTGGGCAAGTTCAGCGGGAACCGGCCTGGGGGCTCACCCCAAGGGCCCCACTTAGATGCAAATGGTCATTCCTCCCTGACAGCGAGGGGAGGAAGAAGGGACGGGCGTGGCTTGCCGGCCTGGGGGAATGCTTGGGCCAGCGCCAGGGCCCAAGTCTCAGGCTAGAACCAGTGCCCATCCACACCGCTGCCCAGGCTCAGGCAGCGAGCGAGGCTCCAGCCGAGTGCTGTGTGTCCAGGAGGCCTCGGCCTGGGCGCCAGCGGATGGACTCCTGCTGAGCCCGCGGGTCTCAGCCCAGCGTCCAGCCTCGCGGGGGATGCCTATGATGGGTCACAAACCATCACGACGCCAGCAGCAGCCGGGCCTGGAGCTCACTGCGTATACATGGCTTGAGTCCAGAGGCCGGAGGGGCCCCAACATGGAGGGCATCGCGTTCCGCAGCTCCCTCTTGGACACCCAGCCCAAACTTACATCGAGAAAATTGACAAATTTTCTCCAACGGGAGAACTCCCCCAGGCACACCTCTGTAGGACCCTGCACCCCAAGGGCAAGGGCCTTGTCTCCCCGAGGCCTCATGTGGGCAGGCCTGGCCCAAGGTCGTGCCTGGGGGCCCCAGCGGCAGGAGGAGCAGGGAGCAGCCCCCCACCCTCCCACCCCAGGGGCTGTGTGCACCCCGAGATCTGAGCACAGGCAGCTGCACCTCCAGAGGCTTCCCACCCCTCAGTCTGACACTCCTTCCAGTCTGAGGGTCCCTGGACCCGGCGCCTCACACGGGAGGGGAGTCTGATGCTGCTCGATGGGCCTCGGGGACCCTCAGGGGGCACCTTGAAATGGGAACCCCGCCCATCAGCTTTCAGGGTCCACCTCAAGGTCCTTCTGCCCTGGAGCTGCCACCAGGGGCTGCCCATCTGATGCCCCTTGGCATGATGTCACCTCCCTCACCATCACGGGGTGAAGGAGGCGTCCCCAGGGCTTGGAACCAAGGGGCAGGGTCACTGCGGGTCTGGGGGCTCCAGGCCGGGCTAAGGAACCTGAGTGCTGCAGACACCTAGCAAGCTCCAGGAAGCTCCAGCCTGGTCTGCAGCAGGCGCTGGGGAAAGACTGGCCCCCAAGGTAGCCTGGAGCCAGCCCGGCCGGGCCCCACCACCCCGCCCTGCCTTGGTTTCCCCATCCAGTAACTGAAGGCTCGTGGGTGTGAATAACTCGTGCTTGTCTCCCTGGGTCAGCGTGGAAACAGGACGTGCGCGCCAGGCACACGGAGGGCCCACGGCTCGCAGGAGGAGCCGCTAAGGGCTCGCCATCGTCAGCAGTCGCTGTCACGGGTTTCCAGGAGGCCGAGCGCGGTAACGAGGCCCTTAGGAACGATGCGGAGAGCACCCCAGCTCCCTTCAGGGAGGACTTGGCAGGCATCCGCTCAGGGCTCGCCCCGAGGGCCGCTGGGCTGACCCCGCCGCCCACTGCAGCGCGGGGCCCACTGCCTACCCGCCTGCGGGCCGCTGCTCACCAGGCTGGGCCCCAGGCAGCCCTGAGGACTCGCTGTCCCTTGGGGCTGCCCAGCGCCTCAGCAGGCACGGTGATGACCCCCGAGACAGAGAGCACACCAGGCCAGGGAGGCTCGGGCCCCGGGGCACTTCGTACAAAGGCCTGGCGGGCCCAGGACCCCAGCCTGCAGCGGCCTCACCTGTGACTCGCGCCCTGGTTTCCCCCGGCCCTATACACAGGACTGCCCTTCCCAAGTCAGGCCCTCGGACCCCGGGAGGCACAGCGTCTCTGACCCACAACACGTGCACACGCCAGCCCCCACTCAGCCAACGCTGAGGAGCCAGGTCAGCTGGGCACACAGGGGCAGGTCAGCCACACACACGGGGGCAGGTAGGCCGGGCACCCGGGGGCAGGTCAGCTGAACACACGGGGGCAGGTCAGCCGGGCACACAGGGGCAGGTCAGCCAAGTACATGAGGGCAGGTCAGCCGGGCACAC
>NW_024070209.1:103429568-103471447 GCF_014754425.2 Oryx dammah
CCAAGTACATGAGGGCAGGTCAGCCGGGCACACGGGGGCAGGTCAGCTGGGCACACAGAGGTGCAGGCCTTGTGCTCTGAGCCCCAACAGACAGAGAAACGTCTGCACAGGCCCCTAGGGGCCCAGAACCACGTATCACACCCCTCAACCACAGCCAGCAGGCGGCCTCCACGCCTCCCAGGCTGAGGTCTGCACAGGCAGCCCCAGGTCCCAGCACAGCTTGGCCAAAAGCAGGAATCTGGGGACTAGAACAGGTCAGGCCACCCAGCTCACGCCCCAGCCTCCCGAGGAGGGAGCGGCGGTAACCCCATGCCGCGTGCCTACAGCAGATTCAGAGAGGCTGAGTCACCTGCCTGCGGCAGCCCAGTGAGAGAGAGGCATGAATGTGGCTCACACCAGCTCGCCCTGAGCAGACAGGGGGTGGTCCCGGACACCAGGTACTGGGAGCAAGCTCTCCTCCCTCTGGGTCGGGGTCTGCGAGGGCCACGGGTCCAGCGGGGGCAAACCGCTTCCCCTCCAGGAGACAAGGACGGAAGACCAGCTGTGGGGCAAGCAGAGCTGCTCCTCCCTGGGGCCCACAGGCACGGATCTCACCCCTCGAGAGCTAATCCCCTGCGGCAGAACACGTCTCTGCAACCTGGAGCTTCCACCTTTTGTGCGCATTCAGCAAGCACAGAAGGCTGCTCTCGCGCGCACACTCCCCCGGAAATCTACCAGGATCCCTAGCCACCCGGCTTGGGCCGGGGGTTAAAGTCAGACGAGCACAAGTTCTCCAAACCGCAAAGGGGGGCTCCGGGACGCACGCTGCCCGGTAGGCACCCTCTCTGTCCGCCCCCACCCAGAGTGCAGGACTTTCTTTCCAGGTCACACAGAGGGGCACTCTTAGCGGGACCCAGACAGGACTGAGGACCCAGAGGCCGGTCTCTCTGCCCCATGGCAGTGGGTAACCTACTGGTGGGAGTGTCAACCCCAGAAAGGGTGCCAGGGCTCAGGCCCACTCGGAGGAGGGGGCCAGCATACAAGGCAGCCGCCTGGCAAGGCCGGGGGACAGCAGGACGCATCACGAGCCTCCTCTGGGCGGGGGCGGGCCGGGGCCATCTGCTGGGCCCATTCAGGGGAAGGGACCGCTTCCCCTGCACAGAGCCCTTGGGGATTCCCTGCAGAAGCTAATTGCCTGGAAGCATAAATAACACCGCCCAGGGAGGTGGCGGGGGCGGGGCCCACGAGGCGCCCAGGCCCCTGGAATGGGGAACAAAGCCAGCCCCAGCTGCTCCAAGCCCACCCACCCACCCACGGTTCCCAGGGAGGGAAGCAGCCAGGCTTTCAGAGCTGTGGCCAGCTGGGCCCGTGGAAGTCCCTGGGTCCTATGAACCCACCTCTCTAAAAACAACAGTTGCCAGATAGCAGCCCCCCGCCCCTGAGGACTCCCCCAACCAACCCCCAAACACACGCACAAGCCCCACGTTCTTCCCAGGAGGGGCTAGGAGAGCCCGCTCGGCCTTCCTGATGAGCACCTTCCAGGCCCCCAGCACCCCCAGATGGCAGGAGGGAGCCACGGGGCCTGGAGGACTGGCCACAGTGACTAGAGGGTGCCCACCGCGGCTGCCCGCCAGCCCGGCTTCACTTCTGGAGGATGCCGAGCCCGCCGCCCCCTTGAAAGATGAGAGATGGAGGCCCGGAGCGGGGATGACTTCTCGAGGTCACACTGGATGTAGGGGCCACAGAGCATTCCAGCCACCACCCAGGGACCCCCAGCTCCCCGCCCAGGACAACCCCGGAAGCAGATGGGACGGAAGGCCAGGGTGCTGGGTTAGCCTCCTGCCACCTGCCCCTGAGGAGAGAGAGAGACCCTCCAGAGCAGAACAATAACCAATGCCCTTGAAAGAAAGCAGCCCCTCCACCGCACATGGTGCTGAAGGGGGCCCCCCGCCCTGCCCCGACCCCCTCCACACCATGCCCTGACCCTCAGCCCCGCCCAGCTTGGACAGGAAGGTGCTGGGAGTCCGGCCCTGCAGGGAGTGAGGTAAGACCTGGGCTCAGGTCCCAGCTGCTCCGTACTCTGCGTATCAGGGTCCCACCTGGGATAAAATGAGCCCATCGGGGTCCCCGGGGAGACACCTCGACATCTGATGGGGCTCCCTGTCCCCACACCCCCAGAGATGCCTGGGCCCCCTGGCCTGCCTTCTGCAGGCACAGGTGAGCCGGTCTGGCCCCCGCCCCCTTGGGCAGCCCTCCTGAGCAAAAGCTGTGAACCACGCATCACCCTGAAGCCGGCCCTGCCCCCTGGGGCAACAGCCCAGAGCTCAGGCTGCGTTGAGCGCCGTAACGACTACGCCGGCCTGCTCTGCCTCGGCGGGAGGTGGTGAGGCTGCACAAGGTGAATGTACTCAAGGGCACGGAACTCACACTTCAGCGAGGCTGCAAGGTACACGCTGACTGCGGTCTACATAGCCAAGCCACTGAGCGTACACACCGCCCCCGCAGCTGCTGAGTGAGTGTACACACCGCCCCTGCAGCCCGAGTGAGCATACACACCACCCCCGCAGCCGCTGAGTGAGTGTACACACTGCCCTGCAGCCCCTGAGTGAGTGTACACACCGCCCCCACAGTCGCTGAGTGAGTGTACACACCGCCCCTGAGCCTCTGAGTGAGTGTACACACCGCCCCCACAGCTGCTGAGTGAGTGTACACACCACCCCTGCAGCTGCTGAGTGAGGGCACACACCACCCCCGCAGCTGCTGAGTGAGGGCACACACTGCCCCTGAGCCCCTGAGTGAGTGTACACACCGCCCCTGAGCCTCTGAGTGAGTGTACACACCGCCCCTGAGCCTCTGAGTGAGTGTACACACCGCCCCTGAGCCCCTGAGTGTACACACTGCCCTACAGCCCCTGAGTGAGTGTACACACCGCCCCCACAGTCGCTGAGTGAGGGCACACACCGCCCCCGAGCCCCTGAATGAGTGTACACACTGTCCCCGCAGCCCCTGAGTGAGGGCACACACCTCCCCTTCAGCCCCCGAGTCAGTGTACACTCCACCCTCTCAGCCCCCGAGTGAGTGTACACTCCGCCCCCTCAGCCTCTGAGTGAGTGTACACACCGCCCCTTCGGTGCGTGAGAACAAGGTCACGATGTGCCCTCCCAATTCCTAACAGGCCGGTCACCCCGAGTGCCTTCCGTAGAAACACTACATCCACCCTCTGCCTCGTTGCGGCCAGGCGACCCCGACGTCCTCCAAAGCATCACAGCGGAGCAATTCCGGATGTTACCCAATTAGTACCGTAAGCCTGAGCTAATTGATTTGTTCCAAAGGCCATCATCCCAGCAGCTGGCTTCAATATACTTAACATCTAATTCCCAGATCCAGAGAGGCTGCCATTAGCGAGATTAATTGTACGCACACACAATTTAATTCCTTCCCCTCTGCAGAAACAAAAGTGTCACTTCTCCCAATTAAAGGACTGGGGCCCGGTGACAGGGCTGGACATTCAGGAAGACACGAATCACTGCCATTTAAATGCAGTGGCCGGCACGCTCCTCCCTGCCTGGGGCCACACAGGGGTCAGGCCTGAGCGCCCGGGGTGGGGGTGGGGGCGGGGGCAGGGTGCAGGGACTCGACCTCCAGAAGTCTCCCCTCTGACCTTCTCCACGATGAGATGGGGAGGTCTGAGGTAGGATGAAGGGCGACAAGGGACTTGGACTCTGAGCTGGAAGGGGTCATCCTCTTCTCTTCTGCCTTCAACTTGGGAAGTCGAGGCCGAGAGGCCAGGCCTTGCTTAGGTCATGCCCAAGGTCAAGGCCAGGGAACTGGGGTTGCCGTTCTCTAGTTGTCAGGTCATGTGACTCTCTGTGGCGCCAGGGACTGTAGCCTGCCAGGCTCCCCTGTCCATGGGAGCTCCCAGGCAGGTATGCCGGAGGGGGGTGCCATTTCCTTCTCCAAAACCACGGACTAGAGGCCAGACACGCGGGAACAAGTGCCGTGTGACCCTGAGATCCTTGTCCAGGAAATTAGAATAATCGGGGCCGCCACCCTATCAGGAGAGCGCAGACCAAAGGGTCTCAGGGATACGACACCCAGAAGGACCTCTGAGGCCATTTTCCCTGGTGGCTCAGTGGTAAAGAATCCGCCTGCAATGAGGGAGATCCGGGTTTTATCCCTGGGTTGGGAAGATCCCCTGGAGAAGGAAATGGGAACCCATTCCAGTATTCTTGCCTGGAGAATCCCACGGACAGAGAAGCCTGGCGGGCTCGAGGTCACAGCATCACAAAGACTCGGACACGACTGAGTGACTTACACACACATCCACTCACGAGGCCTCTCATTTAGAAGCATGCATCTTCTGGTTTCTTCCCTGTCCCCCTGTTCACCCGAATCAGGCCTTCCAAATGTGGTGGGTGGTGCTTGACGAGCTCTCCAAATGCTAATACGGATACAAGACAGGGGAGCCCACAGCCTCCGCGGAGGAAGACGGGGATTATTAGTGTTTCTCGTGAATAATACATGACCCAGAGGGGCCAGCCCTGAGATGACCCCTCGAGTGACTATCTCTGCAGTGGAAGGAGCTGCAGAGCTGGCAGGGGGACCAGGCAAGGCTAATTAACAGCATCCGGGTGCACGTGGGCATGAGGGTGACCCTCAGGGGCTGTGGCAAGCTTGGGCCCACGAGGGAGGTATGGAGCCCTGCACTGGGCCAAGGCTTTAGGGCGTGAAACCAGGGTGTGAGTCAAAGATGGAGCCCAGGGGCGGCTCCTGCTGTGGAGTCGGGCAGCTCTGGCCGTGAACCCAGCCTTGCGTGAATGCACAGGGTGGTCTGTGCCTCGGTCTCCCCGTCTGTAATAAAGGGCTGATGGAAGCCACCTCACACCAGCTATCGGGACTCAAGGGGTAATACTTTCAATGAGCCCAGCAGTGTAAACATACCGTGATTCCCAGCTGCTGATCAGATTTCTCCGCCTCCAGAGAAGCCGAGGGAAAAAAAACCCACGAGAGGCAAGGAACTGGGGCTTAGCTGTCCTCATCTGTGCAGACTCCTAGCCACCCCACTCCCAGTTCCCTCTCCCTCTTTGGTGGGAGATGAGTTCCAGATGAAGACGGGGCTGCTGGGCAGCTGATCCCACTTCTCATCCTCCCCTGCAGCCAGACATGACCTTGTAATCATGTTCTAAACATCTAGGGAGAAAGAAAAAGGTGTGAGGAAGACCCTCCCTCTTAAAAGTGCTGCTTTCTCCTTTTCCTTCCCTAATGCACAGAATGGAGCGTTGGTGTGATGGCAAAAGCCAAGCAGCCATCATGCACCACGAAGAGGCCACGTGCCAGGGACGGGACTGGCACAGCAAGGGATCCTGGGGGCCTGAGCCGTGGGGACTGTGGTGCAGCCTGGACTTCTGCCCTAAAGAGAGGAAGCCTCTGGATTGTTCTGCTGCTACTTTTAAAAGATCTGTTTCAGCAGCCACACCTATCTCACTAGCAGCCAACGAGGACTGGCCATCTTCTATAACTGACGTACAAAATATTTAGATCTCCTAATATTCCTCTGGGCATTTTCTGGTCTGAAGAGAGGAAGTTCAAATGAAATAAGATAGACTTGCAAAAACAAGAAAAGTAAAAAAGAAATGAAGCTTCTCGCTAGGCTCTTGCAGGTGAGAACCAGACAGGCAGGAGCAGCCTGGGTCCAGGGAGACAGTCAGGGCCGGCTCGGGGGACTCTGTCTCCAAACTCAGCTCCTGCAAGCAGTGCCCCCTCTCCCCCTTCACTCCAGCTCTCTCCTGCCCTCTCCTCCTGGCTGGCTTTCCCCGTCCACCCACCACCCCCCAGGACCGCAAGCCAGCCTTCTCTGCCCCCAGCATCTGGCTCCAGCCAGCACCCCTGACCAGCTCCTGACCCAACTGTCCAGGACAGGGGTCAGCCGGGCTCTGCTCACCGTGCTGGGCCGGGACACAGGTTGTGGGACGCAGGGCAGGGACTCAGGGCACAGCACGGGGCACGGCACCAAGGTCAGAGGACAAGAACACGAGAAAAGACAAAGTCAGTCACAGGCCAGCCTGAGGCACCGGATCCTAAGTCAAGTGCCCGACCCCCAGGCCCAGTGGCCACACCACACGGGGTGAGGCTGAGTGGGGCAAGGACAGAGAGCAGAAGTCTGACCCCGGGCCAAGCCCGCCTGCAGCACCAGCCGCGCTGGGACATGAAGCCACGCCTGCCCCCAGCCTCTGCTCCCTGCCCAACCCCCGAAAATGGAGGGAACCCCCTAGGACTCTGAGCAGCATCTCCCGTGCCGGCCCTGCAGACCCTCAACAGGGGAAGGGAGGACCCATGGCCCGCCCCGGCCAGGCCCCCACGTCAGGCTGCGGGCCCAGGGCGGCTCTGGTGCTGGACCGGAGGCAGGACTCTGGAAGGACCAGAGGCGATTCCTCCAAGGGGGCACCTGAGCCCACCAGCCACCCTCCTGGGGTCTGCAGCAACACGCGCTCGGCCTGCTTCCCCAGGCTTCCTCAGCAGTCACTGTGCCCTGGGGCTTGGTCCAGCAGGCCCAGGGGGGCCGAAGGAAAGCTTGTTCCAGAGAACATTCTGGACGTGGGGCTGACATCTCACACAAGGAGCGGTCGGAACCAGGAGACGAAGGAGAAGCAAAAGAAAGAGGCAGGAGGAGGCTGGTGAATCAGCCTCATCCCATCATCCTGGGCGGGGAGGGGAAGGAGGGAAGGGAGGCCTGGAGGGGAGGAAGAGACGGGTGTGGGGGAGAGCTGGAGGGGAGCTGTGAGACCCTGTGTGAGGGTCCGTGGGGCCCCTCGGCCGAGCCGCAGGGTGAGTGTGGGGCTGTGCACTGATCCAAGGCCAGCCCGGCTCACGCCGAGGCGGGCGGTCTGTGAGCTGGGAGCGTCCTCCGAACACAAACAGGCCTCTGTTTACTTTGGAAACAGGGGCAGGAGGCCGAGGAGGCAGGGAAAGCGGACGCCCTGCAGAGGAGGCTCAGCCCGCAGGCTGTAAACACACACTCACGCTGCAAGGACAGCATTAAGTCCCTCGCCCAAGGTCTCCTGGCGAGTCGGTTCCAGGGACCCCGAGGGCCAACCTGCAAAGACTCCTGATGATTCCACTACCTGAGGCGGGGCCCAGCAAACGGCAGCCAAGGGGTTGTCCGGAGTGGACGCTGTCTGGGCCATGGGCCTGCATCAGACCCCAGCACAGATGCAGACAGGCTGGGCAGCCAGGGCCTGAGTCCGCAGCAGGAAGGGGGCGTGGGAGGGGCTCGGGCCAGGCCCGGAGGAGGGCCACCCCCACAGCTTACTCGGGTAGATTCTTCACCCAGGGCCCTCGGAACCCCCTGAGAATCTCAGGAAAGCCGTGGGCGCTCTCTAGAACACAGCCCACCAAGGGGGCCGCGGACCCTGGCACCTGGACCACAGTGCCCAGGGAGAATAAGAGCTCGTGACGCAGGGCCCAGAGGAGAAAAGGCACCTGCCACCCTCCGGGGCCTGCGGCGACCACAGGCACAGTCCAAGCACTGAGCGCAGCTCCACGACTCCACACCCAAGGCCCCCAGGGCGAAGGCCAGAGGGACGCAGTGGTCAGGGCAGAACGCGCTGCCAGCGGCCTTAGAGCAGCGGGACCGGGAGGCAGGAAGGAAGGGCCGCAGGCCAGTTTTCTGGAGACGCCGAGCGAAGGGAGGGAGACACAGGGTGAAGCTCACAAGGGTGAGTGCGGAAGGACAGAAGCACCAGCATGAAGACCGGCAGGAAGGGAGGCAGAGGCTGACCCGCAGCAAGAACACAGACGCTTAAGGCCAGTGACTGCAGAGCCAGGGCGAGGCGGACGCCACGCAGAGCCTGGAAGGAGCCCAGAGGGGAGGTGAAGGCGCTGCTAAGCAGTGCAGCCCCGGGAGGGGCCGGGCGCGAGCGGAGCGGCGGCGCCTGCCATCTCCACGCAAGCCCACAGCTCGACTGCTTGTTGGCCTTGTGTATATACACAATTAGGGGGCTTCCCTGGTGGCTCGCTGGTAAAGAATCCACCTGCCAATGCAGAAGGCGCAGGCTCGAAACCCGAGTCAGAAGGTCCCCTGGAGGAGGGCACGGCAACCCGCTCCAGTATTCTTGCCGGGAGAATCCCATGGACAGCGGAGCCTGGCGGGCTGCAGTCCATGGAATCGCAAGAGTTGCACACAACTGGGCGACGGAGGACACACGCATGCATGTATAATTAATTACTGGGACAGAAACAAACGAGAATCGATGGTCAGCCCAAACGTCCATCAACAGAGAAACGGATGAACAACATGCGGCATACCCAGGGGAACGTTACTCAGCCGTTAAAAGGAACGAATCCTGACCCGAGATGGACAAACCTCCAAACCATCTCGGCAAGAGAAGCCAGACGCAGGAGGTCACCTCTTGTAGGACTCCATTTACACGAAACGTCCAGAGCGGGGCGGTGGGGGGTGGTCCACGGAGGCAGAGAGTAGCCCGGTGGTGGCCGGGGGCCTGGAGGGGGAATGGGGAGGGACAGCTGATGGGCACAGGGTGTGTTTCAGGGAGATGAAAATGACCCAGAATTAGACAGCAGCGGTGGCTGTACAGCTCTGTGAATATACGCACTAAAAATCACTCAGCTGTACACTTTACAAGGAGGGGCTCTGCAGCGTGTGAGCTCTATCTCAATAAAGCTGTTTGCTTGGGTGGTTGTTGTCTTTTAAGTGAGAGCGTTGGCTCCTATGAGTTGGCAAAAAGTCCCTCGAAAAGGCCAGAACTGTCATCCGAGTTCACGCCTCCTTCCTGAGCGCCTCTGTAGGAGTGAGAGAGTCCCGGTGTGCAGACGGCTCCTGGCTACCACCGCGCAGGCCACCGCGGCGCACACCGCCCTGCTGCTCACAGCACTGAGTTTGCGCTGACTTCGCTCCTAGCACGGCCTTCAGAGGCTGCTTGCTCATTTCCCCGTGTTTGCACACCACTGGGATCGTTTAGACCACATTCCGTTTCCATTTAACATTTTGATTCCATTTTGGTTTTATTCCCAAACCTCCCATAAGCTGTTTCTTCCTTCCACATCTGTATTTGTGAAATCTGGGGGCTCACGGAGGTCACCCCATGGATTTGCTTTTGGAAAGAAAGGCAAAGCAATGTAGCCCAGAGTCACTCAAGTCTAACCTCAAGGTGTGGGCATCCCTGAAAACCAGCCTTTGAGAAGGTTCTGGACTGAGTTGTCAGGGCGAGAGACGGGCGCCAGTACTGGGGGTGGTCTGGAGTCACCCAGGAGTCCACCAAGCCCAAGGCAGGGGTGGGGGCGGTCCCAGGGGGCGCAGGATGCAAAGATCCTGAGCTTGAAGACAGCCAGATGAATCTGGAGAAATCTATTTCATGAAGTGTGAGCAGAAAAGTGCAATTTTATAGTAGCGTTATTTTTAATCATGTGTTTTCTAAAATGTAAGTAAATCAAGAAATTAAATATTTAAGTAAACAGTTGACAGTTTCATCTGTTTCTGAATGCTTATAAAGTCTCGGTGACCGAGAAATGTGAAATCCTCTCACTGAGAAAGGGTGGAAGCAGCCTGCCTCTGGGGCTTCTTCCTAGCGGGGCGTATTCTGCACCCCAAGTCCCAGGAAGCACCCAGGGTTCCCTCTTCTGGGCTAACACCCCAGAGAACTGAATACTCAATGCTTTTTCTAGAGGCTCTAAGAGCTTGGAGAGGCAGACCATATAATCCCGAACCCTCCCTTTCAAAACGTCAACCCATCTGACACACCCACAAAAGCAAGGATGGGTGCCTCGTTATCTGATCCTGTCCTCCGGGGTCCCGTGAAATGCAAACAGGAATTACCTCCAATCACTCCAACCACCTGCCACGTGGAACCAGCCTGGCACCGCACCCCCATCCACACCGAGGGCAGCAGACACATGGGCAGGAACCAGGTGGTGTGATGCCCTGAGTGCCGGGCACTGACCCACCCCAGCCTCACCCAGCCATGCTGCACTCGTTAACGGTGGGGCACGGCCGGGAACCCACTCACACGGGATCTTAATTGCCCGGAGAGGCCCGCGGTCTCTCGTGCCCATCACCACACGGCACCCTCGACTTCCGACAGTGGCTGTGGCGTCCGTATGCCCCAGGGAGGGCACGGTCGTCCTGCCGCTGGTGAGGGCGGCCCCTGCCCGCCGCAGGCTTCGCAGCTACAGTTCAAGGCCAGGTGGGCCCCTCTCCCCGACCCCGCCAGGTCGTCTGCAGCCAGGACCCCCGGTCCTTCCCCCCACGAATGTCCCTTACTGTCCCTGGGTCTTGGGGCCACAGATTTCGCCCGAGATGCCGAGCCAGCTCTTTGGAAAGACTTGTGAAGCCTACCTCCCTGAGAAGCCCCCGCAGTACCGGGCGGGGGTAGAAAGAGGCTCTCTCTGAGCCTCAGGGTGTTAAATACCTAAACATTAAAGGACCTGAAAACACTGTCTGGACTCACAGGAAACGCCATTTCCACCCGGGTTCGAGGAAGGCGCCCTCGGCCAGCACGCAGGGCCGACACGTCAGCGCCGCTGTGCTGAACAGCCAGGAGATGGGGCTGAGCCCAGGAGGTGCTCATAAAACAGGAGAGTGAGTACTGAGGGAGCACGTGGGCAGAAGCACAGACCAGAGGCTTCTCCTGGCAGGGGGGCCGGGCCAGCTGCCAAGCTCAGTCTCCCAAGCCCCCAGACCCCCAGCTCGAGCTCCGCGCAACAACAGCAACGGCGGCTCTGGGGCGGGCGGAGGGGGCAGCCTCCAGTCCGTCCCCCGCTGCCTGGGCCCGTCTCCCCACCAGCACCCTTCAGGCCAACCTGGCCACCCATCCAGCCCCTGGCTCTTCTTCACACCATTGCCCTCAAACAGCCCCGCTCTTATTACTCCCAGGGCAACCAGGCACGTGAAAATGCCGCGGTCACCACGCCTGGGGGCTGCCAGGTGCCCTCCCCAGACCGAGACACTGACCCCAAGCCCCGGGCTCCGCACACAAACCCAGATCGCCCCCAAATCCCCAACGACTCGTGTCACAGAGCCCCGGGACAGCACGAAAGGCAAACCACCGACCCCAGATCCGCCGGCGCCTGGGGGCTGAGCCCAGACCCGAGTCCCCCAGCCTTCTCTCTCCTGACACGTGGAGACCCAGCTTGCCCACAGCACACCTGGGACCCACCCGGTCACAGCGGCTGGGACCCACCAGGGACCACCCCTCTTCCCCTCACCACGGACAGACATAGTGACCTGCGGGAGCAGGGCCCCAGGCCAGCCCAGGGGATCGCACCCAAGACCACCCTGCCCACAAGGCGGGCCAGCCCAGGGCATCGGGCAAGCCCAAGACCACCCCTCTCTGACCAGGCCGGCAGCTCAGTGTCCACCGGAAGGCGGGGCTTGGATCTCAGGGATCCACACCGTCCCCCACGCCTCCTTCAACCAGGGCACAGAATGCGCCTGCGAGGACACGGGGAAGAGAGGACACCCGCCCAGGGCCCACGCCCAGCTGGGCACAGAGCTGCAGCCTTGCACCCAAGTCCTCAGTCAGCTACAGGAGTGCAAACCTCACAGCGCTCCGGTCACTACGGCCAGTGGGCACAGCCCAGGGGCCCTGCTCCTCCCCCAGGGCAGCTGAGGACTCCCCATGTGGGGCTCGTTACCCATCCCCAGTGACTGCTCTGGACTCACCTGGCCCCCATACCCAGGGCGAGGGGCCCCCAGCCTCGCCCAGCTGACCCTGGTGACCAGGAGGAGACTCTCGACCCCAGCTGGTCCCGCAGGGCGAGAGACTAACCAGGTGAGCGACTCCAAGCGGGACGAAGGTGCGGAGCGCCCAGGAGCAAGTTCACGGGACATGGAGAGCCTCGCCAGAACCGCAACTGATACACAGACTCCAGAGGGAGACGCTGACATTTCCTGGATGCGGCTGCCAGCCTCGTAAATCAAACCGCACTCTTGGCGCGGCCGCACCAGCCTTTGTAAATAAATGCCAAGCCTAATGAGCTTCAAAAGGACCGGGCTGAAGCGGCAGAGAAGGAAGAGTGGCGGGCAGCTCCCACGCGCCTGGGATGATCACAGGGCCTCAGCCGGTGCAGGCGGGAGGGCGCGGGACGCACTGCCCACCCCAGAGAGCAGAGGGCAAGGCCAGACAGGGCCCACCACCCCCGCTGGGAGAGCACAGACCCTCCCGGTACCGCCAGCGGTTGCTCAGGGCCAGAGCCCCAGGCAGAGGATGGGGAGCCCAGCCCCTGGAGTGAAAGGGTGGAGGGAGGAGCCACTCGGGACAGGAGGGTCTGCCCCTTGACACCCCAGCCTCACCGCCAGCCCCCAGAGCAAGGCTGGTGGGCACGCCTCCTCCTCCAGGAGGCTCTGACCCCCCCACCCTCCTCACTCCCCCGGCACCTCCCAGACCCTCCCGCACACCCCGAGGCGCCCCAGCAGACGAGGACTCCCGGGGTCCACCCCGGCCAGTCTGGGCCCTCACGGGGCATGCCCTGCGTCTCCTCCAACTGGGAGCTCCCCGAGGGCAGGATGCGTTTCAACAGCCACGCGGGACTCACCGCCCCTGTGAGCCCCACTGAGGCCGGCAAGGGGAAATGTGGACGCGCGTCCCCGCTTCGCCTCCTTGGCCTGTGGCCGCCCTCTGACACCCAGCTGTCATGGGAGGGCAGAGCCGTGGGATGGACAGCCCCTCGAGGAAACGGCACCCCCTGGACTGTGCGAGGAGGAGCCCCGAGGGCAGGGGAGACGCTGGGAGGGCGCTGGGCGGGAAAGCCCTGGCCTGGAGGAACTGGACCAAGGACGCGTCCCTGCTGTCACGCCAGCCTCCCGAGGCACAGAACCCAGGGGCAGACGTGCGGGGTCCCCACGCGGGCCTGTGAGGCCGTGGCATCAGTTCCTGTGTGACGGGCACTGTTCCGCCCTGTTCACACGGTCCCGGCCACAGGCTTTTCATTTTATGACACACGGCAGCCACCTGCCCCTTTGTGGAGCACCCGCTGCGTGCTCAGTTACATCCGACTCTGTGTGACCCCCCCACCCCGGGGACTGTAGCCCGCCAGGCTCCTCTGTCCCTGGGATTCTCCAGGCAAGAACCCTGGAGTGGGTTGTCATTTCCTTCTCCAGGGGATCTTCCCGACCCAGGGATCAAACCCGGTCTCCTGCCTGGCAGGCAGGTTCTCTACCATCTGAGCCAGCTGGGAAGCCCTCTGGGCAGAGAGGGAGCCAGTCAGTGAATGACCGGGCCCCACCCTCTTGCAGAAGCCTCGTCTGACCTGGTGCGAGAGCACCGTTCAGTTGGCATCACAGAGAAGCGTTTGCTGGCGCTGACCCAAAGCCAGACGCCGGGCCCTGCCCCCCGAGAGATGGGCAGTCATCACCTCCCCAGAGGGACGGCCAGCCCCTGGCTCTGTCCCCCCACAGAAAATCACAGCAGAAGCAGCAAAGCCCTCAAGGTCACGAGAATTGGCACCAAGACCAAGGCCTCCACGGAGCAGTCTGGAACCTCTGGGCCTAATGGCCCAGCAAGAGCCGGGGGCGGGACAGCAGCTGCAAGTCAATTCCAGAGCCCTGAAGGGGACCGGGGAGGCCTTCTTGTCCCGAGTCTCCAGGGCAGACACGTCTACAAACTGTGGGGCAGGAGCATAACCCTCACCCGGGTGGGTTCTGCAGGCCCTGCAGCCCCGAGACCTCCACGTGGGGGGCCCAGTCACCAGTAACGTGATGGAGGCCGGGGTGTCCTGCTGCAGCAGACCCCACCAGGGGTCCAGCTCCCAGGACCCCACATCTGACGGAGGTTAGGGGGGTGCCAGAGGAGTAAAGGAGAATCGTGTGGACTTTAAGTCACAAAACCCGCAGTGTACAACCTGGGACTTCCCTGACGGTCCAGTGGCCAAGACTCTGCGCTCTCAAAGCGGGGACCCGGGTTCGATCCCTGTCAGGGAACTAGATCCCACATTCCACGACCAAGACCTTGACCTGGCAGCCAAATAAATAAATATTAAAACAAACACACAATGTTTGGCCCCAAACAGGAGCCTAGAGCACGATGGGATGAAGCACAAGCCTGCCCGGGCCCCTCCTGCATCCTTGCAGAGAAAGCCTGCTATGAAAAATGCCGGCCAAATCCTTCCGACAAACCCTCCCAGTAGAGGTGAGCTGGAAGCTTGATGCTGAGCTGGGCTTTCTCGTCTCCTTTGCCTTCCCAGGGACAGGGTGGACACATGACACCTCTTCTAAGTCCCTGCCGAAAGTCACTCCCAGGGCAGACTTTCAGCCCCAGAGCCCACCAGCAGGGTCAAACCCAGTGCCTCCACTGCTGAGCTGCAGGATCAAGTACGACCAGCAACCTCTCTGAGCCTCAGTTTCCCCACCTGCAAAATGGGTCGGGGGGACCAACCGCCACAGCCACTGGGACACAGCCCAGTCTCCCCCTCAGTCTTGATGTGGCTGAAGGTGGCACACGCCATCCACGTTCACTTCTGCTGGTTTACAGCCCCGTGCATCTGCAAAAAGTGTGGCTCAGCTGCTCTCTACGGGGGCCCAGGCAACGGGCTACACACAGGAAGTGCTCAGAACAGTGTGCAACACGAATCAACACTCACGAAATATTAGCAAGGGGTGGCAGGGGGCACCCACACACACAGGAGCGGCTGGACAGTCCCTTCCATCCTTGACAATGTCTGGCCAGAGCTGTGCAGACCAGACACCCCGCCTGGGCCAAGAGGAGGGGAGAGCCTTGGAGAAGATGAAAGACACGGGTACACAGGGTCAGAGAAGACACCCAGACCTTCCTCTCTTCAACTCTGAAACTGCACCTGAAGACTGTTTCTGTTTATGAAGGCGTCCCCTAAAATCCCCAAACAAGCACTGACTTCAAACTCCCTGTGTACGCCAGCAGGGACGAGCTTACGAACTCGCTCTTCTAAACTCAGCTGCAGCCCAGCTGGTGGCCTCTCATCCTCCAGCCCCACCAGGGGCTCTCCCTCTCTATCAGGGACAGCCCAGTACAAAAGGCCACATTTCCAAGGCTTTCCTGTAACTATACAAGGTCACATGACTACACTCTGGACAATATCAAGGAATCAGAATGGTGTGTGGAGCTTCCACGAAGTCTGCTTATATGTCTGCTTCCCCTTCACCATTCTCTCTACTGCCTGGAATAGAGAAGCAATGGCTGGAACTCTTGCTGCCATTTTGGACCAGGCTGGAAGGTTGAGGCTGGAAGCCAGTGATGAGGATGCAGAAAGAAAGATGTGAGGAGCCTGAGTGCCTGATGATTCCGTGTCAGGGTCACACCTGCCCTGAACTGCCTACTTCCTTTGCGAGAAAGTAAACCCTTGTAACTTCGGGCTAGTTGTGTCGGGATTTTGGCTATAACCAGCAAAGTCTAGTCTGGCGCAGGCTCGGGTCTTCCGCGTGAAGACGGCACCAGAGGAGCACCATGGTGGGAGCTCCGTGATGCAACAAGAACTGACCCCACTTCACAAATAACGGACCAGTGAGTCTCTTGCCCACAGCTGCAAAGAAACGGGCGAAGGAGGTGGAGCCCAGAGCTGGCTGACGGGAGCATCCGAGAGTGCTTGGGGGAGACAACGTGGAAAAGTCTACAAACGCCTGAGCAGGATAGGGCCGTCCTGAGGCAGCCGGGTGTTTCCTTCCACGTGGGACAGAGTTAGAAACAAAGCTGCAGCTGGCGGGGGCGGGTCATGGTCTCCTGACTGTCAGAATCCCTGGCAAACAGGCCCTGAGCTGTCTGGCTGGGCACAGCCACATCACAGGAGTACAGGTCCGATCTCTACTATTTCCACATTTGGAGAACAGGATCCATTCACACGCTCACAGTGTACGAGGAAATACAGGTGTCTTTCTTTTATTGGCTGTGCTGGGTCTTAACTGCGGGACACAGGCTTTCTCCAGGGGCGGTGACCGTGCTCTACCGTTGCAGGCTTCTCCTGCTGCGATGCGGGGTCTCAGTAGCTGCCGACGCCACGTGGGACCTTAGTCCCTGATCAGGGATCAGACCTGTATCCTCTGCACTGTAAGGCCAGTTGTTAACCAGTGGACCACCAGGTAAGTCCCCTTGGAAATTTGTTTTCAGTTGATAATCTTTTGAACTTTTGGCTGCACCCCACAGCATGTGGGACCCTAGTTTCCCAACCAGGGATCAAACCCTGGTTTGATCCAAATGCCCCCTGGCCTGGAAGGCGGAGTCTCAACCACTGGACCACTGGGGATGTCCTAGAAGTGTGTTTTTAAATAAAGAAAAACAAAACGATGAGGAAGCCTCGCTCCAGGGCAGGTCCCAGAGCGGCGCTGCCCCCACGACTTCCCTCGGGGACCGAAATGCTTCTGTGTCCCCCAACATGTGGCTACTGAGAGCTTGAAACGTGGATGGCCGATGGAGGGACAGAGCGCAGGTCAACTGGTGACAGCTCTATTCCAGCATGACCCACATACAGTTCAGTCCAGCTCAGTCGCTCAGTCGTGTCCGACCCTGCGACCCCATGAACCGCAGCACGCCAGGCCTCCCTGTCCCTCACCAACTCCCGGAGTTCACCCAAACTCACGTCCATCAAGTCGGTGATGCCATCCAGCCGTCTCATCCTCTGGCGTCCCCTTCTCCTCCTGCCCCCAAACCCTCCCAGCATCAGAGTCTTTTCAAATGAGTCAGTTCTTCTCATGAGGTGGCCAAAGTATTGGAGTTCCATCTTCAACATCAGTCCTTCCAATGAACACCCAAGGCTGATCTCCTTCAGAATGGACTGGTTGGATCTCCTTGCAGTCCAAGGGACTCTCAAGAGTCTTCTCCAACACCACAGTTCAAAAGCATCAGTTCTTCAGTGCTCAGCTTTCTTCACAGTCCAACTCTCACATCCATACATGACCACTGGAAAAACCGTAGCCTTGACTAGACGGACCTTTGTCGACAAAGTAATGCTATTTAGTGTGTAACCCGATTGGTTGTGACAATTGTATGTACCCAGGAAATACACATGTCCCCTCCTGCCCTCTTTGGAGACCCCGCCTCCCCATACAGACAGCATCGTTCCTGAGGGTACCTATGTCCAGCCCAGGGCCAGCCGGCACTTAGCTGACCCTTTGCTCCCAGCCAGCCCCCTGGGGGAGATAAAAACCTGCAGTCCAGGTCTCACATCTGGGTTTTGCCCAGGGCGTGACTCTCAGGCCTGAGCTGTGGCATCACCCGGGCATTGGCGGGAAGTTGAGAACCCTGGGTCGCCATCAAGACCTGCTGAATCACAACCCCGGGGAGGCGGGATGGGACTCCACGCTGGTAAACACACTCCCTCTGCTTTAATGCTCCAGTGCCCACTGACACTTAAGAGCCACGGTCTGCATCGCTGCCCAGAGGAAATGCATTCAGGCGGCTCAGACAAGTTTGCAGGGACCTGTCTCTCCCCAGCAGACACTGTACATGGTAGATCCCTGCAGTAAAGCTGGGAACAGTGTGCACACCCGCGGGACAACCGGCACACTGCAGGGCCTGCGGGCCCCCCGACCTTCTGTCCCTGTGCCATCGAAAGCAATGTATATATTGGGTCTCTGCTCCCGGTTCCTGATGAAAGAGCTTCTTAGACCCTTGGGATTTCCTGGGTCGTAGGAGCGTCTTTTATTCTAACGAGGTGACTCTGGGTGGGCTCATGGGTAGTTCAGGGTGGGGGCTGGTCACCAAGGAAGGTCAAACCAGGTTTGAAACTTGGAACTTCCAGGACTTCCCTGGAGGTCCAGTGGTTAAGACACCACACTTCCGATGCAGGGAGCATGGGTTCAATCCGTGGTCAAGGAACTAAGATCCCATAAGCTGTGCGGCGTGGACAAAATATTAAAAGAAAGAAGAGGAAGATTCAGAACTTTCAGCCTCATACCCCTCCTCCCGGGAAGGGAGGTCGGCTGGAGGCTGAGTTAACATCAGTCTCGCCAGCGAGATGAACCTTCCATAGACAGCCCTTCACTGCGGGCTTTGGAGGGCTTGCAGGTTGGTGAAAACACAGAGGATCGGGGCAGAGGTGCTCCCAGTGGGGAAGGCTGCCCCTCCCCAGCCCTCCTCTGTTCACCTCTTCACCGGACTCTGCCCCGAGCGGCATCTTTTATAAGAAACAGGTGACGGCAAAGTGCTCGCCTGAGTGCTGTGGGCTGTTCCAGCAGATTCCTGAACCCAAGGAGGGCTGGAGGGAAGCCCCCAGTTTATAACCAGTAGATCAGAAGCACAGATGACAACCTGCCCTGTGACAGGCGTGTGACGTGGGGGCAGCCAAGAGGCTGTGCCCCAGAAGTTCTGTGCTCACGGCAGGGAGCGTCAGAACCGCCCGGTGTAGAAAACCCGCCCGCCTGCGGTCCCACAGGTTCTGAGAATAGTGTAAAAGAGGGTTTTCTCCGGGCCCTCCTTCACTCCTCTCTGCACCCAGGTGGCACCAGCGGTAAAGAGCCCGCCTGCCACTGCAGGACCTGGAAGAGACAGGGGTTCAGTCCCTGGGTCGGGAAGACCCCCTGGAGGAGGGCACGGCAACCCACTCCAGTCTTCCTGCCTGCAGAACCCCACGGACAGCCGAGCCTGGCGGGCTACAGTCCGCGGGTTCGCACAGTCAGATGCGACTGAAGCGTCTCAGCACACACACCGGCAGGGACAACAGTGCGCGCTGGGGGCACGCCGTCCCCTGGGTGATGTTCTGGCCCCTTCGCACTTGTCTGCTGATGAGGTCTCCTCAAAGTGCTGGCACGTTCACGGCGGCCTCAAGAAGAGATGCTGTGAAGGGGCCCGACCGTCCAGCAGGGCTCCGTCAGCGCTCAGGTGTGAGCACAGAGCCCTGTCCACGGGGGAGGCCTGCTCGGAGAGCCCCCCACCCAAGACCTGCGGGGGTGGGGACTGGCACAGCCCTGGCGGGGGTCCTCTGGGAACACAGGCTCTGAACTCCGCTCCACAGCCGCTGGCACCCTGACCCCGTCCTGCCCTTTCCAGCAAACAGAGCGCCATCCAGGGGATTTTGGAAGGTCCCAGACAGCTCCCACGTGGGGCGTGCACACAGTGCTCAGGGCGGCATTAAGGACTCCTGATGGCCGATCCCCCAGAGTGTGGCTTCGGGGCGAGAAGCAGATGCGGCCCCTGCTCCCCTCATGAGGCCCAGCCCCACCTCCCTTGGTGGAGGCATCGCCACAGGACAACCACTCAGCCTGCAGCTGTCAGAACCCAGGGGTCTGTCCCATGAGCACGGAGGACGGACGGCAACACCCAGCTGTGTCCAGGAAGACCCAGGCCCAAGACGGACGCCCGCACGTCTGTGGGGAGGAAAAGATGCCCTGACACCACGGGCAGAGACCCCGCTGGGCAAGGGCGGAATCACTCAGTCCATCTGCAGAGGTGTGCCAGGCACCGCTCTGATTCTGAAACTCCTAGACAACCAGGAGATAGCCCCTGTTCTCATGGGACCAGCCTTCTCTCGGAGAAGAGACATGAGCATATTAACAAAAGGCTGATAATCAGCATTCCGGAGAAAACAGGGCCGGGCAAGGGCGGGGCAAGCGGGGAGGGCGTGGTCAGAACAGGGCAGGGCAGCGAGGGGTGAGGGGTGGGCCGTCCACGCCGGTCCTGGTTGGGGGGCAGCTGGCTGGATGGAGCAGCTGCCCCCAAGGTCAGCAGACTGGGCAGAGGGAGCCACCGCAGGGGCCGTGGGCCTGGCCGATCCTCGTGGGGACCCTGGCTGGGCTATTCCTCCAAGCGAGCGTGGACACCACAGAGGGCCTGAGCCGAGGACGGGCGCAGCAGACCTGCAACTGAAAGGCTGCTTTGGCCGCTGCATTCAGAGCAGGCGGGGGCAGGGGGTGGGAGGGGGCAGGGGCCAGCAGAGAGAACAGACGGGAGAGAGAAGCCGGGACTCGGCCTCCGGCAGGGCACGTGGCACCCAGGCAGTTCAGGGCGCCTGGCGTCAGCCAACGGACCTGCGGGGCTGGGTGCTCTATGCTGCAGGCTGTACCCCTCTACCCACCAGATGCCAGCAGCAGCCCCCGGCCCCTAGGGAGACATCGGTCCCTGTTTCCTGGGGGTGAGGGGAGCAGAACAGCCAGCTGAAAGTGGACAGGTCGGATCACGGAGGAGGAGCCCCAGAGCTTGCTGATGGACTGTGTCGGGTGTGAGAAGGACGTTGGGGAACAGCAGAGTTCCGGTCTGGATGCCCCGGCTCCAGGTGGACTCAGGACAGCTTGTCCCCCAGCTCCTGAGCTGGTTCAGACAGCCCGAGAAGCCCTCCACCTCCTACCCTGCTCGCTGCCTGTGAACAAGGATGCTAGAACCCAAGGCTAGAAAGAAATGTCAGCAAGATGCTAGTAAGAAACCTAATCGGTTCCTGCCTCCCCTCCCCCCCCCCGACACACGCCCCCCCCCCCCAGGACCCACCCCCCACTTCCTGTCCCCAAACCCTCCAGCAGGGCCAGAGCAGAGGAGCTGGACAACCCCGACCCCAAGGACAGGCTGTTTCTGGACCCTGGATGCAGAGACCACGTCAGGGAGCCACGGCGCGGCCAGCTGGACAGTCACCGAGACGCAACAGCACACTGCCATCTGGGGATGGATGTGGGCTCCCTGGCGGCTCAGATGGTAAAGAATCCGCCTGCAGCGCAGGAGACGCGGGTTCGATCCCTGAGTCAGGAAGCCCCCCTGGAGGAAAGCATGACTCTTGCCTGGAGAATGCCATGCACAGAGGAGCCTGGCGGGCTACAGTCCGGGTCATAAGGGTCAGACACGACTGAGCGACTACGCACAGCACGTGGAGAGGTCACGGGGGAGCAGGACGTCGGGCCCTGCAGAGATGAGCACACCGCCACGCCCGCAGGTTTCCCCACTCGGTCCCCCTCGAGAAGGCCCTGCCCCACGGGAGGGGTCTGTCCAGAGCCGCACAGCACCATAAATGTCCTGGCTCCAGAGGCAGGGATGTCAGGCCAGTTACAGGTCAACATAAACCCTGACACAGAACACAACCCAAGCAAAAATGACAACTCACCTTAAATCCCTCAGGCCCTAAACCCTGGGAGGTGCCCTGAGCTGTCCTAGTATCAGAAAGGTCATGGTCCCAGCAAGGTAGACACAGAACTACAGGTAGCCTGGCAATTCTGCTCCCAGGCATGGAGAGCAGGCGTTCAAACAAATGTCTGCCCATGAGTGTACACTACAGCTCTGTTCACAGCAACCAGCAAGCCCTGGACATCAGGGACATCCCCAGATCCTACAACGCGACGTTCCTCAGCTACGAAAGGATAAAGTCCTGGTGAGGACAGCGTGGATGAACCCAGGAGGCCAGACCCAGAAACGACGCGCAGTAAGGGTCCACTTACGTGGGCGGCTCAGAAGCAGCAAGTCCACCAGCCTGGAAGCAGAGGTGGCTGCGGGGGCTGGGGAGGGATGAGGGGAGTGGCTGCTAATGGGTGGGGGTTTCCTTCCGGGGTGACAGATGGAACGTTCTGGAACTACACCACGGTGGCAGTTGCTCTACACTGGAAACCTACTTAATACCACAGAGTTGCACACTTTTGAGTGGTTAAGTGCTATGTCTATTCTACCACCAAAGAGAGAGACAGCCCGACAGACCATCCCATGGAGCCCGGTCCAGGGCTCTGGAATGGCAGAACGTAACACCGGTCACTGGTCCTCCCGCCTCTTCGTCTGCCCTGGGCCAAGCGGGCATCGACGTCCTCCAAGCAGATGGCAGCCTGCACACGGGAAGGAGCCTGGAGGCAGCAGAGGCCCCCGAGTGGCGTTTGTTTTGAGAAGGGGGCCCGCGCGGGCCCGCCCTGTCCTCTCAGTCCGTCTCTTCCCCTCCCGGCGCTCACGTGCTGGCAAGGCACCCGCTCTCATCCTTTCGGGCCCTGGTGACGTCAGGAGACTCTCCCGAGGTGGACAGGACCCCCGGCTGCCCGGCCACTGCGCCCCATTCCGAACCTCCTTCCCTGAGGACACACCCCCAGCTGATATTCTCGGGGGGCCCCGCGGGTCCAAGTGAATCGCTCCCCAGGAACAGAGCTGTCACAACAAGGAAACTCCTTTTGGAAAAAATGCCAGGTGAGGGGCCCTGGCAGCTTTGCAAGGCAGCCCGAGAACACAAGCCTTCGATGAGCCCCTCGTCTCCAGGGAGGGGCTCGGCGGAAGCCCCGAGGGTGCAGAACCCGTGTGCACGTACATACCACACGTAATCACACACATGCACAGGACACGCACCACACACACGCACACAGACACAGGGCGCGTGCATCACATGTGCACATGCATTCCACATGTGACCACATGCATGCACACGGACACACGCCAAGCACATGCACACACATCATATACGGGCACATGCATGCCACATGAAATCTCACACATGCACACGCACCACACACATGCACACGGACACAGGGCACGTGCATCACACGTGCACATGCATACCACATGTGATCACATGCATGCACATGGACACACGCCAAGCACATGCACACGCATCATATACGGGCACATGCATGCCACATGAAATCTCACACGTGCACACACCACACACACGCACACGGACACAGGGCACGCGCATCATATACAGGCACGTGCATACCACACACACACGGACACACACACACACACACCCACAACACACACGCACAGCTTCCTTCCCCAGGCCTGGCAGGAAATGGCCAAGGCCACAGGGAGAGCCCGGAGGGTCTTCGCCAACGCAGCTCCCGGGCTCCCGGGAATCACCCGCTCCTTGGAGAAGGCTTGGTCTCGGGCAGATAAGGCAGAATAAAGGAGCTGGATGAATGGACAGACTGCGGGCGAGCACCTCACCTGCGCTGACAGTGATTTACGGGGAGGGCACGTGCCAACAAGGTGGTGGGCGCCCAGGCACACGGGCGCATTCGCCTGCTGCTCCAGACAGGCGTCCGGCCCGACGGGAACCCGGGTGACTCGTCATGGGGAGTCTGGCGCTCAAGAACACAGAAGGGGGGTGAGTCAAGGTCTCAGGGGCTGTGGGGAGGGCAAAAGGAGGGGTGGAGAGATGAGGGGAAGGGGGTGAGCCCGCTGTGGATTCTGGGGCAGGAGGAAAGCAGGCGGATCTCGGCGGCGGCCCCGACCTTCCAGTCCTTCCCGCTGGTCTCCTGGGCCGGGGGCAGCTCTGTCCGGGGTCTCCCTGCTGCCTACCACCAAAGTCTTTCTCCATCAGAGCCAGAGGGCTCCAGCCCATGGTTGGGCCGGGCCGGCCTGAGGGCTCACTCGATACTCTGGACTGCGCTCCTCTCCTTCCTCGGGGCCACCAAGACATCCTCCCCTGAGCTGGGCCCAAGTCCTCTCTCTGCTCCCGATCAGATCTCATTCTCGAGAAAGGACCTGCAAACTCCTCAGCACGGAGCAGTGACAGACAAAGGTCACCTACGTCAGCGGGCACTTAACTCAAAGGAGTGATTCTCTAACGGTGGGCTGAGAAGTTGAACGTTCTTTATGACTCATCAGAGATCTGGGAGCCACCGAGACAGAAACTGGAAATTCATTTTTGTTTTTGTTTTTGTTTTTTTGCAAGAAGGACAGAAAGCCATAGAAAATGTTCACCAAAGACAGAGCCATCATTTTCAGCGAGTTGCAAACATGCAATCCCCAAAGTGCTATTAGCAGCTCAGAAACAAAATACGCGTCCGCTGAAAGTGTGAACGCTGCACACAGGAGCCACAGCGAGTCGCATCACGCCGCCCCGACCTGACTGCTGCTGGGCTGGTCCCGTGGGTGCAACTGACTCCCTAAGCACCCTGGAGGCGGGTGTCACCCTCCCTTCCGTGGGTGAGGAAACTGAAGCTTTTTGGGGGTGGGGGGTGGCGACCATTAGCCAGGTGAGGCACCCTTACAGGGCTGAGTGGGTTCTGTCTCCCCGCCCCTGAGAACAGCACCTAGAAGACCCCAGAGAGAGGACCCCAGAGACAGGAAAGGCTGGGGGGACCCTGTCTCCGTCCAGCCAGGCTGTAACAGAAGCCCACGGGTGTGAACCCCAAGCATCTCTTTCTCAATTCTGGAGGCTGGACGTCCAAGGTCGGGGGGCGGGCAGACTCGGTGAAGACTTGGTGAGGACCCCACTCCTGATTCACAGACGGGCATCTCCTTGCTGAGCCCTCACCGGGCAGGAAGCATGAGCCAGCTCTCTGGGGCCATTTTATAAGATCACGAATCCCACAGCGTTCCACCCCACGACCTGTTCGCCTCCAAAGGCCCCCCTCAACGTACCATCACACGGGGGGCAGGTTGAACGCGTGCCTCTGGGGGACACAGAGCGTCCAGGCTGTGGCAGCACATCCTGCGTGCAGGGGCTGGGGCCAGAGGAGGGACTCCGCACCGCGCTGTGGAGACGCCGGGTCCTCCTGCCCGCGGCCCTCACCCAGCTGAGACCCCCTCTCCTCACCCGACCTCCTCCGAAGGGCGCCAGCGGTTTCTCATTTCCCCGCCTCACCAACCCCATTTTCCAAAGTGATTGAGATTCTAACACCATTAAACATGATTCAATTTGCTTTTCCTAATGATGTGCCCACAGTCACAGGACGTCCCTCCTCCACTTGAAAGACATCTCGGGGTGCTTTTCTCCAGTTAAATTAACAGGGAAACCGTTAGAAAAGCTGAAGAGGAACGGATGCCTCCAGCTCGGTGCGAAACTGGTTTTATGCAGCAAGGAGCCAGGTCTCGGCCGAGGCAGGAAGACAAACGGGGCACGAAGCTTCCCGCGTTGACTCCTCTTCCGGAAGGGCGGGCACTTCTAACCCGTGCCCCGCAGCTGACCCCGTAACCACATCACCAGCAACGTCTAGGGATGCAGACCAGGGATGAGAGCCCCCATGATGCCAGGACCAGGCTGGCACTCCCCCGACCCCCGCAACCCTCCCGAGGCCACAGGGCTGACGTAGCGACCACACCTGGCTGCCCATGCTGCAGGTGAGGCCGGCGAGGCCGTGCTGACGACCAAGGTCACACCGGGAATAAACAGAGAGACAGGGCTGAAGTCCGGGCAGAACCGCCTCCGGCCCGTCTCCTCGACCCCGGGGACCCCAAGGCCCCAGGAGATCTCCCCCAGCTCTCCTCTCCTCCTGGCCAGGCATGGCCCTCGGGATTTACAACTTGCCTGTCCACCCCTCTGCTCGGGCCCCCCCGGCTGCCACACACACCCCACCGCCCACGGAAGGGTAAGACCACCACCGCACACTGCTCCAGAGCCTTCTAAGCCCCGAGCACCAGCCCTCCCAGGGGCGGGCAGCCCACCTGTGGAGCTGCTACAAACGGAAAACGGAGGCCGTGTCCCCAGCCTCGCCACCGCGGCGGGCCCGGCCCGGCTCCGAGACCAGAGCCCCCGGCTCCGAGACCAGAGCCCCCGGCTCCGAGATCAGAGCTCCTGGCTCCAGGCGTCCTTTGCTGGGTCTTGGAACTGCCTCCCAGGACCCGACCCAAAGCCGTGCAGACCGGGCAGAGGAGTTTCTGGAACCCAGGCGCCCAGACTCCCAGCCCAGGGCCTCGCCGGGCCCACGCGGCCGGGACAGCTGGCCAGTCTCCCCGCCTCTCTCATCCACAGGTCACGGGCTGCCTGCTCGGGCAGGGAAGGCGCGGGGACCCCAGAATGTTCTGGAACATTCCTCCAGTCTTGGGAGGGAGAGAAGGCACCGAGCCATTTTTGCCACTAGCTAAAATATTTCAGTCTCAGATCAAAAAGGAATGCAAGCCGGAAACAGCGCGGAAGCCGGAGCCAGAAGGATGCAGTCTGCTTCAGGGAGCAAAACCAACAGTGGCCCCCGGCAGCCTGGGGCCGCCCGCCCTGCGGGCCTTCAGCAGAGCCCAGAGTCGGTGCCCGCGGGCCCTGGAGCGAGTGTGCTCCACCCTGCCCTGTTCTCTCTGCACCAGGCGCTGTGGGGAGTACCTGGAGGCCTGAGCGTGGTCCCACCCTCAGGCCAGACCCCACCTCCTGCCCAGGAGCCAGGACCCCCAGCTGGGAAAGTGACAGGTAAAGAGGTCTGCTCTAGACGCCGAGACCTCGCTCTCCCAGCCGGAAGAGGACAGGCCCAGCCCTCCATCTCCAGGGACCTGGGCTCCAGGGGTCAGCAGAGAGAGAGCCCGGGTTCTCTTCAGACTCAAAGAGGGCCTCAGCATCTCCACTGGCACAACAGGGGTTCTGGCTGGAAGATGCCAAGGCCAGCCGTTCCAGGAGCAACCCAGGGTGGCTTCACAGAGGAAGGGGCACCAGGAGCCACACCACGGGGTCAGTCTAAGAGGACAGCCAGGGTGGTTGGCAGAGAGGGGCGCCGTGGCCCCTCCGCCTGCCCAGCTGCCTGGGCACCAGGGCCCACAGCCCCCGGAGACCAGCTGAGCCTAGCCGGGGGACCATTCCTCCCATATGCACATCCTCCACCATCCCAAGAGACCGCACAGGGAAACCGTGGGCTGGCCGGGACAGGGTGCGGCCCATCCCCCTCCAAGCTCCCTCTGCCTTCCCCACAGCGGGCGACACTCTCCGGCTACCGTGGCTGCCAGCCAATGGCCCGCTGGGTGCTCCACAAATAAAGGTGCCTGGCTGGGTCCCCGAAGGCCACAGCCCTGGGCTCTCCCAGCTCCCTGAATCACCCTGAATGCAGAACTTCCAGTTGGTGTGCCCTCCACGTGGGGCCCCGCTGCCTAGCTCTCAACTAGGCTCTGATTCATTACAAATGGGAAAACTAAAGATTGCCATTGGTTTCATACATGGAGCCTTTAAAAACTCGAAGCCCTAAGAGGAAAGATGGAGACGCTCAAAGGGTCCTCGGAGGCCCGAAGCTGGGGCTGCAGACGCTGGCTTCTTCTGAAGACCTCACCCTCGGGCTCCAGACTCAGGCACGGGAGTGGGGGGTCCCGCCCCCACCCTGCCTCGACAACTGGAGATCGAAGACAGTGGGAGCTGCCTGCCCCCCACCCTGCGCCCCACGCCTGGCCAGTGGGCACGCCGCAGTCTTTGCTGCATGAATGAACGACCACTCAGTGTCCAGAAGCAAAGCTGGGTCTCGCTCTGAGGAACCCGGCCTCTGAGTCTGGAATCCAGGTTACACCAGGACCCACTTCCCTGACCCCAATCTCTGCAGACCCACAGACCAACCCAGGGTATCCTCGTAACGCGGCATCCCGGGGCCGAGGTCACAGCCGCCCCACCCCCAGGAGGGCCTCCACGGTGACACACGGCATCATGCCCGGCACGGCCACAGCCCAGTCATGCTCTCAGCCTTCCCCAGATGACCAGGAGCTGTCCAGCCCCCGCCGGAGCAGTCCAGCCCCCCCTGCCTGGGAGCGGCCAGAACACCTGCCCCACCCCAGGCCCCACTAGGCCCTCTCGTCTATAAAGTCAGCCCAGGGTCAGCCCCGTTCACGTTCTCAATGAACCTCACGCCCGACTTATTGTCACCCATTGCTAGCCCCCCTTGAAGGAGCATCTTCACTTTCAGACACCTGGCAACCCGATTTCATCTGAGAGCAGCCCCTGGCACTCCCAGCGGCTGCCCCGGGGAGCGGTTCCGACTTCAAAGCTGGACCCGCACGTTCCCATGTGGCTCCGTGGCCCACGAGGAAGCCTCGGGCCTGAGCAAGTACGAGAAATCAATCGCTGATTAATACAGATCTCGGTGGAGCCCATCTGCCGGGACGTTCATTCTTCATGGAAATTAAGCCACGAGCAGTGGACGTGAGGGTTGTTCTAATGATGCTGGCAGGCAGCAGTCAGCCAGAGCCATCCCGGCACTGGCAGGGGTAGCGGGCCAGGGAACGGCACGCAGGTGTGCTTCCTGACACCCACAGAGATGGGACGGGCCCACCGCGAGCTGGCCCGGCGCCCGGGGAACATCCGGCTTCAGGTTGCTTTGCAGCCCCAGAGGCTTCCCTAACCCACTTCTGGGAGGCCTGGGCAGCCCCACACTGCCCGGTCTGGCTGAGGTGGGAGACAGGAACACCTGCCCTTGGTGCTGGAACACTCGCAGCCGTGACCCAGGAGGGTCCACCTGTCTGGGCTCCCCACCCAGGGAAGGAGGCCAATAGCCAGTGATGGGATGCAGGTGTGCCGTGACCTGGTGGCCTGGTAGGCAGAGCACTGGAGTGGGGGGCTTTGAAAAGTGGGGAACTGGGGAGAGGGGACAGGTAGACTGGGGGCTGCCCAGGTGCGGCTGGTGGTAAAGAACCCGCCCGCCAACACAGGAGACGTAAGTGACAAGGGGTTCCATCTCTGCGTCGGGAAGATCCCCTGGAGGAGGGCACGGCAACCCACCCACTTTTCTTGCCTGGAGAATCCCAGGGACAGAGGGGCCTGGCGGGTTACAGTCCATGGGGTCACGAAGAGTCGGACACGACGACTCAAGTGACTTAGCACGCACAACAGGTGGGCGGGACCGCGCAGACCCTGGACGTCCCCGGGACGTTTCTCCAGCTGCCCGCCGGCAGGTGGGGTCTGGCCGCCCCTCCCCGGAGGCCCTGTCCTAAAAGCTGAACATCTGTCCTCCTTCAAATGTATGGTCAAATGAAACAGGGGAAAAAAAAAACCAAAAATATGATTAAAAGATGAGCAAAAGGCTTGAATGAACATCTCTCCAAAGGAGATACACAGATGGCCAGTGAGCACATGGAAAGATGCCCGAGATCACGAATCAGCAGGGAACGCGATTCAAAACCACAAAGAGAGGCCACGTCACACCATCAGGGTGGCTATTGTCTCACACACACACACACACACACACACACACACACACACACACAGGATAACAAGTGCTGGTGAGTGTAGGGAAATTGGAAACGTGCGCTGTCACTGAGATGTAAGATGTGCAGAAGCTGGGGAAGCCATCACGGTGCTGCCTCGAACCATAAGTTACCCTCTGACCCAGCAACTCCCCTTCTGGGCATAGAATCAAGTGAAAGGAAAGCAGGAACTCAGATATTTGCACACCTGTGCTCACAGCGGCATGACTGACAACAGCCCTCGGCTTCACCCGCCCACAGATCTCACTTGTAAACAAACCCCACATTCTCTCAGGCCTGCCAGAGAGCCCGGATCCAGACAGAGTCCGGGGAATGATTTCCACCAGCCCTCTCCACGACAGCGAGAGCCGTCAGGTAGGGGGCGGCGGCATCTCCTCTTGGGATGGAGCACGGGCTTCCCTTCACAGTGAGGGTCCTCAATCTTCCGGGGCTTAGAGCCTTGGAAGCTTAGCTGGCTGCAGGGTTAGGAATTCAGGAATACAGGAACAAAGCTTTGGAAGCTTAGCTGGCTGCAGGGTTAGGAATTCAGGAATACAAGTGAACAAAGCTTTGCACACGCATGGTCCCCCAGCAGCAGTACTCACAACAGCTGAGAGGTAGCAACTGCCCAAATGCTCTTTGATGGATGATGAATTAACAAGATATAGTGGGCTGCCGTCTATGGGGCCGCACAGAGTCGGACACGACTGAAGCAACTTAGCAGCAGCAGCCAAGCATAGGCTGGAGTATTATTCAGCCTTGAAAAAGAATGGAATTCTGACAGAGGTTACAGTGTTGAACCCTGAACATGTCAGCCTGACTGAAAGAAGCCAGATTCTAAAGGCCACATCTCATGTGATTCTGCTTCTATGAAATGTCCAGTACAGGAAAATGCATAGAGTTAGAATGGGATTCCCAGGTGCCTCAGTGGGTAAAGAACCCACCTGCCAATGCAAGAGACACAGGAGACTCAGGTTCAATCCCTGGGCCAGGAAGATCCCCTGGAGGAGGAAATGGCAACCCACTCCAGGATTCTTGCCCGGAGAATCCCATGGACAGAGGAGTCTGGCAGGCTACAGTCCATGGGGTCACAGTCAGACATGACTGAGCGTGCACACACAGACAGAACAGAGATCTCAGGGGCCGGGGGAAAGGGCGGCAGGACCTGGGGTTTCCTTTCAGGGTCATGAAAAAGTCTGGACCAAAAGACCGGTGATGCTGCATGACGCTGAACACATGGAACACCGCTGAAACCCAGGCTTTAAAACGGCTAAAACGGTAAATCTGACGGTAGGTCCATCTTATCTGGACTTCCCTGGTGGCTCAGACGGTAAAGCGTCTGTCTACAATTCGGGAGACCCGGGTTCGATCCCTGGGTTGGGAAGATCCCCTGGAGAAGGAAATGGCAATCCACTCCAGGACTATTGCCTGGAAAATCCCACGGACAGAGGAGCCTGGTAGGCTACAGTCCATGGCGTCGCAAAGAGTCAGACACGACTGAGCGACTTCACTTCACTTCACTTCCATTTTATCAGCATAATCTTTTTTTTTTTTTTTTTTAAGAATGACACTGAGAAAGGATCACTCAGGATAAACACCCCAGGGCTCCAGCCCGAGCTCCCTGACCGGCATGTCAGGAGGCAGGGCAAGGAGTGTTCGAGCTGAGCTGCAACCGCGCTGCTGAGGACCTGGGGGACGGAGCCACGGGGGCCTCTCCCGCAGCAAGGCCACAGGCACACACCTCGGGACTCAGAGGTGCCGTGCTGAATCCCGAGCGCCTGGCCGGCCGCAGACCCCTGCCATCTGCCACTGGAAGAAGCAGCGGTCTCTGAGAAAGGCCTTCCAGGAGAAAGGCCTTCCAGGACACCACGAAAGAAGACTTTGTTACAATTAATTATTTACATTTTGATGTTCTTTCCTTCTGGGTCTTTTTTTGTTGCAAACATCGTTATCAGGCTTCAACAGAAACAATGTCTTGGGGTACTAGGGAGAGACAATTAGCCAATTAAAATTCAACTGTGGACACACACATATACATGTATATGTAAGCTCCCCTTGTAGCTCAGTGGGTAAAGAATCTGCAATGGAGACCCCAGTTCGATTCTTGAGTTGGGAAGGTCCCCTGGAGAAGGAATAGGCTCCCCACTCCAGTATTCTTGGGCTTTCCTGGTGGCTCAGAGAGTAAAGAATCTGCCTACAGTACAGGAGACCCTGGTTCAATCCCTGAGTCGGGAAGATCCCCTAGAAGAGGGCAGGGCAACCCACTCCAGTACTCTTGCGTGGAGAATCCCATGGACAGAGGAGCCTGGCAGGCTACAGTCCATGAGGGCTGCAAAGAGTCAGACACGACTGAGCAACTAAGCGCAGCACCTACATTGCACACAAGTGGAACGAGGACTAGTTGAGAAAATCTGAGCTCCCACAGGGACAGGTCCCGGGTGTGGATGACGATGACGACGTGCGAGGCTTGCCCGACGCCCACGGGGACAAGAAAGGCCCCCCAACGACCTCCACCAAGGGGACAGCCAGCAAGTCCTACCCTCTGTTCACGGATGGGGAGACTGAGACCAGAGGGCCTGCCCACGTGCAGGAGGCACAGTGGCTGGAGCAGGGCTTGGACGGGACGCCACCCTGCGTCCCTGCCGCGTGCCCACGGCCCCCACAGGCCCCTGTGTCACCCTCCCCAGGGTCGATCCTAAGTGAGAGAGGAGATGGCGGATCACGGGCCATCTCCCTGGCCGTGAGCCCCTCCCTGGGACCCGCCCAGAGTCAGGAGCAGAGGGACCAAAACAAAGGCTCCGAGGGAGGCTCCTGGCCCCACACCAGACCTGTCCACCTCCCACGGGGTGGCGGCTCCAAATGGCCCACGGCTCATCAGACTTGCAGGGACTCGGGTCCCCAAACTGAACCTTCCTCCCCGCTCGTCCACTGTGGATGCGATCCCGGCCAGAGGCTCCTTGTCCAGAAAGGGAGGCTGGGGGCGGGGGTCCGCTCCCACCACCAGTCAGAACACGTGGGGTCGGCATCCACACGGCTGATGGGGCACACGGGCGTACACATGTGTGTCTACTGGTCAGCTCTTTCAAAAGTGGAAGGGCTAAAAACGTCCCAAAATGACAACCCACAGTAAAAGAAGGAGATGGTCGCGAGCAGAAGCTCAGGAAGCTTCGACCAGCCGGCCCGCACCAGCTCCACAGAGCCCGAGGCTGCACCCGCGCCACGGCGACTGCATGGTAATAAGTAATTAGTGGCAAGGGCGTGCTGAGGAGGCCAGAACGTCCCCGGCAACTTCAGGACGGGGTGCAGATGAGCTCAGTGCAGCCTGGCGCCAAGCAGCAGACAGGCCCAGGGTGAGCTCAGAGCAGCCGCGCTCGGCACCCTGAGGAAGGAGCAACAGGGAGGCCTGGGCGTGGAGACCGGGTGTCAGGTGGGCGCCAAGGCTCCCCTGCTCCTTCCCTGGGTGAACCCGGGGCCTACATTCATCCACGAGAAATCAGCGTCTCGGCCCCGAAGGCAGGGCAAGGGGTGAGGCTGGTGCTCCAGGCAGCCAGAATGTACGTCCCCCTGCCCGTTGCCAAGGCCCCCAGCACCCACTCCACGTGGGCCCGCCCCCAGGAGCCGTGCAGGGGACGCACACACACAGACCGGCCCCCATACGTCTCAGATCCTCCTCCAGCAGCTGAGGCCAGCCCGAATGCAGACCCAGTTTACAGATGGAAAAACTGGCCCCTAGAGGCGAGGCGACCTGTGGGTGTCACACTCTGTCCCAAGCCCCAGAAGTCACGCAGCTGGTCCACTCTCACCTGGCTTCCAGAAGCATCTGCACTCTCGAGAAGTCTGGAGGGCAGTGTGGGGGGGTGTGTTTGCAGGAGGGGCCAGGGCAAGAGAAGGGGTCATGGCGGTAACAGCTGGGGGCATCTGGCAAAGCAGCCTGGTTCCTCTCACGTGCCAGCCCCCGTGGGCTGTGGGTGCTCAGGTGCCATGCAGGCCGACTCGGGGGAAGACGCTGGGGTGGACAGGTGACACCTGCCCCGGGCTCTGGGGGGAACAGCATGTTCCAGGCACTGCCACACCCAGAGGACAGACGAGGGGGAGGGAAGGCTGCTGACAAAAGAGGGTCCAGGCAGAGAGGAAGGGTGGGAGAAGGCACTTCTGCCACGCAGACAGCAGCCAAGGCGGCCGGGCTGGGGCAGTGGACGACCTTGGGTCCAGCCGGAGCAGCGGCGCTGAGCAGCGGGCAGGTAGAGGGGCTGTGATGCTGGGGGAGGGGCCCGTTCCTCCCACGTCCAGGACACGGCGACCAGCCTGCCTCACCTCTGGGCTCCGCAGGCAGCCCGTGAGGCCACAGGGCCAGCCAGCCGCCGCCCTCCCCAAACCCCGATCCCAGGGAAGTGGGTTCCTCGGCTGTCACGGACCGGTGCTTTCAAACCACGCTCCTAACCTCTGCAGATCACCGCCTATAAGCAAAGTGTCAGGCAAGAGGAAGCAGAAAACGGAAAAGAGGACTCGCTCCGACTCAGCAGGACCCTGCCTTCCGCCTCCTCCAGGTCCCCGGGGAAGATGGCTTAAAATCCACTGTGTGAGGGAATTCACTGCCTGTGTCCTTTAAAGAGCTGCGAGTTAGCCCCCCTTCGCCCCCATCCTGACTGAGGCCTCTTTGTGGCCTCTACCCAGATAGCTCTCCCGGCCTCCTCTCTGCCTCCCAGCCTCCATCCCACTCTCCCGGCCTCCGCACCACCCTCCCGGCCTCCTCTCTGCCCCCCGGTCTCCACACCCTCCCGGCCTCCTCTCTGCCCCCTGGCCTCTACACCACCTTCCTGGTCTCTCTGCCCCCCCACCCCCGGCATCACCCCCACCCCCCCGTCTCTGCCCCCCAGCCTCCACACCACCCTCCCAGCCTCCTTGCTGCTTCCCCTCCATGCTGCCTTCCTGACCTCCCCCCGAACGACCCCCCAGCTCCACCACACACAAACAGGCGCATCTTCCCTCTAGGCCTCGGCTCCCTTCCTCACCCCGTGAGGCCCCTAAAGTCTGCAGGAACTCCTGGATGCAAAGATCCCAGCACACACCATGCGGCGTCCACACACGTGGGTGACCCTGCCGGCAGGAGGAGGGGTGGGCGGGCTCCCCACGAGTCCGGCCGCTGGGGGGACTGCTGGGCCCCCCTCCTCGCGTGTTAATTCAACGAGGGGCCCGACGTCCGCCCCCAGCCTTGCTGACAGCCAGGTTCAACCGCATCGGCAATTTCCGAGCCTAGCAAAATACTTCAATGAATAATAAATAGGAGAATTATACCTGTTTGTTAGCGGGTGTGCTCTGCTCTTTAACTCAAACAAGAGACACAGCCTCACACTCCTTCCTCTCAAAACAGGGGGCGAGGGGGTGGCTAAAGTGAGCCGAGCTGACCCGGCAAGGCTGCAGCAGCCCAGGCTGGGGGCCGGCGGGGAGGCTGTGCCAGACTAGGCTGGAATCGGGGCTCCGAGACAGGCAGCACCCCGGGGAAGACCTCCACGGGGCCACTTAGGCCAGCCTGGGTACCCTGACCAGGTGCCCAGGCCTTTGGGGAGGTGTCCCACCGTCCCTCTGGCCCCACCAACGGCTCCCTGGCTCTTCTGATAAGACCCACCGAGTCTCGCAAAAATGGACCGGTGCCCCACGTGCCAGGCAGGGCTCTCGGCCCCCGGAGACGTCAGTAAACAAAGCACAAAAGTCCGTACAGCCAGGAAGCTCGTGATCCAGCCGGGGATCACTGTGGCCACAGCCCCAGTACGGAAGGAAACTGCCGGACGGTGGGCAGCCCGGGTCGGAGGAGGCACCCCCGCCATTTTAAATAGCAGTGATTCGAGCGCAGGCCCCAGGGAGGTGAGGGCGGCGGCCCTGCGGCTGCAAGGGAGAGCCTCGCGGGCCGAGGGTCAGACTGCAAGAAAGCCAGCGACGAGTGAGTGCGCCGGGCAGGAAGGCGGGAGCAGGTCCCGGGAAGGGCGACCAGGCCCACCCTGAGCCCGGGGCTGCCCGCGGCCTCCTACAAGCCGGGGTCCACCCCCAGCTCCCAGGCCACTCAGGAGAAGCCCCCACCCCCTCCCTGCTCCTGCCCACCCAGAGGACAGACTCGCCTCCTGGAAGGCGTTCTCACTTCCACCCCTGGCTTCACAGTGCAAGTGAACGCGTCCGGCGGTGGCTGTCCGCAAAGGACTATAATGAAAGCGAAATGTAAACTCCGTCTGCTCAGTGACCACCGGGCTCCAGCCTACACGGAGTGCCGCCTGCAACAGCGCCCATGGGGATCCAATCACAGGGAGAGCTGGCAAGATTGTCCCCATTTTCCAGATGAGGAAATTAAGTCCTGGCAAGTTGCCAGGCCAGGTAACCGGCTGCGGCTGGACGGACCCCAGCGGCAAGGCCAGGACCGGGCATTGTGTTGGCAAAGCCACAACTTCACCACCCCCTTGGGAGGCCGGCCGGGGGAGTGAGGGCAGAGAGGCTGTGGAACCAACAAACTCCCGGGCTGGGGACACGGTCGGCCATGCAGCCCGGAGGGGTCTGCTGACCCTCGGAGCCACCGCCTCCTGGTCTGTAAAGGGGGTCACGGAGCGCCAGGGTCGGGGGGCTGGGCGGGAAGGTGATGGAAGCCCACCTCACATCGGAGACGAGGCGGGCATTCTGCGGCTCCAGGGGGAAAGCCGCAGACATCAGAGGGAAGCCGCAGACACCCTACAACCTCGCCAGGACCCTCCGTCCAAACCGCCAGCCCGCTTCCACACTGAGGAGTCTCGCGAAGACGCAGCCCACACGGGCCACCCACTCGGCCTTCCCACGTGCCCTCCCTTCCCGGGCCCTGCGCACCGGCCAGACGCCCGGGACAGGACACGGGGCAGGGGTGGGACAAGCGAGAAGGACACGCGCGCCATCGGGGTGGGAGCGGGGCCCGGGCTCCGAGGCAGGCTGGCTCCCAGCTCAGGCCCCCAGCTCGCTTCTTAGCTCAAATCTTCCCCGACAGGCTGGGTATGAGCAGAAACCTAACACCTCTAATGTGACCCCTGGGGAAATACCAGGGATGGAGCCAAGAAAAAAAAAGAAAGATTGAGAACCAGCTTTCTGGATCCCTCTGCTCCTTCTGAGCTTGCTGGGTGAGTGAGCAAGAAGAGGACCAAACTGCTAATAAAAACGGCAGGACCTGGACGTTCGCTTCCTGGCTGAGTCCACGACACGGCCGCGCCCTGGGCCATCCTGTCCCCGCTCTACTCTGCAGAAAGGAAACCTCAGAGTCCAAGTTACGTGGAATCCAATCCACAGGATCCACAGAAAGACCCACAGGAGGTCCGATCTAACCCACAGGAAGCACCCCCCACCCCCGCCTGCCCCGTCGATCGCTATGCTCCAGATGGGCACGGGCTGGCTGCACCCGGGGCTCCCAGAGGCCTCGAGGGTCTCTGGGGCCCACCTGTCTGCTGTCCCGCTGAGGCATCTGCCAAGGGTCTCTCCCGGCTGGGGAGCAGGGTGGGCTCCGTCAACCTGGGGTCAGGGAAAACACTTTCTGGCACGTCATACACCCCAAAGCATCAGCTCCTCTCCACACCCACCCAAAAGGGAAGGTGGGAAGGGGAAGCCCAGGGCCCCGCTGGTTCTGGAAACAGGAAGAACGCCCGCGAATCAGCCAGACTCCGCAAGGTGGTTTGCTGGGGAGGGCTGATCAACCCCTACCACCGGGGCTTCTGCCGCAGCCAAGTCCTGGGTGACCCACCCACACTCACGTCCAGAAGATGGGCCCCAGGGTGGTCACGGCTGCGTGGTGGGCCAGCACCAGGCAGCTCCAGGGGGAGGACTTAGAGCCTTCCCCTTCCCACTCTTCCTTCTTCCATGAACTGCACAGCAGCTGATGTGGGGAACCTTCAGAGGGCAAAGGTCATGCAAGTCTTTGCATCTTACCTTGAGCTTAGTAAGCGTTTAATAAACTCTTGAGGGCGGGGGAGAGGACATACGTATACCCATGGCTGATTCATGTTGAGGTTTGACGGAAAACAAAATTCTGTAAGGCAATTATCCTTCGATTAAAAAATTAATTAATTTAAAAAATTCTTTGGGGCTTCCTGAATGTTTAATTGAGGAGTGGAGGAACCAAGGAATGGATGCTTTTTCCCTTCCCAACCTGCGGGAGGAAATGCACCCACTCCAGTATTCCTGCCTGGAAAACTCCGGGGACAGAGGAGCCTGGTGGGCTACAGTCCGTGGGGTTGCAGAGAGTCAGACTCAGCTGAGCACGCATCACACTCCCTTCTCAAGGAATGACTCCCAACAATGCTGGGAGGCTTGGGACGCTGAGAGGCAGCTGCTCAGAAAAAGAACGATACCCAGAACCCAGACAGGACCTGAACGCTTTACAAACCTCCTGAATAATGACAAAATATATATATATATATATATATCTGGAAAATTCTAAACCAGCCTGAGACAGCCATACCATAAGGATCCTTTCCACTCCTGAATCCTAGGGCGTAAGAAGAGGATGACCAGGCAAACTGAGAAAGGAACAGTGCCGTCAAATTCCTGCCCGCCCCCTGTGGGAGACCACAACTGACCCCAAGCCCCATCCCCTTGTCCGGGGATCGACTTCAGCGTCACTCTCCACACGGGCTCCAGGAAGGTCAGGCCGGCAGGGACCGGGCCAGCAGCGAGGGCCTGGAAGGGCAGAGTCGCCGTCACGCCTTAGTGGTCTGACACCGCCGAGCATCACAGGCCCACCTGGACCCGGGTGACCCCACGGGGCAGAGCTCCCGGAGGGCAAGGGGCAGATCAGCCGTGGGGCCCTTGCTGAGCAGCCGCTATCCCTGTGCGCAGACCCACCTCCCAACCGTCACCGGATGACCCCCAGGCCAGCCCGGGAAGTCACACCTGAGTGAGCAGCGTGGCTGTGCCTCGTCCTGCAGGCTGGAGCCGCGGCTCTGCCGCCCGTCCACGGCTGCCCTGCCCAACTGCCCAGGGTGGCTTCAGTCCCCATGTCTGTGACCCGGAGCAGGGCAAGCGGTGGTGCAGAGCCAGGGCCTGGCTCATGTGTGCTTTCCAGGGGGTCCCGTCCCCAGACATCAGCGGGGACGAGCCCAGCAGAGCAGGCTCTGGCCAGTGTCCCCTACATGGAGAGAAGCGCATCTCGGCGCCCCAGCCTTGGCTGGCCCCACGTCCCACTCATCTTGGGGTGCCCTCAGAAAACGAAGCAGGGAGGGAGGTGGGCAGGACACGGACACGTAGCCAGACGGACACGAGGCAGCAGGAGGGCCAGGCTGGGCTCCAGAGGGCGGTGTGAGCAAAACGCTGCAGGGGACCTGAGACAGGAGGCCGCCACCCACCCGCGCTGCTCTGGTCTCCCATCCACTGAGCCTGCGGGGCGGGCAGGGCCAGGCGACAGCATCGCCGTGTAACAAGCACCCGCTGCAGCCGGGCAGCACGGGGTAGGCTCCCTGACCCTCGGGTCCCGGCTGGCCGAGGCAGGTCAGCGTCGCTGGGCCATCTGCCTAGGTCAGCCGCCAGTAAGTGGAACCAGATTCTGAAACAGATCCATCCGACTCGACATGAGAAGCAGGGCAGATTCGGGGCATCTCTGTCCTCCGCGGAGCCTCCCTGCAGGAGGCGAGGCTGAACCAAGGCCCTCGGCGCCCCCAGGCTACCCGCAGCTTCACGCCCTGACTCAGAGCCCAAACCCACTGCCCACTCACAGCTTCCCACGGCGGCCGGCCCCCTTTGTGGGCAGCAAGCACACTCCCCCAGGGCTCAAACCGCCCGCGGGAACCGCCGACAACCGCGAGGGGCACCCCGTTTCCAAGTGCCTGGCGGCGGTTGGCAAATCACGTGACAAGAATTTAATCCAGATTTCTGTCTACCTTTTCATCACGGCACATGGGCCGGGCTCTGCACCCACCGCTGGCTGAGGAGTGGGCTTGGCCAGGGCTATCCTGCTTCCCTATGCAATTGCTTTAAACACCAGTTGTGTGTGTGAGTGTTTATAAAAAGTGTGTGTGTGTGTGTGTGCGCGCGCGTGCGTGCGCATGTGTGTTCTGAAGGCCTCCCCCAAAGTCCAGAGCCACTGGTTTCTCCCCTGGCCAGGGCACTGCTGGTCACAAGAAGTAAAAACGGGAAAGAGGCTCTAATCCACTTGAAAGCAAATCTGCGGAGACGGAGAGGCTCGCTGATGGGATGGACGCCGGCACAGGCTCCCACCCCAGGAGAGGGAGGCCTGGAAGCCTCAGCCAGGCTAATGCCTCGCAGCCAGAGGGACGTGGGAGAGCCACTCGAGAGAGGAGGAGAGGCCTCTAAGCGCTGGCGCGGACACAGAGCTGGGTCCCGAGCCTCAGGTCTATGGACTTTCAGAACCGAGGAAGAGGGCCGTCAGGCCCAGGTGGCTTACGGGAGAGTCCTAGTTATCGATGCTAATTTGACACTTTACAGCTCCTCGAATGACGGCTCCTCTTGGAACTGACTTCTCAGCATTTGCAAATACAAAATTCCCCTTGCGTTTCATAAATCATGTGTTCACAGAACACTTCCTCAAACACCAGGTCCCTGATAATGGTCCTCAGATAAAGCAGGCAATAAATATCCTCTGATAACTTCCCGTAAGCAGGTGAAAACTCGTCCCTGGGTAGTCCGGGAAGTGCCCGTTTCACAAAGCCAGCACTGACAGGCGGAGGGAAGGGAGGCAAGGGAGGGAAGGGCTCCCCCCCGCAAGAGCAGGCGGGGACTCGGGGACAGCTGCACCTCAGCACCGCACGGAGCCAGGTCTGACTCAAGCCTCGGCACCCGATCCATCAACAAGGTATCACGTCCTGACTCCATCTTTTAAAAGGAGGGACCTGGGAACTGTTGGCTTCCAGATGGACCATGACACCCTGTGTGGACACTGTGGACCCAGGCTCACCAGGAAGCCACGGGGCGCTGCACCCCTGCCTGGCCTTGGCACCTGCCAGGACTCTGCACGACAGTCGCCAGGGACACTTGCTGAGAAAGCAGGGAGGCTGCCCGAGTTCTCTGCCACAGACCTAGGGCATCAGCTCCAGGGACGAGGAGTTCACGTAATCATCTGTCCCCGCCCGACGCTGCTCAGAGCCAGACAGCCCCACTTGTCTCAGGCATAACGCCACAGCTCCCTTCTCAGCACACTGTAGTAAGTGCGGTACCTGCCCATCCGGGCCCGCCCCACGAGCTAGTGCCTGCTCGCCCAGAAAGGGTGGGAGATTCAGGCAGGAAGAAAATGCCCAGGGTCGCTCAACTGGAAAAGCCAGGGCAGGCTGGCCCCTGGGTCTGGACTCATCCAGGCCAGCTTTCCCTCCATCCTCCTGGGGTCACGATGCCCTGACTTCACCCTGAGCAGCTTGAGAAGGCAGGAGGGGCCGTCCTGCAGCCCCAGCCCCTGAAGCGCCTCCTCTAGTTGTAACATAGCCTGGCCTGCCCCTGCCCACGGGGCTCTGCCCAGGGCGGCTGGGGCCGCCTCAGAAAGAGGGCACTCACCTTTCCGAAGTCCCGGACATCGAAGAGGTCGAAGGGGTCAAACAGCTCGCTGTTCCTAAGTCCGAACTTGTCGTGGCAGACTTTCAGGAAGGTGCGGATGTTCTTCAAACAGAGGAACTAGAGGAGAGAAGGGAGCGTCACTCAAGCTGCATGGTCTGCAGGGCAGTAACACCGGCAGCAGCCAACCCTGCCTCCCGGCGCCGCCCGGCTCAGGGCAGACGCCGAGCGTCCTGCACCCGGCTGGGGAACCACACGTCCCAGTTCAAGACAACCACAGCTGGAACAGAACAGACTGGTGTTCAGTCAGCACACACGGAGCCTTCCCCGGCAGACACATCCCCGTTGCTTTACATGTGACCAAGGCCCACGGAAGCCACGCAGAGCCCTGGAGCGGCGCAGGGCACACACGGAAGGCGGGGGAGCACGGAGGCCGGCATCAAACCCCAGAGCAGCACCCAGGAACCCGGCCTCTGCCCGCCCGGCCCACCGTGGGCAACACAGCCAGGGCAGGGGGCGGGGGGTGGGCGGCTGAACAGGGCCACTGGCTTCCAGTCCCCGTGCAAAGGAGCCGGGAGAGATGGGGGCAGCAGACGAGGCGGCCTGGAACGCAGACCTCGGGGTCACAGGGCCCTGGGTTCGGATCCTGTCCGGTGCCTGCAGCTGGACCAGGGCTCCTGGGGCCGGATTCCCTAGCAGGACATGCCTGGCACAGAGCAGGCATTAGGTATGTGGGAGCCATCGGCCCCCCACCAATCCACCTCGGCGTGGTGCCCACAAGGTCAGAACCACGGTGCACGCAGCTGAGCACCAAGCCAGGGTTTCAGACCCATCAACCCATCGTAAGGGACAGAGCTCAGCTGGTAAAGAATCCGCCTGCAACGTGGGAGCCCTGGGTTCGATCCCTGGGTTGGGAAGACCCCCTGGAGAAGGGAATGGCCACCCACTCCAGTCTTCTGGCCTGGAGAATTCCATGGACTGTATATAGTCCATGGGGTTGAAAAGAGTCGTACACGACTGAGCGACCTTCACTTTCAAGGGCTCAACAGCTCAACTTCAAGAGACCTTCAGAGATGCTGGGACTGCTCACCGGAAACTGGAACAAACGGACAGATGAAGGCCAGGCCAGAATCAGAAGCTACGGCAGGCACAGCGTCAACCAAGCTGCACGCAGAACTCCCAGGGGACACGTGGAGCCCAGCAGACATGGGTCTTTCCACCCACCCGCCCCCAGCGGGCATCACCCCAGTCCCAGAGCAGCCTCCACGCGGGGCCCCTCCTCCCTCCCGCTGGGCTGGTCACTGGTCAGAGACAACACCAGCTTGGTGCCCGTAGTCTGTTAATCATTCCCTGCCTGTGGGGGGAGCCAGGTGTGTGGGTCTGCGTGTGCACACACACCTATGTGCTTATCTGTGTGTATCAATGTCTGTGTGTGTGTATCTGTGTGTTTGTGTCTCTCTGCGTGTATCTGTGTGTCTATCTGTGTGTGTGTGTATCTGTGTGTGTATCTGTGTGTTTGTGTGTCTGCGTGTATATGTGTGTCTATCTGTGTGTGTCTCTGCGTGTATCTGTGTATTTCTGTGTGTCTGTGTGTGTATCTGTGGGTATATCTGTGTGTTTGTGTGTCCGTGTGTATCTGTGGGTGTGTATATCTGTGGGTGTGTGTATCTGTGTATCTGT
>NW_024070209.1:103471457-103534838 GCF_014754425.2 Oryx dammah
GTGTATCTGTGTTTGAGTGTGTCTGCGTGTCTCTGCGTGTATCTGTGTATTTCTGTGTGTCTGTGTGTGTGTATCTGTGGGTATATCTGTGTGTTTGTGTGTCTCTGCGTGTATCTGTGTGTGCGTATATCTGTGGGTGTGTGTATCTATGTATCTGTGTGTTTGTGTGTCTCTGCGTGTATCTGTGTGTTTGTGTACCTGCGTGTCTCTGCATGTGTACAATTTTTCTGAACGCATGAGAGTGAACTGCAGATGTGGCCTCCATCGAACACCTGAGTGTGTAGTTCCTGAGAACAAGGACACCCCCCACCCAGGGTCACAGCACCAATGTCAAAATCAGGAAATTAACATAGGTCCCACATTACCTCATCTCTAGACAGCACTCAGCATTTCTTTACTAGATAAAGGACAACCAAGACGTCCTGATAGAAAACAGTCCTGGCCCAGAGTTCAATCCTGGATCACAGGCGACTCTAGTCAAGTCCCATCTGTCTCCATGAACCTGGAAGAGCGTTTCCAACAGAACTTTCTGGAAGGATGGAGATGCCCTGTGAGCCCCGCGCAGTGAAGCGGCCTCAGGCACGCGCGCCTGCTGAGCTCTGGAGATGTGGCCAGTCCAACCAAGCAAGCGCACCTGTAATTTCACTTTATTCTAATGAATTTAAATTTACTTGCAAAAGTGGCCACAGCTACTGGTTTGAACACGTGGCCCTGGAACAGCCCCGTCTTTGTCTTCCCTCACCTGACCTTCCTGAAGAACACAGACACAGAAAGTCAGGCATTGCAGGATGTCACTCACAGGCGGGGCCCGGGACCAGTGAGTCCACAGACACAGGAGGCGGCTGGGGGCCGGGCTGGGGCAGGCAGACTGCGTGTTCAGTGGGGACAGAGCTTCAGTCTGGGAAGAAGAACAAGTCCCGGAAATGCTGGCGGTGACGATTACACGGCGCCGTGAGCGCACTCGCTGCCCCTGAGCTGTATGCTCAACAATGGTTAAAATGGCAATTTCAAGCTTTGTGTATTTTACCATAATTTTTTTAAAAAATGTAATTCACTGAGCAGTCACAGAGAAACCAACAGGCAGGGAGGAGGCTGTGTAACAGCAGAGACAGAGATTAAGCAGGCGCCCTAGGAGCCGAGGAAGCCACCGGAGCTGGGGGAGGGCCTGGGACCGAGCCTCACACCCTGACCCCGAGAGAGCCCGTCCCCTCATCGGGTCTCAGACACCCAGGACCCCGCCTCCAGCTGCTTCACCCCCATCCCACCCCTGAGAGCAGCCTGCAGACCCAGGGGCACTCTGAGCCCGAGCCGCTCGACCCCTGGGCCCCCCCAAACCCCCTCCCCGAGCCGCCTCCGCCGCCCTGGCCTGCAGCATCAGACCCCCTCCTCCCCCTGCCCTGCAGGACAGTCTGCAGCTTCCAGCCTGGCTCCAGGCTTTTCTGCACACCACTCATCTCTAATTTCCACTAAGCCCTTATTTTAATTCCTCCTCAGCCTCCCATTTTTAGAGTTAATTACACAGCTCCCAACCACAATCGCAGCCGGCAAGGCCAGGCTTCCTTTCAGGGCTCGGAAGGGGGCAGGCGCATCGTGGGCACAGCGTCTGCCTGGCCTGCCCCCTCCGCCCTCCACCGTGGGCACGCAGGCCCCTGGCCTTCCAGAACCGCTCCCAGTGGCTCCCGGTCCAGCCCAGGCTGGCCTGGGACTCGACCATCAGGGAAAGAGGGGTGCGGAGAAAGCACCCAGGCCGGCATCCTCCTGGGGGTGCCCCCGCGCCTGGCAGCACACTGCACCTCCGCCATCCCTCCAGCAATCAGCCCCACTGCACAGGCAGGGACACTGAGGCCCAGAAGGCGGAGGACTTCGGCTCCAGGTCAGAAGGCGCCCGAGCCGAGATCTGAGCCCACGTCCACTTCAAGACCAGTGAAGGCCCTTCAAGAAGATGGGGGCGACTGCCAGCCACCCAGAGTCCCAGGTCTGTCCAGGAGCTCACTAGCAGCCTCCCCTGCACCCCTGTAAGGGGCCTGGTTTGAATAAGCGATAAGATCACTGTCTGCCTCACTGTACAATCAGGGAGACTAAGGCCCGGGGGCTCCCCTGCCTGCCACACTGGGTCTCCAGAGGGCACATGGCCGGAGCCTGGCCACTCAGGGCCTCTGGTCTGTCCCCCTGGCAGGCACGGGTTCCAGCTCTGGGAGACAGACAGCTGAGGGCGAGGGCTGGGGGCCAGGGGCCAGGCTGCAGCCGGGAGCTGCCCATCCTCGTCCTGTGGCCCGAGGCCTGACAGCCGGCCAGCCAACCCCTGGGGCTCCAGGGACAAGCGGCATTCTCTGTCCTCCACCTGCGGGGAATCGACCAAGGGCGGCCACACAAGGCTCTGTCCCCGGAAAACTGGCCCCGTGACAAGTGGCCCAGAAGGGAGGTGGCACTGCTGTGTCTGTGTGGGGAGCCCTGGGAGGTGCAGGCACCCCCAGCCCCAGGGAGGGCCCCTAGCTGTCCCTCACTGAGCCGGACCACCCCATCGAGAGACCGGCCGCCTGTGTCCTGGACGCCTCGCCCTCTAATCCTGGGCCCTGGTCGGCCTCCTCAGAGCTAACCGGGCTGAAATCAGATTAGCGTGAGCTCACCGGCTCTGCGGCCAGCCGTCCCCCGCCCCAGGCGCAGCCGGCCGGGGCAGCCCAGGCCTGCTGCTCACTGTCAGCTGTCATTTAGCCGTCCTGAGGCCCCAGCGCAGGGGTGCCGGGCGAGAGGGCCAAGGGCCGCATCTAAGCCCGCAGGCCCCCGCGCACCCCTGAGAGGGGATGGGGAGGCTTCCTGGCCCGACTTGAGTGGCTCCACTGGGGCCCACACACCAACCAGGGACAGCCCCACTCCAAGAAGGAGACACGGAGGCCCTGCCCCGCAGATGGGCAGACCTCAGGCCACTGAAGCCCCTCTGGTCACCCAAGCCCTCCCCCGGGGCGCTTGCTCTCCCCCAGGCAGGTTCGGGACGGCAGCCCCAGAGCGCACGTCCACCCCGCAGCACACTCACACGTGTATGGCGCTCACACCTCAGCACCAAGGGGCAGGTGCAAAGGAGGACCTGAGGCGCGGGGCAGCAGGGGGCACGGGAACCACCCACAGGGCTCGGGAAGTGGGCAACCGTGGCCCCACTCCAAGGACAAAGCCCGTGACCACCTGCGACGCAAGCCCTCGTTGCCCAGACGGACAAAGTGAGGCTCAGACCACGGGTGGGCTTCCAAGCTCCTGCCCAACAGGGTGCAAAAGGCATGATGACTGCAGGCCCTGCCCAAGGCCGAGCCAAGGGCCGAGGTCCACGGCCTGGCTGGCTGCCCTGCCCCCAGGGAGCCGTGCTGGGCCATGAGGGAGGCACCTGGCCCCAGGCACTGGGATGCGACTCACTGCTCCAAGCAGACCTGGCTCCTGGTTCCAACCCCCTGCCCTTCACTACGTGCGCTTGGTAAATCGACTGCTATAGTCTAGGGTCCGGGGGCCCCGGGCACCTCACGTTGGCTCCTGAGAATCTCCAAAGCTCCCATGTAGCAAGGGTTTCCATGGTGCCAGCTCCGGGCTCAGGGCTAGGCTACTCACAGCCTCACAGTCATTAGTGAGTCCTAATTTACCAATGAAGAGACGGAGGTCCCGAGAGGCTACCTAGTCTGCGCAAGGTCACCCGTGAGGATGTGGCAGAGCTGGGAACAGATTGGGGGTCACCCCTTGGGGGTCCTCAAGGCCAGACTGCTGGACCTGTAAGCAACCTTCATAGTTTATAGGTTTCTGAGCAGGGAGACAGTAAGTTTTTTTTTTTTAATTTATTTAATTGGAAGAGAATTACTTTACAATATTCTGATGGTGTTTGCCACACACCAACATGCATCAGCCACAGATCCTGAAAATAATACTTGCAGGAAAATTAAGTCTGGCCGGGGTGATGGGGAGACTCAGAGGGTAGGAGCCCAGCCTTTGGGCTTGACAAGGCAGGATCCACACACAGAAACCGTGACTCGGGAGGCGACAGTTGACACTAGGGCCACCTGCCTCAGGAGGCCCCGAAGCCCCTGAGCCCGGAACGTCGCTGGGCCCCCAGGCCCTGCAAGGAGGGAGCCGGGCCCCCACGGCCCCTCCAGGCCAGTGATCTGCACACAGGGAAGAGTCCCTCCTGGTCAGCCACACAGAGCTGCCCAGTGGCCACACCCTGGGCGGGCCTGGCCTTCACCGGCACCCCCACCAGCTCTCATGAGCAGCCTCACTCCTCCAAGCTGACGCCCGCCCGGGGGAGGCAGACGGCAGGCCGGCCAAGGCCTCCGGGCGATGATGCCGCTGAGGCTGCGTGCTCACGGCCAAACCACCGGGACGACGGGGAGGTGAAGGCCACCCTGCCTTGCTGCCCACTGGACGCCAGAGCCGGAGATGGACCCAGCGCGCCAGCCCCTCAGCTCTAGCGAGAACAGGCGCCCTGCATGCTTGGCCCCACCTTTCTGCGCGGCGGGGCCTCCACATCTGAAGCTCACGCTCCGCAACCAGGCTCCAAGAAGCGCCCGCACGTGGCCCCGAGTCCCATGACCTACTCAACAAGTGGCTTTCGAGCTGCGCTTCACAACGACCGGTCGCTTTCGGCCGGCAGAGCTTCGCTGCCCCCGGGGCCAGGCCACTGGGCCTGCCGACCAGAAGCCCCAACGGGCCGCTGATGACGAGGTCTGTGATCAATAAGATATGGGAAAATGAATTAATTTCCTGTGTTATTTATGCCACGCTCAGTCCAAACACCATTTTAAATTATTTCATTGCTATTTAATAGGTGTGGCTCGCTGGAATGACTTTCAAATCTGGGGCCCTTGGGGTAAATCACCAGGGGGCCTGCAGGTGACAAGCTGGCCAGATGCTCTGTGGGGTGGGGGGGGAGCTGAGACCCTCCCCTCTCTCGGTCCCAAACACCCTGGGCAAGGACCCCAGGCTGAGGTTCAAGATCTGGTAAATGAATGGATGGATGGATGGATGGATGTTTGTCTGTCTGCAGGGCACTGACTGACAGCTCGGAAAAGGCCCAGCTTTCCCCCGGCAGCCAGGACTCCATGATGGCTTTAGAGGGTCTGAAGAAGCGAACAAGGAAAGTGTTAGTCACTCAGTTGTGTCCGGCTCTTTCCAACCCAAGGGACTGAAGTCTTCGAGGCTCCTCTGTCAATGGAATTCTCCAGGCAAGAATACTGGAGTGGGTCGCCATGCCGTCCTCCAGGGGATCTTCCCGACCCAGGGATCGAACCCAACTCTCCTGCACTGCAGGCGGACTCTTTATGGTCTGAGCCACCAGGGAAGCCCGGGGCCCCCGCAGATGGCTCCAGCTGCGTGGGTGGCAATCCTGCCTTCCAGAAGCATCTCTCCCAAAACACACAGGCAGGTGGAACGTGGGGCTGGCTGTGAGCACTGATCCCTGCAGCCTCCAGTACCGTCCTCGGGGCTCTGGGTTCCAGCTGAGTCGAGTCCATAGCTTGCTATGCCCAACAACACCTCGAGCAGGGAGGGACCACGTCACCCATCTGACAGATGGGGAACCAGGCTCAGGAGATCAGGATCCGGGATTGGAACCGGTCTGTCCAATCCCACAGCCTCGGCTTCCCAAGCTGCCAGGGGCTGAGCTGCGCTGATCTCCGTGGGCAGTGCCTCTCTGCCTGATCCCGGCTCTCTGGGAGGAAGATGCTCCCCAGGGCAGCCGCCCCTCCGCTCCCCCAGGATGCCATCTTCCCACCACGGCCACGGAGACGCACCTGGATTCCAAACGCACCTGGCCTCCTCGGTGCTGAAAGAGGGGGTCCCCCTCTAAGGCAGTCCTCAAGTCCGGCCTCAGCAAGCTTCCTGAACCCCAGACTCCAGCCCTTTGTCCCGCAAGGATGCCCTGACTGGTCTCCAGGGCCCTCTGGCCACTTCCGGGAGCACTGGGCGGGGGCCTCAGCCTCCCACTTGGCCACTCCCCCCTGCCATGGCCCAGAAGGCAGAGCTGGCACGCAGGTCCCTCCGGGGCTCCGGGCCCTTCTGTGCTCAGCCGCTTGCTCACTCCACGTGGTCAGCCTTCCACCATGGGCCACAGAGGTATGGGGCCACCCGCTCACCACACCCTAGACAGTCGGCATCGTGAAATGGGGAGGGGGTTTCCCAGTGAGAATGCAGAGGTGCTCGGCTGAGCACCGGGAAGCAGGTTCTGAAAGGCTGGAGGTCAGGCTCCAGCAGGAGGGGCTGTGCCAAGCTGGTGGCGGCTGCGTAAGGCCCCCGACCCCTTCCTGATCCCAGAGTTCTTCCCCATCAACACAGGAGGGGAGACTCACCAAGAAAAACAGCGCTGGGAAAGCGCTGGTTCGGAAGGCTGAGCAGAGCGCGGCGGGGTAGCGGGGGAGCTCGTCCTTAACTCTGCCCATGGTCAGCGGACTCTTAATAGACACCCACTGCGCGCCCGCCCTGCCCCGAGCTCAGGGATCACAGACCAGAGAGCAGCAGGAACTCCTGCAGGCCCTCGGCTGAGCTCTGGACGGATGGACAAGTGAAGCGGGCTTCGACGAGAAACAGGCAAAAGTCCTGCTTTCTCCCATCTGTCCTCCCAGTTCTTGACCATTCATGCTCCTCACCGGTTCCCAGACGGTCCCACCCGGCTGGGAGTCCCCGGACCCTGGACTTGGCAGGCCCAGCCCGCTTTCAGGCGGAGAGATCTGGGTTCAAACCTCTAACCCCGCCCCCACCACACCGTTCATAGGAACCCCCCGCACCCCGTACGACCCCAGCTCTAGGCTGATCACATCTCAGGCCCCCAGACGTGACTGTCCAAAGGCTGCCTCCAAGTCTCTTTGGGAAGGTGGCCAGCTCGAGCACCCCAAAACCGGTCTGCAGTTCCCCATGCCCAGGGAAGAAGCCCGCTCTGTGAAAGCCACCTGCCTGCTCACCCAGGGGCTGGAGGCAGCACCCAGAGGCAGCGGAGACCGCCTCAAACCCCACCCCTAGCTGAGGAGTAAGTGGCCTCCACGTGTGGAAAACCAGGACATCACGTGCAGCGCTCCAAAGGCAGGGACACATGCCCTCCTCAGAAGGGCCACAAACGCTGCGGGGACCGTCCCTCGGGACAGCACCCCGCCAGCTGGGGGCCCTCGCTCGCGGTCAGTGCACGCTGAGAAGAGGAGAGAAACGTCAGGCCCAGCTATCGTGCCCTGGCTCTGGGAAGCAGCGTGTCAGTCCATCTGCTCACGGGCCACCTGCTGGGGGCCTGTGCCCACCCGCACGGGCGAGCCTGCTGGGTCAGCTCTGCCGCCGTGCAGGGGTGGGGGGGTCACGGCAGGCCAGCCAGCACAGCCCGGGGGAGCAGCGTCCAGGCGCTGCCCTCCTGCCACCCTGCTGTCCACAGACGCTACAGGAAGTTCCCAGCGGCATTCCTGCTGAGAGGCTGGAAACGGCCCCAAATGTCCAGGGCAGGAGCAGCACGTAGTAGGTGCTCAGCAAAACCTGAGCCAATACATGTGCGATTCCTGGGAAGGCTTCAGGGGGACAGGGACTGTTCCCCACCCAGCTGGGGGCTTCCTGGCTCCTGGGAAGGCTTCGGGGGGACAGGGACTGTTCCCCACCCAGCTGGGGGCTTCCTGGCCCCTAGAAAGGCTTCAGGGGGACGGGGACTGTTACCCACCCAGCTGGGAGCTTCTTGGCCCCTAGAAAGGCTTCAGGGGGACAGGGACTGTTCCCCACCCAGCTGGGGGCTTCCCGGCCCCCCAACTCTCCTCCCCCCACACCGGCCTCACAGGCAGCGCTGCCTTGGGCTCATGGAGCGGGTGCTTATGTGGGAGGGGCTGCCGGTGGGCGATGTATCTGTGTGGCAATTAACAAAGCCAAGCACATAACCGTCTGCAGGTGGTCATGCACCGAGAGAATTGTGTCTGAAGCCCAGGCAGGTGGAGGCTAAGACATACACACATTTTTCCTGTTTTGAATGGGACTTTATTTTCATCACACAGCCGGCTGCGAGCCATAAATGCTCGTCAGGGAAAGAAGGCACCTCCCCCTCCAGCTGCCCCAGGAGACCCCACAGGAGGCGAAGCGGCCAGGCCCAGAGTGCAGAGGCTGGACGCCTCCCAGGCTCCGTCTGCAAGGAAGAGGCGGCCTCTGGGACCCATGGGGAGAGACGCCGAGGCCCTGCTTCTCCGAATACCTGTGTCGGGGTCTCCAACCTGTGGGGAGCCCCCACACAACCCTTCACTCGGTCCAAAGTTCACCCCTCATGCCCCCAAAGAAGCATGCGTCACACACAGCCCAGGTGCTGGGGGCCGACGGGGAGCCACGCCCTCCGTGGGGAAGCCCAGGTAAGGCCCCACCCGCCACACCTGGGCCAGCTGCCCCCTTCCCTCCAGTCCTCAGGCCTCCCCAGCACAAGGGACGCCCTTCAAACAGTACATCAGCACTGGTTTGAACGAGGTACCAGCTCACACCCCTTAGGGGCAAAACCAATGACGTGTTGGTGAGGACGCGGATAACCTGGACCTTGGGTGCTGCCGGTGGGAAGGCGCCCGGCACTGGGACAGCAGAGCAGGCTGCAAACAAGAGAAAGCAGTCACCACAGAAGCCAGGGACTCTGCTTCTGGGCGCACACCCAGACGAGCCGAGAAGAGGGCCTCACAGCTACCTGCATGCCCGCGCTCACAGCCGTGGTGTTCGCAACAGCAGCAGGAAGGCGTGGAGACCACCCACCCATCAACAGATAGATGGATGGGGACTCCCGTGGTTAACACTTCAGCTTCAAAAGCAGGAGCCAAGGGTTCGATCCCTGGTCGGGGACGTAAGACCCCACATGCCTCAGGGCCGAAAACCAAACCAAAAGCAGTACTGTAACAAATTCAGCAAAAACTTTAAAAATGGTCCCCATTTCTCCCTATATATATAAAGAGAAAAAAAGATAAATCAATAAACCACACACGGTCTATCCCTATAACGTGATATTGTGTCTGACACACAACACAGGCTGAACCTGGAGAACGTCACGCCCAGGGAAACAAGCCAGTCACCGAAGACAAACACCACAGGGTCCCGCCTGTATGGACGGGGCCCCTAGAGTCGCCCGGGTCACAAGGCACAGTGGCGGCTGTGGTTCTGGAGGTGGGGGAGGGGATAGGAAGCTGATTAAGGGGTGAGTTTCAGTCTCACCAGACGAAGGAGCTTCGGGGTGGACGGTGTGTGTGCACTAACAGATGGCAAAGGCGGCAGGCGTGGCTGTGTGCATCTTACCACGGCCAGATCAACAAAAACCTGCTCTGAAAGCTTCAGAGCCCGGATGGTTTCCAAGGCCTCCCCTTGGTGGGACCCCCCCCAAGACCACGAGATTCCTCCTGGGCCACCCACCCGCCACGCCATGCCCTCCACCCCAAAGCCCTGGCCTCATGGGAAGGACTCTGGCTCTCCTGGGAGGAAAAGCAAAAACAGCCTCAGTGACGGTGGCTCAGATGCGAAGGAATCTGCCCTACAGTGAGAAGACCCGGGTTTGATCCCTGGGTCAGGAAGAACCCCTGCAGAAGGAAATGGCAACCCACTCCAGTAATCTCGCCAGGAGAATCCCACGGACAGGGGAGCCTGGAGGGCTACAGTCCATGGAGTCTCACAGAGAGTCAGACACGACCGTCTAAGCGTCCAGATGGATGGACACAGAGGGTCTGGGGGCCTCAAAGCAACAGAGACACAGGCCTGTGGGGGGCAGGGGTCCAGGGAGCTGTGTTTTTCTGAAGAGTTTCTATTTTTCCAAGCAGTAGGCGTTACTTTCAAGACTCCTTATGAAGATTCCCCCACTTTGGATGAAGCCTGGAGCAGTGGATCCCATGAATGGACTGAACACAGCCCGGGAACCGGCACGGCAAGCTTTTCAAGACGACACCTTCTGACAGGCAGAGAACCCGGATGCCAACTCAGAGACTGCACTTTCTGGAAATTCCAGCCACACCAGCGCCAGGCCCAGGGCACTGGAGTCGGGGCGGGAGGAGGGGCGCATTGTTTACCAGGCGAGCAGCTGGGCTCTCTCCTCCGAACTGGGGTCAGGAATGTTCACAGCTGCAGACTCACCCCCACCCCCACCCGGGTGGGAGCCAAGCGGGGGAGGGAGGCGGCACCCGGGCCTGAGGACACAGCCGGTCCAGGGAAGGCCCAGCCGTTTGCAGGCAGAGAAGCTGACGGCCCGCCGGGAGCCACCTGCCCAGGATGCGTGGGAGGACACACAGTTCCCCCGCCCAGGTGCCCTGGGCCTGGAGTCCACTGGGGCTCAAGCTGCAGCCAGTCCTCCTGGCCTTTCCCTTTCCTGAAACCTTCACCACTTGAGGTGCTCCCGGGCAGGAATAACCATCCCGCCTTGGTCAGGTGGGGAAACTGAGGCCCAGACTGGTACTGAGGGGTCTGCCCCCTCACCAGCTGCCAGCGGGTCCTGGGCAGTTTTAACAGATGTTTGGGGGCACCATTCCGGTCGATTTGGGGATTGAAATAAAGCAAAATCCTATAGGATCTCCAACCCTCAAGCCTAAAGCACCACTAACCACTCAGGGCCTTTTTCTGCCCAGCTCCTTGACTTCTGCTATAAAAAAAAAAAAAAGCCTGCTGGGAATAACTGGCAATCCCGAGTCCCGACGCCTGCTCGCTCGAAGCATGCGTGTCCGGCTCAGGCTGGGGGCTCGCAGTCTCCCCGAGGCCGGCTGCTCTTCCGTGTCCCACGACTGTCCACCCTCTCCTGGGGCAGTCCAGGCCTTTCCAGAGTTTCACTATTATATCTGCAGGGCAGTGAGTGGCTCCGTTCCTCTGAAGAGATTCTCTCTTGGGACCAAAGGCTCTTCCTCCAGTAGAGGTCCAAGGAGGGGAGGCCACCATGCGGGACTGTCATAGCCCACAGCCTCAGTCCAGACGGGCTCCACCAAGCGCCAAGGTGGCGCCAAGGAGGACCTCAGAAAGCCCCAGGCATCCATCACCCACCTTCAGTCATCCGTCCACCCACCCATCCGTCTGTCTGTCCATCCATTCATCCATCCATCCATCTGTCCATCCATCCATCAATCTGTCTGTCTAGCCACCCGTTCATCCATCATTCAAACGCCTGTGAGGCCCACCTCTGTGCAGGCACAGGTGCCCCAAGCAGGGAAGTGAACGCCTTTCCCCACCCACCATGGACGAGAGCCCCTTAGTCAGACATGAAACCAAAGCTCCTGGGTCCGGTCAGTGAGGTGCCCGCCCACCTGCCAACCTGCCCCACCCCCACCCACTCCGGTGCTATTTCTGGGAGGAGGGGGCGGGTGCAACCTAGGGAAGTGAGAGGTCAGCCAAGCGGCTCAGGGGGTGAGAACTCAGTACAACGACCAGCTCCAGACCACAGGGACCCCACCAGCCCATGAGCCCCACGTCCACCCCCTCGACCTCCTGCCAAGCCATCTCTGCTTGGCCAACCTGCACCCGGCCCCGCCAGCCAGCCCCCTGCCCTCCTGGGGGCACCCACACCTCAACATGCACCTTGCCCACAGTCCCAAGCCAGTCGTTCGTCAAGGCCAAACCCTACACCCCATCCCACCAGGAGCCCAGGTACCCAGCCAACGCCTGGACAGGAGAAAGAGGAAGCAGAGTGCAAAGCAGGGGGCCAAAGTGTGCTCCCTCCCCCAGAACAGCAGAGAAGGCCACGTCTTCACCCTAGATCTTCAGAATGTGACCTTATTTGGAATCAGGTAAAGATGTTGAGACAGAATCATCCTGGCTCAGGGTGGACCCCTCACCCAGTGAGCAGTGTCTTAAGAGAGAGGAAAGTGGGTCTGATCCCTGGGTTGGGAAGATCCCCTGGAGGAAGAAATGGCACCCCACACCAGTATTCCTGCCTGGAGAATCCCACGGACAGAGGAGCCTGGCGGGCTACCGTCCCTGGGGTCACAGAAGAGTCAGACAGGTGAAGCAACCAAAAATCAAAACCAAAGCAGACACATGCCAAAGAGAAGCCACGTGCAGACAGAGGCAGAGGCGAGCCGGGGCGGCGGGGCCACTGACAGCTGGGAGAGGCGGGAGGGACCCTCCCCTGGAGCCTCGGAGGGAGCCCTGTCCTGCCCACACCTCGACTTCTGACCTCCCTCCGGAGAGAAAAGATGAGGATGGCTCCCACGGTAAAGCGTCTGCCTGCAATGTGGGAGACCTGGGTTCGATTCCTGGGTTGGGAAGGTCCCCTGGGGAAGGAAATGGCAATCCACTCCAGTACTCTTGCCTGGAAAATCCCATGGATGGAGGAGCCTGATAGGCTACAGTCCATGGGGTCACAAAGAGTCGGACACGACTGAGCGACTTCATTTCACTTCACTTCCGGAGAGAAAAAACTGTTGTGTAAGCTCCCAGTCTGGACGCCTGGACACAGGAAGGCCCGGGCGCGCTCAGGGCAGGGCAGCCACCTCGAGGCCCTCAGAGGAGGCGCCTCCTTTGCTCTAGTCCAGCCGCCGGGCTGTCGCCCCCTCTGCTCCACGTCTCTGGGAAGACTCAGATGATTAAACCGGTTGGGAGCCCCACCCTCCTGAGGTCTGCCATCATCTAGCACTTTGTGACGGCTCTGGCTCTAGGATCATAGCGCCTGCGTCGTGGGGCAAGGGTGGGGAGTGCTAAGGTGCTGTCAAGGCCGCCCCTCCCAGGCTAGAGCTGAGCGGATCTGCGGGAACTTCCAGCATCTCACAGTTTACATTCGGAACCACGAGAGACTTACTCCCCTGCCGCCCCCAAAGTGCCCTCCGGTCTGGACAAGGGCCCAGGGGCTGCTTACCCACAGGCTCGCCCTGAGCACTAACCCAAGGGACCTCCAACCAGAGAATCGCTCCACGAGGCTTCGCCCCAAACCAGCCTCCACTGGGCAGCTCGGCCAAGGGCTCCCTCGGCCGTGAAGCCCAGCACCCATCTGCCGGTGGGAGGGGTGGCAGTGAGCTGAGGGCATCACGTCTCCTCTTCAGTGGGACTCAGCTAACGCCAGCCACACAGAAAAGGGAGGCACCCGAGACGAGGGCAAGGTTCTCTCCTCTCCGCAGACAGCGGCTCATGTGGGACGTTCCGCGCGTCCAGGCCCTGAGGCTTCTACAACACCCTCTGTTCACTAAAGCGGTGCCCGACCCAGGGAGAAGAGACTCAGAGAGGAGAGGCCCACATCCTGGGATACCGCGGGGTAGCGATGGCTCTCTTGGGAACACAGGCTCCCACGTGATCCCAAGGGGTGCACCAACAGGGTGGGTGGGGCGCCGGGCACGTGGAGGGGGAAGCGGTCTGAGGGCGGAGTCCAGCTGGCCTTGGGAGGAACCCGGAGAGGGAGAAGCAGAAGGCAGGCACTCGGGAGGGGGCTGTCACACGGCCAGGTACCCCGGGTACCTTCCCTTGCACCAGGGAAGGCAGATAAGCAGGACAGATATATGAGATGACACAGAATGAGAACACCAGGGAAGGCCGATAATCAGAGCGTGTCCCCTCCACGCCCCACGGCCTGGCAGGCGTCCCTAACCTACCTGCTCCCCCCAGCAGCCACGCCCCAGCGGCCCCATCCTTCTCAGCACAGGCACGCTGGGCCCACGACTGGAGAGTGGAACCCACCAGTGAGGCTGAGCCCGTGACAAGGAGCCAAGGGCAGCGGAGGGAAAAGGCAGTCCTCTCACGGGGAGTCTGGCTCTCCACCGAGTGGGCCGGCGTCCAGAGCTGGCCCAGGCTCCTCTGAAGAGAACCAGCGTCGGGAAACGCCCGTGTCTGGAGGTGCAGGCCCCACAGAAGGACTAGACGCCCCTCTCCGCCCTGGCCAGGGCTCAGCGGGGGCGTGCCCCAGGCCCCTGCCCCACGCGCAGGCAGGCACGGCTCGAGGACTGCCACAGCCACCCACACCCTGCTTCCCGCCCCGGAGCCGGGCTGCCTGGGAGAACAGTGGCCAGGAGGGTACCAAGGGGGCCGGCTGGCTGACCGCGGGCTCCCGTGGACACACAGCTGCGGCCGGCCACGTCTCCCGTGTCCAGTCCCCGCCCCGGCCAGCATGGAGGACCACGTGGCCAGCAGCCCCTCGCTCTTTAGGAAACAAGGTCAGACCACGCCTGAGCCGCCGGGGACAGGCCAGGGAGAGACGGCAGGCGGAATCAGCACTGCACACACCAGCGGGTGTGAACGAGCGTGGAGGAGTGGCCACCGGGCCCCGGAGGTGCCTGTCACTGCAGCCACCCGAGCCTGGAGGGGGAAGGCGCACCCCCAGAGTGCCTCCACCCTGACTGGTGCAGAGCCCCAGCACCCCCACCTCCTCACGGCTCAGTCCCGAGCCCCTCCTGACGGCCTTCAGTCACCATCGCCCTGGAGCGGCGGGGGAGGCCTTGTGGAAGCCAGAGTAGGGGCAAAGAGGCCACAGAACGAGCCGGCCCAGCGCCAGAGGGCGAGAGCAGGGGGAGGGCGGGGAGCAGACCACAGTGGGGCCCCAACCCAGCTGCGCCCACCCACCCCCGTCTCTGACCCTCCTGGGCATCCACAAGCAGAGGCTCCAAAACGCTGCACAGAGAGAGAGGCTGAGGAAAGAGGAACCTCCCCCCTCCCCCGCCCCGCCCTGCGACTCCTCGCAGGAAGGTCAGGCCGCCCGGAGGCGCCCACCCAGCCCCTCCAGCCCAGCCCAGGGAGCCCAGCGCAGCCGGGAGCCACGCCCACTGGCCAGGCTCCACCCACGTGCACCTGAAGCCCCGCCTCACCGCCTAGACCCCCGCGGAGGGGACGGGGACAGCCGTCAGGGATGAGCTCTGCCGCTCCCACTAACTCCTGGAACCGTTTCCAGAGATCCTCGCTTGCTTTGCGGGTGGTGTTTGTTCCAGCTTCCAGTATTCTTTCGCTCAAGTTGTCCTCCCTGCTCCCTGCTGCTACCCTGGAGGCTGATTCCCCGGTCAGGTTTCCCGGCTCTTGGGTCACCTTCCTGTTCTCCTGAGGTTCAGCTTTTCTTTCTCCAGATCTCAGTTCCACCTGCTTTACTGAACAACGAAGTTTACCCTGTGCAGTTTTAATGACAGTTACTCTTCGGGGGAGTTGGGGGGACTGGCCACGCTGTGGGTGCTGTGCTTAGTCGCTCAGTGGTGTCCGATGCTTCGTGACCCCGTGGACTGTAGCCCGCCAGGCTCCTCTGTCCATGGGATTCTCCAGGCAAGAACACTGGAGTGGGGTAATGCCCTCCTCCAGGGGCTCTCCCCAACCCAGGGATCGAGCCCAGGTCTCCTCATTGCAGGGGATTCTTTACCAGGAAGCCCACTGATCATTCCCACCCATAGATACACTGTGAATTACCACTTCTTGGAGCAACGACCCTTCGAGAGCTGTGAGGGCATGACCAGGCTGCACCCAGAGGGCTGGCCCCTCCCAGAGCGTGTGACAGACGCTCTCTGCACAACCCCCTGAGGGACACAGGCAAGTGGGCGCCCCTTCCCTCGAAACAAGCACCATCAGGGCCTGCACCCGGAGGCTCGGTGCAAAGAGCCTTTCCTCCCTGAGGCTTCATCACTATCATCAACCAGAGCCCTGAACCCACAGACCATGAACCCACAGAAGAGTCGTTAGCTCGGGCTCGCCAGAAACCCAGAGGACGCCACTGCCTGGAGCCAAGGACGGTGTTTGGGGAGGGTCGGGGCGCCCTGGGTGGACACAGCCCCTGCCTCTTGAGGACAGGCTCTTTAAGGGAGGGGCCTTGCCTCAGACGTGGCCTCAGAGAGGCACCCCTGACTCAAGAATGCCAGCTGGACCGAGCCTTGGCACAGGGAGCTCTCAGAAGGGCTGACCCTTAGCAGGGGCAAACAGAGCACGCTTTCTAAAAAGGAGGGTGGTGGGCGTCCAGTCATGGGGCCTGGGGCGTCAGCAGCTTCCATACACCAGGGAACCCTGAAAAACGGTGTAAAATGCCACGAAGGCTCCGTCAGATGTAAACACAGCAGATTCCATGTCTCGCTGGGAACACCGCCCGAGAAACGCCGACACGCGAAGAATATGCGGCTCCCAGTCCCCGCTGATGTCACGAAAGTGAGAAGGTGAGGACACCCCTTCCTTGGAGCAGATGAAAGAAGGTGCGTGGAAAGGCCTCTGGAGCAGGTGTGGGGACGAGACAAGCAGATTCCAGACAGCAGACCCAGCCTCGTCCCGTGACTAACACGGGGAGCTTCTCTGGGCATCAACTTTCACAGCCATACATAACTCGGACTGCAAGGAGATCAAACCGGTCAACCCTCAAGGAAATCAACCCTGAATATTTATTGGAAAGACTGACGCTAAAGCTGAAGCTCTGATACTTTGGCCCACCCGATGTGAAGAGCTAACTCTTCACATCAGGTGGAAGGTCTGAAAAGATCCTGATGCTGGGAAAGGCTGAAGGCAAGAGGAGAAAGGGGCGACAGGGGACAAGATGGCTGGATGGTTATCACCGACTCCTTGGACAAGAGTTTGAGCAAGCTCTGGGAGATGGTGAAGGACAAGGAAGCCTGTCGTGCTGCTGTCCATGAGGTCGCAAAGAGTCAGACACGACTGAGCGACTGAACAACAACCGCCTCGGGTACCAGACCAGTCAGCCTCAATCCACGTGCGTATGAGCATCTCTGGCACGGCCCCCACCAGGTCTGCAGAGGGCAGACGCTCCAGGGTCCGTGCTCATGGGGTCCTTCTTGGGGGGTGGGCGGGGGCTGGATAAAGCTGCACCTGTGTTCAGAACCCAGACAACCTGGTACCCTCAGAAGCAGAGGCCGGGAGAGGACATCCCCCTCGCTCTCTGACGCCCAGGTAGAGCCAATCAGAGATGCCCCATCCTGACACCCCGGGCTCACCCCTGGGTCAGCCCCCACCCAGGCTCGAGCCTTGAAGATGAGAGCCAGACCGCTGGCTCACAGGCAGCAAACATCCACTCACCCCCACGGAAACTCAGCCAGGCTGCCAGACCACCCTACACAGAGCCCACTGCGCTGCTGTTCCCTGATTAAAGCTTTACTAGATCAACAGCAATAAAGCCGTCCCAAAGAAAGCCATCTGAGGCAATGCCCTTTTTTAAGAAAAACCACTCTCTCCACAGGCAAAAACCACTGAAAAATAACACAGCTACATCGAGGCAGTTTCGCTGGGTCTCTGCAAAGGCCCTCCTGGTGTTACCTGGAGGTGAACCAGGTGCTGAGGGTCTGTCCGTCCCCAGAGAGCTGGGACACGGCACGCCCACCCCACGCTTCTGGGTGAGAACGTCAGCGCCTGCTTATAACCTCCCGCGTGGACCGCGGACTTCGAAGCTGGTAGTGGAGTGACGATGGCGTGGCGAGGAGGAGCGGTCTGGAGTCACGCCCCTCGCCAACCAAAGGCGTTTCTTCCGACGGCCGGCTCTGCGGGAGGATTCAGGGTTTGGCACGCGGAGGCCAGGACACCAGGATGACCACCCCCTCAACCCCAGGTCCAGCCTGGACACTGATGTGGTCCGTCACACAGAAACCGGAAAAGCAGCCGGAAGCTCAAGGCCAAACAGAGAGCCCAGCGGGGGTGGGGCTGAAGCATCCCCCAGCTCAGCTCAGGGCCAATCTGGGACAGCGGCCGGGAGAGCCTGGCTTCCCTGGGCCCTCGGCCAAAGCCACCCTGAGCCCCGAAGGCTGGATCTCGATGGGCCCCCACCCTACGGCCCCCGCCAGCCAAGCCCCCCATCGGGGCACCCTCTGCGGCGTCCCACGTCTGAGGGATGGCCAGCCCAGCCCACCCTCCTCCTGGGCCGTGAAGCCGTCTCCCTCCCTCCTTCCCCAGCACTGCACCCCACCGAGCCCCTCCTCCCCAGCCAGTGCAGGCCCGGTCAGTTTTCCTGCGGGGGTGACCACATCCGCCTCCACCCCAGCCTCCCTGACTCTGGGCCTGCCCTCCACTCCCAGCACTGCAGACACAGCAGAACTTTCTGGAGCGAAACCCAGGCACATGGAGTTCTCTCCCACCCCTTCTGGGACTTCTTGGCCCCCAGGATGAGGCCACCCACCCACCGACCACACCCTGCCTCCTTCAAGGCAGTGGTTTCGAGGCCCTGTCACCTCCCCGAGGGATGACCCCTCCTCCCATGGGCCTTCCCCACTGCCGTGCTCCTCCCAGACTCTGGACCCCTCAAAGGAAACACAGTCTCACCCATCTCTCCCTCACCCTGAGGGCCAGTTGCTCAAAGGCTTAATAAATCGTTCCCTAAGAGCCAGACAGTCCAAAGGACTGGTGCCAATTGCAGGAAGAGGTGGTCAAATCCAGGAGGTCTTCCTGGAAGAGGTGAGACTTCCAGCAGACTTTATAGAACAGAAAGCCCCAACAGTGCTCGGGAAGGCAGGCCCTCGAGAAAAGAGGCAGCCCACCCCCACCCCGTCATGCCAGGAGAATCCCACTGCAAGCGACGTGATCGCCATTCGACTGACGGGTGCAGAAAGGCCCAGGGCCAGGTATCCTCCAGGGAGAGCCCCCCTGTGGCCCAGCACGGTCCCCGCACACCACGCAGTGACTCAGACAGAAACAAGTGCCTGGCGCGTCCTGGAGAGGGCAGTTTCCAAAGTGGAGGGTGGGACCCGCTCGTGACCCAGCACCCACCGGGAGCCAGGGAGCAGGCCCACCCGAGGCCAGAGACCCCGGGATCTCACACAGCCATGGAGCAGCCCATTTTACAGAGCAGCCAAGTGAGACTGCGGGGAGCAAGGCGACGGAGGCGCTCGTCCAGGGCCCACGTCCGCCGTGGGGCAGGCCCAGCCCGGCTCCTGGCCACCCTGGAGGAGGGGGCACAGCTAGGACCCACTGGGCTCACAAGCCCCCTGGGTGCCCACGGGCTCCAGGCTCCAGGAGGCCTCTCCCCCAGGCCTGGCCTTGGATGAACCCACACATCCCCAGGAGGCCCAGCACCTCCCTCCGTCTTCGAGGCCCACCGCCAGCCCCTGGCCGGCCCCATCTGAGGACATTCCCACTGTCCTCAGGGACCCAGGGGCCGGCACAAAAGCCCCAGCTCCGCCCCCCCCGCCCCACATGTCACAGTGGCCTCAGGTGCCAGCTGAGCCCGCAGGCTGGCGGTCTGGCCGGCGAGCCCCGATCCTGCAATAAATTACCTCCCTGGCGCTCTCGTGTGACTCTACAGCTCGGCTCGGCCTGAGCCTGCCTGGCTAACAGATGTTTCGTTTAAGCAGCTAAATTACCACAAGTACACCCAAAGAGATGACAGGCCAATTTCTCCCAAGGTTTATTTGCATGAGGAGGGAGTAGTGGGTGAAAATTCTATCTAGACTTTTTTCGGGAAAAAAAATTTTTTTTTTTTAAGACACACGAGTTGAGTAAAGAGAAGGGGTGTCAGCCCACAAACTGCTGATGGGAGAGTCCCGATGGATATAAATTCCCACCTCGCAGGAGCCCTCTGCGTCCTGCGGGAATGGCTGCAGAGGCCGCAGGTGCAGAGGCCACAGCAGCGCAGCTCCACCTCAAACGGGTCGACGCAGACAAAGCCCCGTGCTTTCTGAGCCTCAGTTTCCAAACCTGTCAAATGGGTGCCAATGATGCCTACGCCACAGGGCTGCCCTTTGCCTCCACCGTGTGACTAATCGTCACCCCCTCAGCATTGCCAGGAGGCCCAGGAGGAGCCCAGAGCAGGCATGGCGAGACAGGGGGCTCTGTCTCACCCAGGGGACGTCGGAGGCACTGGACACTCCCGCTGGAGACGTGGTCCCCACCGCCACCCAGAGGTGCCAGCCTGCACCCCCGGGAGCCACCAGATGGTAAAGCAGGAGCAAGGCTGGGGGCCAGAGCCACTCCATGGGGCGGGGTGAGACATGGCCGTGACACTCTGGCCTTCTGCCTGGGCCAACCACTTCCCACCACCAGCAGGAGGCCCAGGCAGGAGGGAGGGGGCAGGAAGGGGACCCCAGAGCTGGTCCAGGGAACGGCCGGGCCACAGCCACAGGGCCACAGCATCAACAGAACCCACTGTTCAGGCCACCACACTGCCTGTTTCCTGGCCCTCGGTCAAGAGGCAGGCAGGGCTCCCGCCAAGCAGCTAGGGTGCACAGAGCCCTCGGCCGCCTCAAGGAAAGTGGACTCGGGGCCCCCAACAACCAGAGGCGGTGGGCGTCATCACCCAGACGTATTGGGATGCAGGGAGGCCCAGAGAGGGCACGGGGGAACGCAGACGGAGCGGGCCTCGTGACTCCAGAGTCCACTCCAGGTGTCCACGCCTGCGCTTGGGCCCAGCAGTGAGCCACCCTGCTCCCAAGAAGCAGAGCCGCACAGCCTACCGCAGAGAGAAGCCAGACCGTAAGCACACACACACACACACACACACACACAAACACACACACACACACACATGAGGGCTGCGGACGGTGCGGTTCACAGCCTGGGTTCACTGACTCGGTTATTCACTTCAGACAAGGCGTGCGTCCTCCACGGCCCACCCCTCAGCAGCGGCCACAGAAACAAGCAGGAAGCACACTGCCCGCACGTGACCCTCCAGCGGGTCGACCCCCAGCTCCAGCCTCCCTGCAGCCCTGGGGGTGGTGGGTGGGGAGGCTCCGGGAATCTCGCGTCATCGGCCAACTCAGAGTGGCCGAGATGCTCCGGGACACCGCCAACAACCCACGTGGCTCGGGGAAGCAGACGCCGCGTCTGCAGGCTGGTTCCCAGAGATGATCACAGCTCCCGGGACAGCCCTCCTTAAGGAGCGGCAGAAGAGGGGCCTTGTCACCCAGACACAGAGACTCACGGAGTCAGGCACTAGGCGGCTCCCCTCAAGAGTGAGTCCACACACTGGGCTTCCCCTGAGGAGACTCCAGAAGCCCCAGAGCGTCTCCCTTCCACAGTCATTTCGCTCAGTCGTGTCCGACTCTTTGGGACCCCATAGACTAGACAGTCCATGGAATTCTCCAGGCCAGAATACTGGAGTGGGGAGCCTTTCCCTTCTCCAGGGGATTTTCCCAACCCAGGGATGGAACCCACGTCTCCCACATTGCAGGTGGATTCTTTACCAGCTGAGCCACCAGGTAAGCCCCTTCCCTTCCACACTTGGAGGCATCTGGGGAAGAATGGATGGCCCATTTTACAGGTAGACCAACTGAGACTCAGGCACAAAGCAAGTGGCCCGAGGCCTCCCTAGGGCCCATCTTTTCTCATCACCTCCAGGAAGGCATGTGGGGCACAGGGCATCAGGACACGGCCCTTCTGCACACAGAGGCTTCCGTCTGCTGGGCACCGGGCCCAGCCTGGCCCTGAGCTTGCAGGCTCGAGCATCTTCCCCTTCAGCCTCACGATCCTTCTGAGCAGGAGGAAGCAGTGTTCTCCCACAAAACTCGGAGACAACGGGAGACTTACCAAGTCAGACACCAGGTAATAACAGGCTCAGGTGCCTGCAAATGCCTGGCTCCCTCCCATGCCCCCGGGTGGGGACCGTCATCCGAGGACCCACCCCTCATAGAGCATCTGTCCCCCAAGGCCACCAGCAGAAACCCCCCAAGCGCCGTCTCACAGGCAGGAACAGGAGACGGAGAGAAGGAGCCTCGACCCACCAGGGCAGGAAGATGTGGCCAAAGAAACCGTCCAGCCGTCAATCCCCAGACGGCCCATCAAGGGCAGACCCCTCATTCCTGGGACCCCACCTGGGCCCCCAGGGACGGTGGCTGGTCAGATCGACCCATCCCATCAGCCCCCACATTAGGGTGCCCCCTGTGCAGGAAGGCAGGGTGTCGGACATCAGTGAGGTGAGCGCCCAGTTCCTACTTGGCCTCTGCAGAGACACGGCCGCTGGGCCAAGAGGACAGACAATCGAGGAGGAAGAGGAGAAAGCAGGAAGCAGACTCAGAGCCAGAGGCTGACCAGGCTTGGCCCGGCCTGAGATTGATAAGCCAGGAGTGGGGGCTAGGGAGTTGTAGATTTGTTCTAAAATACGCCTCCCCACCCCACCCTCACCGAGCCAACTCACACTCATTCTGTGAGGCTCAGCTAAAAGGCACTTCCTCTAGAAAAGTTCCCTGCCCCCACATAGACTGGGGGGGGCCCCCACACCCCTGCCCCACCTAGACGGGGGCCCCCACACCCCTGCCCCCACCTAGGCTGGTGGGGGCACACACAGCCCCAGCTCCCCCGCCCACCCGACACGGAGCCCCGAGCAATGATGGAGCCCAGGTCTTCCCCAGTCTCCTCCTCCACCGACTCCCAGGTCATCCACAGCCACCTTCCGAAGCCAGCCCGGTTACTGCCTACAGAGGGGCCCGGTCCTTCTCCAGATCCTCTGCCAACAGGGACTCCGGGGAAAGCTACCGGAGCGGAGAGAGGGAAGGTGTCACGTCACCACCTCCCGACCCGCACAGACAGCCACTTCCCTCAGCAGCGGCAGGCGACATCCACAGGGCTGACCACCCCGGGGCCCGACGTCCACCCCGGGGCCCAACACCCGCAGGGCTGACCGCCCCAGGGCCGCCCAGCACTGCTGTCTGCCCAGAACCCAGGAGCGGTGACAGGGGCCCGGGTTCCTCAACCCCGGGCCGTGCCCCTCGAGGACAGTCCCCCCGAGTGCTCGGCGCCCACGGCAGGAAGCTGCTGCAGGAGGCAGGCCACGGCCCCCGGCCCCCTCCCGGCCCCCCTGGCTCACCTCCCGTCTCATCTTAGGGCGGCTCCCCGGGCCCAGCCTGAGACCCCCCCACACGGGGGTGGAGTGGGGCTTAGGCTGGATGTTGGGCAGATCTTGCCACCCAGAGGAGCTCATCCAGCTTTCGGAACCCCTGCGGTCAGCACCCGCGTCCCCAGGCTACAGACAAGGCAGGTGATTTACCCAACATCACAGGACGGACCAATGACAGACACAGTCTCTCCCTTCCCTGTCCTGTGTGGACCGGGGCGGGCCCCGCGGGCCTGGCTCACCCCACAGGCGCCGTGGGCTGGCACTGCTAAGGGCCCACGGAAGTGTCTTAGGTCAGAGACAATACTTAAATGTTTCAGATATCTAAATACACTATTCGGGGGGTTCCCTGACAGTCCAGTGGTTACGACTTCAGCTTCTAACACAAGGGGCATGGGGAGGGAGCAAAGACCCCATGTGCCTCGGGGCCAAAAAAGTGAAACAGAAACAGCCCTGGAACAAATTCAGTAACGACTTTAAAACTGGTGCACGGCAAAAGACTCTTTAAAAGTAAGCAAGTAGACGCTATCCGTGTATCTGCCTTGACGCACCTGCGGTCATCGGACGTGACTTGACATTCCTTTCGGAGGAAGGACCAGCTCGGGGGCAGGTGTCCAGGCCATGCACCTCCGTGAACTCCTCTCGAAATTCTCCCCGCAACCCCACGAGGGCAGTGCTCCTGTTCATTGCGTTAAGGCGTATAGAACATGGGCCTCCCTGGTGGCTCAGGGGTAAAGAACCCGCCTGCCAACGCAGGAGACAGGGCTTCAATCCCTGGGCCGGGAGGATCCCCTGGGAAGAGGAAACGGCAACTCATTCCAGTGTTCTTGCCTGGAGAAACCCCTGGACAGAGGAGCCTGCAGGGCTACAGTCCAAGGGGGCGCCAGAGTCAGCCATGGCTTGACGACCAAGCAGCAGCAACCCATATGAGGGACTCCCTGGTGGTCTCGTGGTGAGAACTCACTGCTTTCACTGCCAGGGCCTCGGTTCAATCCCCGGTCGGGGAACGAAAACCCCGCAAGCCTCACAGCCCAGCCAAAAAAAGAAAAACACTAACAAAATCTAGAACCTTCCCATGCTGTGCAACGACTCCCGCTATTAATTCCAGAACCTTCCGTCACCCCAAACAGAGCTGTACCCATTGGCAGTCACCCCCCTCCCCCGCTTTCCCTCCCACACCCCTCCCCGGCGACCAGCAACCTGCCCTCTGTGTCCGTGGATTTGCATGTCCTGGCATTTCACAGAAACAGAATCACGCGGCGCTTGTCCTCCTGTGTCTGGCTCCTGTCACTCAGCATAACGTTTCTGAGGCCCACCCATGCCAGAGGGTCTCCGGGCTTTGTTCCCTATCTATGGCTGAGGGCACCCCAATGACTGGTTAGACCACACGCTATTTACCCATCACCTGCCGTGGAAGAGGCTCCATGAAGGTCAAGCTCAGGGGCCCACAGAGATCCGTGGCAAAGCCCAGGCTCCAGCCCCAGGCCCTCGCCACACCGACTGTGACCCGCCATCGCGCGAGAGGGGTGTCTGGTCCCTTTATGGCGAGCAATCCAGAGGGCAGGGGAGGGCACGCAGCAGATCGGAGGGGAACCAGGGGGACCACCCGCCCCGTCTCCAGCCTGCAGCCCGTCATATCCTGCAGCCCTGCCTCCCACCTGCTTCCTTTGAGCCCTGTGGTGACAAAGGAATTGAACCACCTCAGGCAGAGAGAGACCTCCCGCATCCGGATGGGCGCTCAGAATCCACCCGAGCGAGCGATCTGCCAGGCGGAGACGAAAGCGGCTCGGCTCTGAGAGGCACCCCTCTCACCCAAGACTCTTCGATGCTTGTCTCCAGTCCCAGCAGCCAGACAAGCCCGGGGAAGGGAGCTCAGATGCCCCGCCTCTGGCGTGGAGGGAAAAGGGAGGGTCTCGGAGCTTAGGGCCAGGGAGGGAGCGTCTCAGGATGTGGCTTCAGGACCTTAAGGGTCTAGAACCTTCCACCTCCCCAGGGGGCCTTGGAGGCATGAACACACTAAACCTCTCCAGCTGCCCTGAGCGCCGGGCACCGGGAACCAGACACCCATTGTGGCTGAAAGATGGGGAAGTCCATGCTGCATGCATGACCCTCCACCTTCACTCGGCCAAACCCGGCAGGAACACTTCTGCCGACCACAGCCAGCCCCACAAGGAGGAAACCAAAACCCAGGCCTTGGAACCCCTGCGTGAGGAGGGCCAGCCGGGTGAGTCCAGCCCAGGACTGCGTGGCCGGGCCGGCGACTCGGCGACTCGGAGCCACAGCCAAGAGGGCTGCACTGGCCCCTCACCCGGGGGCCGGGGTCGAGGGTCACCCACAAGCTCCGCACCGTGCCTGCACCCTACCCCTGATGGCATCCTACGCGTGTGAGACAAATACGACCATGAGGCAGATGTGGAGGAAGCCTGGAGAAGTATGCACAGTGTGTCTCAGAGGGAGGCGGGCAAAGGCAGGGCTGGGAGGGACGGGGAGGCGTGCGGAGCAGAGAAACGTCTGGAATCAAAACCTGCCCACCTGCGAGGGGACTGCAGTCAGGCGACGCACCCCCTCGCACGCTGCCCTGCCGCCCCCTTCGTTCCAGCACGCACGCCTCCTGCTGCAGCCTCGAAGCCCCAGCAGAGCGGATGAACTGGTCTGGAGGCAGTGTGGGGACATCTCAAAAACCCTCTGACAGCAGATGACAGCAAAGTGCCCGACCCGGCAGAGATGACAACGAGGCTTCAGGGAAAGGTCGGGTGGGGGCCCATCCCTGGAAAGGCCTGGAAGCCACCGAGCCCACGGCGGGATGGGAGGCCAGGCGGCTGGCGGCCGCACTCCCGCCCGCCCGGACCCGCTCTCACTGGATACCACATCCGCAAGCTGCCTTTGTAACCAAAAGCACAAAACCAAACAAGCCAACACAAGCGTTTACAGCCTGAAGTTCAAACTGGCTCAAGGGGAAGAGGAGGAAGTGTGTTAAGATAAGTATTTTAATACTTATATAAACTCCGAAGTGATGACAGGTCCCACAAAACAGAGCGTGCATTCCCAGCAACACGCAAGCTTCCGAAGGTAGGGAGCTTCACATGGGGGCCGCCCCACGGGGTCCTGTCCCGGCCGGCGGGCACCCTGAGCACTGCCCCACCTCCATCTGGGTCCGCGTGCTTATTATTCTTGTTTATGTCTGGGATTCAGAAACTGAAACAGTCTGTGCGGCCACAGGATGCTGACCTCCGGAGAGTCCCCGGAAAGTGTGGCGCCTCAGAGGACTGAGAACACGGACGGAGCAGGGAGAGGGGGGTCGTCCAGGCTGAACTGGAAGCTTCCCTGGCTGGGGGGCGGTGGGAGGGTCCATCCCACCCAGGCCAAGAGCCAGCTCCCGACCCGGCACAGATGAGGTCTGTGGGGCACGCGTTGTCTGCGCCCCCGCCCCAACTGCCCTACTGGGTCGAGCTCAGGGGCTTCACCAGGGAGGAGCAGAGCCCCAGGCCACAAAGGGCCAGCCGCCCAGCGTGAGGGTGTGGAGCGGCAGGGCAGGGGCACCACCCACTGAGCGTCAAGGTGGAGCTGGGCAGCCGGCCGGCTCTGGGTTCAGGCATTGCACATCCCCCGCCTCCTCACCCACGGGGACCATGCCAAGGCTGTTTAGCTGGCAGAGACAGAGGAGCAAAGTGAAGGGCACTCTAGAGGCCAAGAGACCTGGGCGGCTGGGTGTCCCAGGGCCGTCTATCACCCCTCCATTCACGGGGCACAGCCGCCCAGCCCTGCACCTCACAGGGTCTCCCGAGGCCCAGGGAAAGTGCCATGGCCGGCCTGCCAGGGAGCAAAGTTTCTCGGGACAGGGCATGGCCAGGCAGCAGCCACCTGCCGGGGGCAGTGGGGGGTGCAGAGTGGGAACCCCCTACCCCTGCCTCCGCCCCCACTGAGCCCCACCCCTGCAGTAACCACCAACCTTGAGTTACCTGAAGGCATCTGGTTTCCCAGGGCAGTTCAGGCGCCACCTCCTCCATGAAGCCCTCCGTGGCCTCCCTGCCCCCAGGAACCTGAACATCCACATCGGCTGAGGACCAGCCCAGCCCCAAAGGACAGGACTGCAAGTACTGCGCCAGCCAGCCAAGAGCCGCTCAGAAGGAAGTGGCAGAGAGAACGGGTGAGATCCTTTCTGTTGGGCAGCCGGCCCCCGTCACCAGCAGGCGAAGGGGCAGGGTGCTGCCCACTGGCCTGGGTCCTCCACTTGGGCCCAGGGTCCTCCATGCCCCCCACACACACCACCTGGGGCAGGAGGGGGGTGGAAAACCCAGGGCCTTGGCTTCCCACAGGGGGCCATACCACCAAGGGGCCTTACAGCCGTCAGAGGCGAAGGGAGGCCAGGTGGATGGTGGAGGCCCTGCCCCGGGAGGCTGCCGGCGAGCCAGGGCCAGTGACCAGCCTGCGGGAGCAAGCTGGCCCCCTGGGCGTGGGGTGGAGGCACGGCGTTCGGAGGCTTCCCAGGCCTGGCGGGAGGCAGGTCCACATTTTCTCTCCAAATCCTCCCGACGGCCTGAGAGGCAGCCACAGTCAGCCCCGGTCCAAGCAGGGAGACCGAGGCCCGGCCAGCCAGTGGCACGCCATCGAGGCCCGGCCAGCCAGTGGCACGCCATCACAGGGTTCTCGCCGCAGCCAAGCGGCCAAGCGGGCGCCCCCTCCACAGCCGCTGCAGGCAGCTCAGCGGGCGGAGGGCGCAGAAGCCCAGGCCACACAGGCTCCGGGGACGCGGTGAGGTCATCGCCACCGCACTCAGCACAGTTTCCGGCACCAGGTGAGCCGGGAGGAAGCTTTGTTCCCTGGAGCAGTTCCTGCCTGAGCAGCCCGTGCCAAGGGCTCTGGATACAAATGGAGACATAATTGCAAACTGTGATGGGAACGGGGAGGGGAGGATCCCCGGGGACCACGACACCGGCGCAGGCAGGCGCAGGCTCTGGGAAGAGCTCTGAGCAGGTGAACCGCAGCCTGGCTCTCCCCAGCCTCCGGGCTAAGAGAGGTTTTCACGTTTTTAAATGGTTAGGAAAAAAAAAAATAGTTAATTCGTGACACATGAAAAGTATCCGAAATTCACATCTCCTTCTCCATGAAAACATTTCACGGGCGCACAGACCCCCACTCCTTCACAAATCACCCAGACCGCCTTCGCCAAATGAGGGCAGAGTCCAGTGTTGGCGAGGGGACCATCTGGCCCACGGGGTCCGGAATATTTACTACTTGGCCCTCGACAGACAGCATCTGCCAACTCCTGATCTGGGAAGACGGGCGGTGGTGGCCGGCTGGGCGCCAGGGCAGGAGCAGGACCCAAGGGGCAGTCAGGAGAGAGGTCCACCTGGGCGTCATCCCAGCAGCCCTGCCCTCGTCCTGGGAAACCTCAGCCGCAGGCACGGCCGGGACACAGGGACAGACGGCGGGGCCGGAGGGCACCTGGCTGTCCGCGAGGGGCCAGCCGCAGTCATGTGGAACCTCAGGGCCAGAAATGGCTCCAACGAGGCCCCAGAGTGGGGTCACCGTGTGGCTACCTGCCCTGGTCAGGCCCTGGGCCCAGGCACAGCTGAGTCCTCATTTCCAGCACTGACACGCCCCGCTTCCAGGCCCCAGGCCACAAACGGACACCATGGGTCACCCCTCAGCACAGCCTCCCACCCGGGACTCAGCAGTGCTGTCCCTGCCGGCCAGCGGTCACCCCAAAGCCGGGGGCTGTCATCTGCACCCACAGCACGAACAAACCACGTTCCCCCACCGCCAGCCCGTCCCCACCCACGACCAGGGCAGGGGACGCCCGCCAGCCTTCCCTGCCGACTCCAGACCCAAGCCTCAGCTCCTGCCCTCCCCTCCGACACACACACCCAAGCTGCAACGGCTCCTCCGGCCAGCAGGTCAGCGCCCGGGGGTCCCCCACCCCCGGCCTCTGCGCTCCCCTCCCCCACACCAGCCCGGGGGTACCCACTGGGTGCCCACGGACCCCGCCACCTGGAAATGCCAGTGCTCAGGAAATCTTCGGCATCACTCCCCTCAGGAGCCTTCCCAGGCATTTGTCCTAATCGCCCTCCTCGCATGAAATTTTAATACCACAGATGTACTGGGTATCTGCTCTTTTCTCTCGGTACATCTGCACTTGATGCGGGAAAAGAATATGCCTTCTCCATCCCCACAGATCTGATTTCTGGCCCCTTGGGCGTGGGTTACGCACAGTGTAGTCTTAGAATTAATGTGACGCAGCTCTCTTTACTTTTTTAATACGACCACCAGGAATTTTTTAAGAGATGGATGTGGCTCACATTTTTCTACTTGGCGGCACCGCTCCAGACAGAAAACAAATAGAAACGTGAATGCGTGTAGCCCTCTGTGTACACAAGACACACACACACACACACACACGTCTGTGTTTACTTGGAGCACACGCGCACACACTGCCCAGGTCTGAGCGCTAAGCGGAGGCAGGGACACCACAGCAGAGGTGTGTCTGCAGCCAGATCCCAGCTTCACACCCACCTCCACACCGCAGACCCGGGGCCCCTTACACCAACAGCTGGTTCCTGAGCTGGGACAAAATAAAATACAAGATGACCTCAAGTCTCTTGTGCTAGGAAGGCGACAGAGCTCAAAAAACGGTGGGAACGTGTCAAAAAGACACACAGAAGCAGCTTGAAGCAGCGGCCCCTGGTCCAGCCTGAGACCATCTGAGCATCAAAATGAAGAGTGATGGTGACTGACGGGAATCCGTGGAAGGGAAGAGGAAACCACAATCCGGAGCGGCAGAAAGAGAGCAAGGCAAGGCAATGGGAAGGGCAGAGACGGGGAGCAAGCACCTGCTCAACGCACCTCCCGGAGAACATTCGCGACCTACACGGGGAGACGGACACCGCGGCGTCGAAGGACTTCAAGCTGCCACCCCCAGCGAGAAACCCCGCACCCCTGCAAGACAGGATCCAGGGGGCACCGCGTGGCCGCTCCAGGTCCAAAGCCTGAATCCAACACGAGGAACCGGCGGTTGAACCCCAAGACAGGGACATTCCGCAACAAAGGGGAAGCTTCAAAAGCGGCAAGGTCGGGAAAATCAAGGTGAGGCGGAGCGGCCGTCCCGGCCCCCAGGTGGACCCTTGGCTGAAACGGGCATCTGTGGAGACTCGGGTCCAGATTCGGGTGGATTCGGTGGTGGCAGCCTCGCCACTGTCTTCTGGATCCGGGGAGCTGCGGAGGGGACCTCGTCTGTAGGAGACCTGTGGCGGTACAGGGCGCCAACAGCCTCTCACGAGTGTCAAAACAAGTTCAAAGTCAAAACAAAATCGGACTTAGCAGAAAAGGCTTCCTTGCTTCCCTGGGAACGGGCCCTTGTCTCCCTGCTCCCTGCCAGCCTGGGGGCCTCACCCCGAAACCTTGGGAACCGTGTCTCCCTGCCTGCGCTCAGGGACTCTCCGGACACTCAAAGGGCACTTCTCTATCCTCGGGCGCCTCAACGGACTGCTGCGCGTCCGGCTCGCCGAAAGCATCTCAGAGCGGGGACCAGGCGCCTGCCAGGCTGCGCTTGTTTCTCAAAGGAAGGCTCAGAATGACCCAGGAGCAAACGGGGGGACGGCTGTCAGAGGCCCAGAGACCCCTTGGGAGGGCTCACATCACACGGCCCTGGGGAGGGAGGGCAATCTAACCAACTCCAGGGTTTGGAAGGGTGAGCAGCGAGCGTGTCCTGAGGGATGCTTGTCACTGTAGCAAACCGTGGGCAGCGCAGGGTCAGAGGTTCACACCGGGACACAAGAGGCCAAGGGCCAGGCTCACAGCGCTATAGGACAGGAGGGAGTCAAATCAGAGCCGGCTTCCTAGAGGAGGTGGCTGCTAGACGCTCCCACAGGAAGACGCAGGCCAAAAGCAGGGGCGGTCTCCCAGCATGGGCCCAGCGCAGGCTTGGGGGCGGAGGAGGCAGAGGGGTTGGCACGAGGAAGGCTGGAGGTGTGGGTCAGGGGAAGCCCTCTCTGCTGGCCCTGCGGGCTGCCTCCCCAGCCTGTGTCTCTGAGCAGGAGGCTGGGCAGCTGGTCCCCAAAGGTCGAGACTGCAGACTAAAGGCAAGGGCTGGCTGCTGGCATCAGCAACCTCAGGACGCCATAACCCAAGCTGCTCGGAACACACACAATCTCGTATTCGGATCAGCAGATTGTGGCCATGCCTAATTAGTTTAATTAAACCCAAGGTGGCTGCCAGGCATTTTGGATTAAAAAAAAAAAATTAAAGCACACCCTGCCAGCTCCAGGAGGGCAGGACAAAGGAGCAACCTGGGGCTGCCTGAGAAGCCTTCCTCGTTCCTGGCTCTGTACACGGGAGACGCTCAGTAAGTGCACACGAGCGTCTTCAGGGCCAACAACCCAGCGGAGGTCCACTCCACTGCCCTGAGAATAGGACGTCACCTGTCACAGGAGAGGCCAGAGCAGCATTCTGGAACGAGGGGACTTCGGGCAGGCCTCTGGGCTGGCCGGGGCCATGGAGAGGCACACAGTGGCCACAGGGAGATGGGAAGGGCCCCGCCCACTGACCAGCAAAGTAGCCAGACCCCACAGGAAACAGGCAGGCACGCCCCGCCCCACCCGTGGAAATAGACACACACCAGGAACAAGCTGAGAAGCAGGCCCGGAGCACCCGTCAGAAAGCCAGGAAGAGGCCAGAGAAAAGGTTTCTGAAATCAGAATTTATTTAAACAGTCCTGAAAGGGAGGCCCAACCTCATGTTTCCGTTTCACCACCAGTTACCTGTGTGACCTGGGGCAAGTCTCTCGCCCTCTCTGAGATGTAGTTGTCTGATTTATGAAACAGGGGTGGGGACTTCCCCAGCAGCTCTCTGGTTAAGAACTCGCCCGCCAATGCAGGGCACTCGGGTTCGATCCCTGGTCGGGGAAGACCCCACTTGCCACAGAGCAACTAATCCCGTGCGCCTAGACCCCACGCCCCGAAACAAGAGAATCCCCTGCAGTGAGGTGAGGAGAGGGTCACGCACACACGCGTCACAACAAAGCAGCTGCTTGCTGCAGCCAGAGAAAGTCCACGCGCAGCAGCAAAGACCCAACGCACCCAAAAACATAGTAAGAAAGGAACAAGGGCGGCCTGTGCCTCCCAGGACGGGTAAGAAGGGGCAGCTGCGGTTTTCTCGGGATGCAATCACCACGGACCAGGAGGACCGCATCCTCTTCCCTCCTCCGTCTCGGGCATGGAAGCGCCCCAGACAGCAAAGAACAGCCACGCAGACAGACCCCACGTTCCTCTCCCAAACCCTGCACAGCCAGACGCGGCCCACAGAATGTTCTTTAAAACTGGGAAGACACAGACAGGGCTCCCCAGCTAGCCCAGGTTTACGGAGCACCCACAACCAACCCCGTGCCAGCCACAGACATACAAAAACCGGTATGGCCAGCTCCACCCTCCATGAGACGACAGGCAGGGGGGGCCAGCCATCAGCCACAAGGGGCCATGCCTGCCCAGGTCCAGGGAAGGCCGCTAACGTTCAGTCATCGCACAGCACTGAGGACGTTCTCCACCTTCCCTCGTGCAGCCCTCCATCAGGGCTGTAAGGTGGCCACTACTGCCGTCCCCACTACACAAATGGGGAAACTGAGGCCCTTAAAGCGGTCACTGGCAGCAGGCGACGGTGCCCACCTCACTAAGAGCATGTGGCCATGAAGACAGACACTCGCCCCTTCACCCAGGCTGCGGTGGGGGGTTCCAGGGACCCCAGGAAGTCTCTGCATTTCCAGCACTGGGGCTGAGCCAGCCACCTACCAGTGCCCAGCGGGGCGGGGGTGGGGGGGGCAGCTCCAAGACCCAGCCTTGGCTGTGCCCCTCTGCCAATCAGCTGGGGTGGGGGGTGGGCAGCCCTGCTGCTCACAGCCAGAGGCAGACACTCTGGGCCCAGCTCTGCCCCAGCAGCTCTGCCCCAGCAGCTCCTCCTCCCCTCAGTTCCTCCAGCCCTAAAACGGGTAAGTTCCTCCCAGCCCCCCAGGGAGAGGACTGGATCTGTAAGAGCACCCCGCAATCAGGGCACCCAGCCCCAGGACCTGGGGCTGCTCAGCACTGAGAGGGCCCGGGTCGGCGCTGGCTTCAGGGAGCTTGGGGCCCTCCCTGGGCCATGCGCCACCGTGGAGAGGGAGGGTGGCCCCCTGCCCCCTCAGGACTCCTCTTTGTCAGAGGCCACCCTATCCTCCTGGGGGATGGGGGGGTGCCCCCATCTCCTTGGAAACGCGGTCACAGCCAAAGGGCAGAGGGCATGCAGTCCAGCCTGGAAAAGCAGTGACTCATGCCATCCCTCCTCCCCACCTCACTTCGGATGTCACGCTTGTGAAGGGCCCTTGTCCCTCCAGGCTTGCCAAGGGTCGCAGAAGAGGGGCTCTGCTGCTGGCCTGCTGCGGGATGGCCCCCTCAGAGGTGCTGGGGTGGGGCTGAGGGGCCAGGAGAGCAGGAAGCAGCCTGCCCTCTGCTTAAGTCTTCACCAAGTTCCTTACAAGCCAGAGAGGCAGCTCCTGCCGGCCAAGCAGACATTTTCCTGTCTGCCTGCCGGGCAGCCACATGCGCCTCCGCCGCGACAAAGGCCACGCTCGAGGGTCCTGGGGAAGCCACGAGGGGCTCTGGTTCCCACCAAGTTGCACGACCCGGGGTCGCGGCGCTGCCTGCCCCCTCCCACGGGGGTCAGGAGGAGGCTGGGGCCGGCGAGGGGGCGGCGCCGGCCCACCCGCTCTCCCTGCCCGGCTAGGGCTCCCGGCTCCGCCGGCCCCTCCCGCCGCGCCCCGGGGCCCGCTGCCTGTCGTTTCGCCTTCCAGGGCGTCCAGCCACCAGGCGCAATGCCAAGGGACACTACGCCTGAGGAGGCCACCGGCGCGGCCGGATCTCTGGGGTCCGCAAGGGCCGGGACTCGCTGGGTCCCGACGCCAAGGCCCAAGAGGGAGGGCGGCGGTGGTGAGCGCCCCGCCGGGGCTCGATGTGCCCACATTCCCGGGAGGCGCGGACCCAGCAGCGGGCGCTCCCAGGCAGTGCCCGGAGGCGGCGGAGGCGCGCCCCGGGCTTGGGGGACTTTGGCTAACTTCGTGCCTCCAGGGATCGCCCCTCGAAGCAGCCGGCTCCAAAGCCCGGGGCGCGTCTACTCTCGGCTCCCCGTCCAGCCGCCCGCCGACGTCCCCGAGGCTGCTGCTGGGATCCGGGCCCCGGAGCCCCTCCCGGCGCGCCCGGCCCCTCACCTGGGACATTTGCGGCCGGAAGTTGACGTCCTTGAGGTCGATGGAGCCGGGGGAGAGGTTGTGCAGCAGCTGGCACAACAGGACGCCGTCGCGCAGCGCCTGGGCCAGGTCGAAGACCACGGCCGAGGGCCAGACGACGCGGTGGTTGGGCGGCAGGACCCTGCAGTCGATGAGCCAGCGGCCGCATTGCCGCCACTGCTCCATGGCGCCCGCGTCCGCCGGGCCGGCCAGCTCAGGGCCGCGCTCCGGCCAAAGTGCGGCGGCCGCGGGGCATCCCGCCCGCCCGCGCGGGGCTCGGCGGCCGGGGCGGGGCTTCGCGCGGGCGGCCCCGGGCCCCCAGCCGCGCCGCCGCGCGTCCCCTCCTCCTCCGCCTCCTCGGCTCCTCGCCCACGTGCGGTCGCGGGGCGGGCGCCGGGCAGCCGGCCGGGTCCCCCCTTCACACACGCAAGTCCCTCCAGGCCCCGGGCCGGGCTCCGCGCAGCCCACCGCCGCAGCGCCCCTCGATCCGCGCCGCCCGGCGCCTCATTCTGCGCTCGGGGCGCCCCGCGGCCGCCGCAGCTTCTGCCCCGCCCGAGACAAAGGCCCGGAGGGTCGCTCGCTCCGCGCGTCCGGGGCCTGGGCCGCCCTCGCCGCCGCCGCTTTGTTCGCCCCGCCTTCGAGTTCAGCGCGCGGTGCCCGGCGATCCGACTCTGCAGCTCGGCGGCTCCGGGGTGCAGGGGGCGCGGGGGCGCGGCCCGGGGCGGGGTGGGGGCGGAGCCAGGCTCGCCGGCCCCGCCCCCTCGTCCCCCACTTCCTGCCCCGCGGCCGCTCTCCGAAGTTGCGCAGGGCGGGGGCAGCGGCGCGGCCGCGGCCCCGAGCCCGAGGACTTTCTCCGAGAGGCACCAGGACTTTGGGGAACCTCTGCGCCCCGGGCGCGCGACCTCGCCTGTGGAGTGACGGCCGGTCGTGGTCTCTGCGCCCCTCCTGCGTTTCAGGAGGAGCTCGGGAGGTGGCCCTTGTCGCGCTGGGGGCCTCTGCGTGGTCCTTCGGGCAGGACAGACCCTGGAGGGGGCACAGGCTAGGCGGACTCGTCCGGCGCCCTCTCGGTCCACGAAGCGGCCCTGGAGGAGAACTCGAGGAGGGAGGCATACGGGCCAGAGACTCGCCCAGAGCCCCTTCCTGTCCTGTGCCCTGGGCAGGGACCCGCAGGAAAGCCCCCGATCGCGCACAAAGGCTGGGATTCCCCTGTTCTGTAACCCAAAGGCCTGCCACTGGCAGCGGCCCAGAGGGCAAACCCTGGCGTCGGAGATGGAATCTGTGACATGGTAGGTGGGAGAGGAAAGAGGACGCAGCCAGCCCCGGCCCGGGGCGGCGCCGCCTCCACGCTGGCTGCGGGTCCCCTGACCCTGCCTTGAACTCCTTCCTGGGCCACGCCCTCTGAGGGGGAAGTGGGTGGGCTGTGTTCCCAGCGGCTGGCCTCCTGCGAAGGTGGGCGGACTTCTAGGAAGAAAGGAGCCAGTCTGGTGTGAAATGATGCGGATCCTGGCTCAGCTGTCAGGAGACCTGGTTCTCAGCTGGGTGAACCTGGACAAGTGTGAACCCCTCGGTGGGGTGAGGGTGGGGGTGACCAATCCCTGGGCCCCCCACACTTGGGTTGAGCCCTGGGGCAGCACCTGGCAGCTGCCTTCCTGACCCAGATTGCCTCTTCTTTTTTGGCATTCCTGGGGCAGGAGCCAGCACAGGGCGAGGGTCTGCTGCTAGCCAGGTAGGGTCCCCTGAGGCCCCCTGCCACCCACCCCCCATTCTGGGCACTGGTCTGTGCAGAGAGTCAGGCTGGCCCCTTCCCAAACCGAGGAGGAAGCACGGGCACCCCGGGCAGGTTCTGGCCCATGGAGAGAAGTGAGGGAGAGGCTGGCCTCCCCGGGGCACACCCCAGACCCTGGCAGGAGTGACATCAGGCTAAGCCACTGTCGGGGCGTCCTTCCTTCCAGGAGGAAGCGGGTGTGGCAGCTTCGTGGACACGGACAGGAAAGAGCCAGCTTGAGACGGCTGGGATCCAGCCTGCCTTGCCCCTCACAGCAGGCCCATTCCTCCAGCATCGCCCTGAGAAATCACCAAGTGGGGACAGAGCCAGAACGCGGCACCTCCCGCTGCTCCTCATCTGAGACGCTGCAGGGCACCTCCCCCTGGCAGGACCCCCCGCCCACCATAGAGTGGACAGCCCCCTCCCTGTGGGAATCGGTGGTGAGGAGGGGACAGGAGTAGTTATCCGGGAGCTCTGCACAGTGCTGGGGGCGGAATGGGGCGCTCCTTGGGGTTCTCACGGCTCCTCGTCTTCCTGTCTGGACAGGGAACCAGCCCTTAGGAGAAGCCTCAGCTGGGGGAGACGGGCAGCCCGGCGCCAAATGCACACGGGCAGCCCGGCGCCAAGTGCACGGATGACCGTCTGCCGCCCCCTAGTGGGTGCGGTGGGTACTGTGGCCGCCTGGCTGCCCCCTGGCCAGGCACTGCCCAGCGCCCACAGGATCAGGTTTAGCCCGGAGGGGAGCGAAGGCAGGAGACCTGGGCCTCACCTCTGTGTGCTGCTGAGCCAATCCCAGCGCCTTCCTGACTCCCAGAGACCTAAGGAGCTCCCTCAGGAGGAAACCCCGTGGACCTCACAGGGCTTGGAAGAGGCTCTGAAGTGGGGAGCTGGGGGGGACCTCATGAATGAAGGGAGCTCGGTGGAACTCTTCCAAACCCTCGGTGTGGGTGTCATGAGCGCGGCTGGGCTGTATCAAGTCAGAGGACGGCTCGGAGGAGGGACACCGTTCCGAAACGTCCTGCCGGCAGCCACCCCCTCTCAGACTCAGCTGCTTCCAAGACGACCCCTGGCACACCTCCAGGGGCACAGCTCCCATCACGCTCCATGGAGACGGCACCCTGGGGAGGAGCCCACGGCCTGCAAGTGAGCGGTGTCCTCTGGAGGTTGCACTCGGGGCTCCCAGGCGGCTCAAGTGGTAAAGAATCCGCCTGTGATGCAGGAGACCTGGGCTTCATCCCTGGGCTGGGAAGATTCCCCTGGAGGAGGGCGTGGCAACCCACTCCAGTATACTTGCCTGGAGGATCCCCATGGAGAGAGGAGCCTGGCGACTGCAGTCCGTGGGGTCGCACAGAGTCGGACATGACCGAGCAACTAGGCACACGTGGCCCACCGTGACGGCACATTTCCTTAGCAAGAGAGGCCTGTGCTGAGCGCTGGATGGTCCACAGGAGAGGCAGGAAGCTGGGAGTCCCAGCCCAGTGGCATAGATGAAGCCCACAGGGCAGGGAGTCACATACCTCAAAGTAGGGACGGAGGGTCACAGGCCCCCACTCTCTGGGCCCCTTGGCCTCCACCTGCAGCACCCTGGGCCCCTCCGGTCTGTCCTCAGCAGTCAGCAAAGACCCAGTCAAACCTCGTGAGGCCTTGTCACTCTCCTGCCCAGACAGGGGCACTCAGTGGCTCCTCCTCACCAGAGATAAAATCGGATGTCTTCCCAGGCAGGTCCCACGTGGCATGCTTACTCCCCCGACGACCTCACTTGCTGCAGCTCCGCAGCCACACCCAGCGGTGCCCTCACCCCAGGGCCTTTGCCCCTGCCGCCCTCTGCCCGGGACTCTGGCCCGGATGCCACGCAGCTCGCACCCTCTCTTTCCCTGTGGCTCGGCCTTCTCCGCACTTTTCTGTGGCTCTGCCTCATCCCCTTAGGTGGTCAGCTCTGTGACCACAGGAGCCATCTCTGGCCTGTCCCCAGTCCACTCCCAGCACTGCGAACTGGGCTCAGCCCGTGGCAGGTGGTCAAAACGTTGTTAAATGGAACACCACAGAGGGAATTCCCTGGCAGTCCAGGGGTTACGACTCCACGCTTTCACTGCCGAGGGCAGGGGTTCATTCCCTGGTCAGGGAACTAAGATCCTGCAAGCTGCACAGCTAAAACAAAAAATTAAACACCAAATAAATAAACCAACAGCTCAGCAAAGCACTGCCACTACAATTTTAAAATCCGATATCTCCTTTCATAGAAGTCATAAATGGGTAAAACGGATTGAAAGGTTTAAAAACTAGGCTGTATAATCTATTGATCCACAGTGTACCTCACTGTCTTTATGTGAATCTGAAACATCACACTCCAGGAGATTAGCACTGACTTTGCATTTCATTCTAACTATTTGTGACTGGAATCGCCGCTCCCGTTTCTTGGTGCTACATGGCTGGCCTGAGGGCTCTGTCTGGTCACCTGGCCTCCGCTAAGCCTCCCAGTGAGAGTAGTCGTTATTGTCCTGAGTGATTAAATGCAGAAACCCAGCACGCTGGCAGCTGCGCAGTGTCAGCCCGCGAGGCGCCAGCGAGCCGGGTCCACACACCAGGTCTCCCCGGCCCCTGCTCCTGCACCCCGACGTGGCGAAGGGTCTCCACGCCTGGAACTGAAAGCTGGTGGTTGACGTGTTGGTTGGGATGGATCAGAGAGCAGGGAGACAGGAAAATGCTGTGTGTCTAAAACACGTACATCCTGACTCAGCATGGAACGCGACAACCTCAAAAGGCCGGCACACACACAGACGCTCGCACACAGACGCACACACACGTACATACACGCTCGAACATGCACACATGCACGTATACACTCACACGCACACACTCGCACACATGCACTAGCACATGCATGCACACGCATGCACATACTCGCACATGCACACATACACTCGCACACGCACATACAAGCTCACGCACACACGCACACATGCATATACATGCTCGCACAGGCACACGCACACATTCGCACACACGTGCCCGCACACACATGCATGTACACATGTAATGCTTACACATGCGCACGCACGCACACTCATGCACACACATGCACCCACACACTTGCACATACACGCTCGCACGCACACATGCTCACACGCACAAGCATACACATGCACGTACACGCTCACACGCACACACACGCACCTACATGCTCACACACGCTCGCACGCACATGCTCGCACACATGCACGCACACCGTCGCACACACACACACTTGCATGCACACGCTTGCACACGCTTGCTTGCACATAGCCACTGCAGAAACGGGCGCAAGCACGGTCGGGGCAGCAGGGCTGGCCGGAGGGTTGCTGCCGTGGACCCAGCCTGTGTCTGAACTGAAGGAGGGTAGGGTATGGAAGAGCCACCAGCCTGGAGCTCCTGGAATGGAACCTGGTGGCTGCGGGATCCAGGTGACCCCAGAGAGGGCACCCCATTTCTGCCTCGCGTGGAATGACCATCCAGCTTCAGGCTGTTGTTGATCCACTGTTAGGGGACAGGCCCGCAGCTCAAGGACAGGCCCGAGGTCAGGCCTTGGCTTCTGCTTCCCCTTGATGGCATGACGGCTCCAGGGCAGCAACACCCGCTGTGTGTGTGTGTGTGTGTGTGTGTGTGTGTGTGTGTGTGTGCTGGGTGTTGTGACCTGAGCCCACAACTGCCCCACAAGGCCTCCTGAGTTCCCGCGGAACCCCTGATCAGTGGGAGAGCTCATCGCTGGAGCAGCACTGGGACTTTTCTCCTAACAGGAGCCTGGGGGGGTCTCTCCACATGTTGGCTGTGGTGCAGGCCGAGTGGAAGGACTGTCCACGCAAACCCAGACCCTTCCTTGCCACACAGGCATCCTCTGAGAGCCAGGGGGTTCCTCAGCCCAGGTTTCCCCCAAAATCCCAGGGCTGCTGCAAGGCCTCAGGGCTTCTTACCAACAGGGCCCTTATTCTCCAGCCAGGGTCCAGCTTCTCCTGCAAACACCCCTCTCCGAAGCTGGAGTCCACCCACCCCTCCATCACTCCACCCATTCGACCCCCCACCCCCCCACATCCTCCACCCAGAAAGCATTTACTGAGCCCTGGCCTTGTTCTTAGGGGAGAGGAAGCGAATGTTCCGACTTCCCCAACATGACTCGGTGAGGGAACTATTCTCACGTCCAAACCACACGGACACACACATTTTGCACATTCCATCTATAGCTACGTCATGCAAATTCAGCTGTCACAATTTCCCGGGAAACCACAGGTGTGGAAAAAGACCATCTGGCCCGCCGCGGAGTCAGACTGCACCCACGGAACCATTGGCTGCGGGCTTATGGATGAGGGAGAATACAGCCATTTTACCTCTTGCTGCTTTGACTTACGATGCCGTGGTCCATGGGTCGTGCCTCCAACTGCGACCTCGGACATCCCACCTCCAGGGCACGTCACACTCCCTGTCTGGGGACCCCTTCCTTAGAGCCAGGCTCAGGCTCGGGTGCAGGGCGCTTAAGGCTCTAAGGTGGGGGGGGGCGGGGCCGTCTCCAGGACTCAATTCATTTTAGATGTGAGGCTGAGAAGTTGGGATTTGGGGCAGATCCTGGATTTCTGCAGCACCCTTTTCATCATGACCCCAACAGGCCACCTTGACAAAGGACAGAAGTCCAGTCCTGCCGAGGGAAGCCTCAAGCCCCAGGTGGCTGGTTGTGTGTTCCAGGACCAGAGGGGTGGCCGTGGTGTTCAGGACACAGTCAGGGAGAGCCGGTTAGGGTAGGTCTGCCCCTGCCCTTCCTGAGTCCAGTCCTGCCCTTGGCCTGGGCAGGAGACAGCTCAGCCAAGGGAAGTGCTTGCTAAACCCTGCTTCTGGGCCCAGCAGGAAGGCTCCAAACCCTAGAACGTGCCCATCGCCCCACAGAGACAACCATGCCCCTCAGCTGCCCTTCCAGCACCCTGCCCACTCCAGACCTCGCAACTGGTAACCGACTTTCTGCCTCCATGGATTTGCCCCTTCTGGACGTTTCATCCAGATGGAATCAAGTAACACCTCACTTTCTTTCACTCAGCATAATGCCAAGGTTCATTCTCATTGTTGTGTCTATGAAACTTGTTGTTTAGTCGTAAGTCGTGTCCAGCTCTTTGCAACCCAGTTGAACTGTAGCCCACCAGGCTCTCTGTCCATGGCATCTCCCAGACAAGAACACCGGAGTGGGTTGCCATTCCCTCCTCTAGGGGATCTTCCCGACCCAGGGATCGAACTCACATCTCCTGCATTTGCAGGCAAATTCTTTACTGTCTGAGCCAACTGGGAAGCAGCCCGTGTAACTGCTATGCTATTTTTTATGGCTGAATGATAACTCCTGTATGTGGAATCCATTTCAATAATTCACTTTATTTTCATCCATCTGAAACATTATCGTTTCAACATGTAATCAACCTCAAAACTTATTAATGATATATTTTAGATTTTTCTTTTCATGTGAAAGTCTTCAAAATCCAGTGTGTATCTTATACTCCCAGCACATTTCAGCAGGAACACTAAATTGTCATCAGAAATGCTCGATTTGTATTTATTGAAGTTCAGAAAATGTATCATTGAACAATAGATTCATGTTCTCAATTTGTTTCAAATATACATAAAATTTTTGCCCCAAACTGAATTGAGCATGCAAGTTTAAGTTAATTACAATTGAGAAAAGTGAAAGTGTTAGTCACTCAGTCATGTCGGACTCTGTATGACCCCATGGACTGTAGCCCGCCAGGCTCCTCTGTCCAGGGATTTCCCAGACAAGCATACCAGAGTGGGCTGCTATGCCTTCCTCCAGGGGAGCTTCCTGACCCAGGGATCGAACCCAGGTCTCCTGAACTGCAGGCAGAGTCTTTAACATCTGAGCCACAGGGCAGCCCTATTTACAATTAAACGCAATTCAAACTTCGACTCCTCTGTGGGACAAACAGCATTCAAGACTTCAGGGGCCACACGTGGCTCATGGGCGCAGTCCTCTAGAGACAGGCCTCCACGCCCCTGAGCCGTCCCATCTGCGCCTCCTGCGGAGAAGGCTGTGCTGCTGGGAGCCCGCCATCCTGCTCACTGCCAGCCCTGCAGGCCACGGGCCACTTCGGTCCTGCTCATGCCCTCGGCCACGGCCACTGCACGAGGGTCTGTCCTTTGGCGTCGGTGTGTCCACCCGGGCGGAGTGCTGGCATCTCCTCCCCTCACACTTTAACCTGAGCCTCGTCAGGCGTCCGCTTACGGCACTTCTGGGCGCCCACCGCCCTCAGGGTCCAGAGGTGGGTCACAGTTCTCAAGCTCCATCCCGCCTTGGCAGCCTGTGACACCAGGAGCCTCGAGCACCTGGGCTTCCGGCAGACACAGCCTGGATTTTCTTTGTGGCTGCCGTCAGGACAGGTCTGTGCCGAAGCCCGGCCCAGCATGCCCTGCTCCTCCCGCTGGCCTGGCCGGCGAGGGGGCATAGCCGGAGTCAGGAACAGCCTGATGGCTTCCTAGGTGCCCCACCCGCCTTTCCTTCCAGACAACACCAATCCTGCTGTTTCCCCAACCCCACTCCCAACACTGGAGGCCAGGAAGCAGGACAAGCAGCTACGACGGACCGGCTGGCCTCCGCCTGCCAATAGCAAGAGCCCTACTGCCGGCAGAAAGTGGGATGAGAAGGGTGCCCGGCACGGGGCAAGGATTGCAGAACTCCCCTGGGTGGTAAACCAGGGCGGATGCCCACAGAATGGAAGCTGCCGGGGGCGGGGGCGGCATCTCAAGCGTTTGAATGGTGTGTGTTAGTCACTTGGTCATGTCCGACTCTTTGTGACTCTATAGACTGTCGCCCGCCAGGCTCCTCTGTCGATGGGATTCTCCAGGCAAGAATACCGGAGTGGGTCACCACGTCCTCCTCCCAGGGATCTTCCCGCCCCAAGAATCGAGCCGGGGTCTCCATCTCCTGCGTTGCAGGCAGATTCTTCACTGTCTGAGCCACAGCGGGGAGAGCAATTAGGGGAAGCACAGAAACCTCGGCTGCCACAGGCAGCTGGGAAAGCACCCAAGAAAGTCTGAGGGATTCATCGCCGCTTGAGGCAGAGCTGGAGCAACTGTAAAGGGACGTCGTATAAGGGGATTTGTCCCCTGGAGCTGCAGGGCAGGAAGAGGGGCGAAGGCCCCGGGAGGCTGCAGTCAGCACGCTTCCTGCGTCAAGACCAGGGTCCTGCACGAGAACCAAGGGCTGCAGGAGACAGCAGGGGGCGCCGAGGGACAGCCAGGCCAGCGTGCGGGAGCCCACCCGCCACGCTCCCGCTGGAGCCTCTGGCCAGCAGAAGTGCCCATACTCCCCTTAAGGGCTAGCCCTCCCCTGCCTGAAGACCATGAGACCTCTGCCTTCCGAGACATCACTCCTCTGCTTCTGGCTGATGGCATCTTTGAATATCAGTCTGTGTCTGCGACTAAAACAGAGGAATCTTAGCTTTTCATTCACTTTTTTGCAGAGCCATTTAAAAAGGACCCCACACAGCAGCCACACACTTCCTTTTCGGGCACTACTACTGTCTGCCAGAGCCTGCCCCGGGCCTCTCACTCAGGGAAGCGCAGGAGACGGTGTACTGAGCTGTATGGCCCCTATTCCAATCCCTAAGAAAGGCAATGACAAAAAATGCTCAAACTACCGCATAATCGCACTCATCTCACACGCTAGTAAAGTAATGCTCAAAATTCTCCAAGCCAGGTTTCAACAGTGCGTGAACTGTGAACTTCCAGATGTTCAAGCTGGATTTAGAAAAGGCAGAGGAACCAGAGATCAAATTGCCAACATCTGCTGGATCATCAAAAAAGCAAGGGAGTTCCAGAAAAACATCTATTTCTGCTTTATTGATTATCCTAAAGCCTTTCACTGTGTGGATCACAATAAACTGTAGAAAATTCTGAGAGAGATGGGAATAGCAGACCACCTGACCTGCCTCTTGAGAAATCTGTATGCAGGTCAGGAAGCAACAGTTAGAACTGGACATGGAACAACAGACTGGTTCCAAATAGGAGAAGGAGTATGTCAAGGCTGTATATTGTCACCGTGCTTATTTAACTTCTATGCAGAGTACATCATGAGAAACGCTGGACTGGAAGAAACACAAGCTGGAATCAAGATTGCCGGGAGAAATATCAATAACCTCAGATATGCAGATAACATCACTCTTATGGCAGAAAGTGAAGAGGAGCTAAAAAGCCTCTTGATGAAAGTGAAAGAGGAGAGTGAAAAAGTTGGCTTAAAGCTCAACATTCAAAAAACGAAGATCATGGCATCTGGTCCCATCACTTCATGGGAAATAGATGGGGAAACAGTGTCAGACTTTATTTTTTGGGCTCCAAAATCACCACAGGGACTTCCCTGGTGGTCCAGTGGCTAAGACTCTGAGCTCCCAGTGCAGGGGGCCCAGGTTCGATCCCTGGTCAGGGAGCTAGATCCCACATGCTACAGCTAAGACCCAGAGCAGCCAAATAAATAAATAAAATTAAAAAAAAAATCACCACAGATGGTGACTGCAGCCATGAAATTAAAAGACGCTTACTCCCTGGGAGAAAAGTTATGACCAACCTAGACAGTACATTAAAAAGCAGAGATGTTACTTCACCAACAAAGGTCTGTCTAGTCAAAGCTATGGTTTTTCCGGTGCTCATGTATGGATGTGAGAGTTGGACTGTGCAGAAGGCTGAGCGCCGAAGAATTGATGCTTTTGAACTGTGGTGTTGGAGAAGACTCTTGAGAGTCCCTTGGACTGCAAGGAGGTCCAACCATTCCATTCTGAAGGAGATCAGCCCTGGGATTTCTTTGGAAGGAATGATGTTAAAGCTGAAACTCCAGTACTCTGGCCACCTCATGCGAAGAGTGACTCATTGGAAAAGACTCTGATGCTGGGAGGGATTGAAGGCAGGAGGAGAAGGGGACGACCGAGGATGAGATGGTTGGATGGCATCACTGACTCAATTGACATGAGTTTGAGTGAACTCCAGGAGTTGGTGATGGACAGGGAGGCCTGGTGTGCTGCAGTCCATGGGGTTGCAAAGAGTCAGACACGACTGAGCAACTGAACTGAACTGAACTGATGGTCCCTGTTGGGTGTCCCAAGTGGTGCTAGCGGTAAGGAACCCGCCTTTCAATATAGGAGATGTAAGATACTCGGGTTCAGTCCCTGGGCGGGGAAGATCCCCTGGAGGAGGGCATGGCAACCCACTCCAGTATTCTTGCATGGAGGATCCCATGGACAGAGAAGCCTGGCAGGTTCGCAGAGTCAGACACGACTGAAGCGACTTAGCACAGCACACATGTGGCCCTTTTTGTCCCGTCTGCTAAGAAGGCTGGATTTTCATCGCTTTCAGCCACAGCCTGGCCCAATGCCAGTCCCAGCTCCCCTCCTTCTTCCCTGAGCCAGTTTCCAAGTTAGGGTTTAGAGCGGATTGAACAGTGGCCCCAAAAGCACTGTCAAACTCCGAAGTCTGCAAACTGCGACCTTATTTGCAAAAGGCGGTCTTTGCAGATGTAATTAGCTATCTTGAGATGAGATCATCCCGGATTATCTAAATCCAGTGACAAGTGTCGTTATTAGAGACGTGCAGGAGAGACACAGCGAGATGTGGAGAGGCCAGGGTCTTCCAGACTTGGAAGACTGAGGCAGAGACGGGGGTCTCTCTGCCAAGGGGAGGCCAAGCCTTGGTGGAAGGCATCGGAAGCTCGGAGAGAGGCCTCTGCCGACAGCCTCTGGACAGGGTTGGCGGGGGCGGTGGCCCTGCCAGAAATTTGGGTTCCTGCTGGCCAGGCGTGGAAAATCTTGAGAATCAAATACATAATTAAGGCCATTCACTGAAAGACATCCAAATACATTCAAATTCAGGAGGTCTTATTGATAATATTTTTTTAAATTCCTGACTTAAAAAAAAAAAAATCCCTTTGGAAGTTGGCAGAGTACCAGCTCATTATTCCAACGCAGTTCATGGTGTCACAGAGTCGGACGCGACTGAGGGACAGAACTGAACTGATAAATAAAGAGAAAGGGTGCAGCCTTGTTCTGCCTCTCCCGCATGAACTGCATTTTGGGGTAACCGGAGAGTCGAGGAAGGGGCTCCCCTGGAGGCTCAGTGGTAAGAATCTGCCTGCCAATGCAGGAGACGGTTTCGGCCCCTGGCCTGCGAAGACCCCACGTGCCCTGGAGCAGCTAATCCTCGCACCACAGCTATTTGAGCCTGTGCTCAAGAGCCCGGGAAACACAACCAAAGCCCGTGTGCCCCAGAGCCTGAGCTCCGCAAGCAAGAGACGCCACCGCAGCGAGAAGCCCGAGCAGCACAGCAGAGAGTGGCCCCCGCTCGCTGCAGCTGGAGGAAGGCCTGCAGAGCAGCGGAGACCCAGCACAGCCACGAGTAAACAGAGTCGGCAAAGAAAGTTCTTCCTTCAGGAGAATTCCAGAAGGCAGACACAGAAGGAAAATTAGAATTGGATCATCCCTAACTTGCAATCCTTAATGAGGAACGGACCTTAGTTACGATCATTCTGGGCAGGTAAAGTTATCCTGTGAAAGACGGGGGCTGCGGGGGGGGATTTTCGTGATGAGTAGGTCAGGCTGCCCATAGCCAAGGTCAGCGGTCAATGTGAGCAGTGAGAGAGGAGCACCCAGTGTGGTCCTTCCAGTCTCATGATGTGCTGGGACGTTCACAGCACCACTCGTGAAACAGCCTCACTGACAAGTCAGACCTCCGTCTGACCAAGGCTGAGCGCTACCTTCCCGTTTTCAGAACACGCAGAGGAGAGCAGGACACGTGGATGGCACCACGGGGTCGGAATTCAGCCAGATCCAGGATGCAGACGGGCTGCAGAGACACGATCTGTGTCTCAACAACGAGGTGGCTAGGGAGAAAGCAGCTGGCGCAGCACAAAAAGAGGTGTAAAGAAAAAAAAAAAAGGTCTAAGAGCTATGGAACCAATACTCGGCTCATCTCTCCAGCAAATTAAACACATGACAACATGTGTCAGACAGCCAGTAAACATCAACACCGACCAGATGTTAGATATTGGTGAAGAACTGTTACACCAGCATGTGACCCCGTTACCCTGATTCTGGGTAAAAACACCAACAAGAAACTCCCTGGCGACGGTCCAGTGGTTAGGACTTGGCATTTTCATTGCTATGGGCACAGGTTTGATCCCTGGTCAAGGATCTAGGCCCCTGTAAGGCACACAGTGCAGCTACAGAATAATAATAATAATAATAATAAAGGACATATTTATAGTGAGATAACATGATGCCTGGGACTAGTAGGTATCACTTTTTCATGACCTATCATTCACTTTTTAAAAATTAAAACTTGTTTTTGTGAAATCTGACCTACAGGACCATGCATCAAACAAGAAGGGGCAGCTTACTGCAAAGCTGTTGAGTCAGGACCTACGTAACCAGGGCCAGGTCAAGGGTCAGAACTGGACAAGCGGTTCACTCCCTCTGTCTCTGTGACTCAGCCACGTTTCTGTGCGTATTCGAGTTCACTCCTCTTCACTGTGGTGAGCAGCCCTCTGTGTGAACACGGCCCAGTGCATCCCCCCATTCTGATGACACATGTCGGGTGAAAGGAAAGTATTAGTCGCTCAGTCGTGTCCAACTCTTTGCAACTCCATGGACCGTGGCCTAGCAAGCTTCTCTGTCCACGGGATTTCCCAGGCAAGAATACTGGAGTGGGTCACCATTTCCTTCTCCAGGCGATCTTCCCGACCCAGGGATCGAACATGGGTCTCCTGCATCACAAGCAGAGTCTTTGCCATCTGAGCCACCAGGGAAGCCCCTTAAGAGCATTTCAGCCTCCTCAAAAACAGCCCCAGGGACTTCCCTCGTGGTCCAGGGGTTAGGAGCGCCCCTCGTGGCTCAGATGGCAGAAGCATCTGCTTGCAATGTGGGAGACCCGGGTTTGATCCCTGGATGGGGAAGAACCTCTGGAGAAGGAGATGGCAACTCACTCCAGGACTCTTGCCTGGAAAATTCCACGGATGCAGGAGCCTTGTGGGCTACGGGCCATGGGGTCCCAAAGAGTTGGACAGGACTGAGCGACTTGACTTTCACTTTCACTTTTCTGTCCAGTGGTTAGGAATCCACTCGGCAATGCAGGGCACGCAGGTACAATCCCTGGTCAGGGAGCTAAGATTCCACAGGCAATTAAGCCCGCACACCTCAACAAACACCCAGGAAACCCTACCTCAAAACAAAGACAACGCAACCTTGAACCTATTAGCTATGCCCCTCCATGCTCTCCCAGCCTCCGCCTCAGCCTTTGATGCTGTTGTTGTGTCGGACTCTGCGACCCCGTGGACTGCAGCACGCCCGGCTTCCCCGGCCTCTCCTATGTCCCAGAGTTCAGTCAGATTCGTGTCCATTGAATCGGTGATGCTGTCTAATCATCTCATCCTCTTCTTCTACCTTCAGTCTTTCCCAGCATCAGGGTCTTTTCCAATGAGTCAGCTCTTCGCATCAGGTGGCCAAAGTACTGAAGATCCAGCTTCAGCATCAGTCCTTCCAGTGAATATTCAGGCTTGACTTCCTTTCTGATTGACTGGCTTGATCTCCTTGTAGGCCAGGGGACTCTCAAGAGTCTTCTCCAGCATCACAATTTGAAAGGATCAACTCTCTGGCGCTCAGCCTTCTTTATGGCCCAACTCTCACACCCCCCGCCCGAGGCAGCCACTGCTCTACTTCCGGTCTCCCCGGTTCCCTGTCCTGGACATTTTAGATCAATGGAATCATACAGCGGCCTCTGGTAACCGACTTGTCTCACTTTGCATACTGTTGGTAAGATTCATCCATATTGAAGCATGTATCGGTTTCATTTTTCAAAAATTGACTGAACAGTCCTCCATTGCATAGACCTACACTGATTCTCAAGCGGTTGCTACTGGTTTGGCCAGAGATGGTCAAGGGCTTGGGAAGAAAAGGATTGGGAGCTTGATGACAAGGAGATCTGGAGAAGAGCCCCGGGATGGACTCAGAAAGGACACAGGTCATATCTCAGGTCATATCTGTATTCCTGGTGGACACATGTCTCCGAGGCCCGTCCAGTGCAGAGAAGGCTCTCGATATCAGATGCACACAGGATGAGAGACAAATGTGTCTCCCCCACAGCCTGACCACAGGTGGCTGGGAGCTAAAGGGTGGAGCTGGGAGAGGCCCTCCAACAACGCCTCACATCAGTTCTAACTCTGCCCACATCTCTGAGCTCTGACGCTTGGAAGGTGAGTTCTCAGGGTGGGGTGGGGGGCGGGGAGAGGAATGGACCCCCCAGGGAGAACATCAGTGTCTCTTTGATGTGGAAGATGAACCTGCCACTTAAATCTGGGCCTCCTGATACCAACCAATCAGAACAACCGGGGTGATGAAGCCCTAATACCAAGGAGAAGCTGAGTCATTGCTTCGCATTGAGGTTGAGGGCAGGAAGAACTATGTTGAGAACCCAGAGGCTTCTCCCCAGGGCATGAGCATGTTAGTATTTCTACTAGCAGGAGCAAAGTTCACAGAAAGTTGTAGTCACCAAAGACAGACAGATAGACAAACGGACGGACAGACAGACAGATGATAGAGATAGACAGACAGATGGGTAGATGATAGAGAGAGAGAGACAGGTGAGATGGATAGATAGATAATAGATATAGACAGATTGACAGGAGGACACTTGAGAGTTAGTGCCCTTCAGGAATGCAGATATAAGTCACCCCACTAAACAAACCTCGACCAGCTGAGATGCTGCTGGAGACAAAGGCAACCCCTCCCGACTGTTACAGAATCAAGTTCAGTGCAGTTCCGTCGCTCAGTCGTGTCCGACTCTTTGCGACCCCATGAATTGCAGCACGCCAGGCCTCCCTGTCCATCACCATCTCCCGGAGTTCACTCAGACTCACGTTCATCGAGTCAGTGATGCCCTCCAGCCATCTCATCCTCGGTCGTCCCCTTCTCCTCCTGCCTTCAATCCCTCCCAGGATCAGAGTCTTTTCCAATGAGTCAACTCTTCGCATGAGGTGGCCAGAGTACTGGAGTTTCAGCTTTAACATCATTCCTTCCAAAGAAATCCCAGGGCTGATCTCCTTCAGAATGGACTGGTTGGATCTCCTTGCAGTCCAAGGGACTCTCAAGAGTCTTCTCCAACACCACAGTTCAAAAGCATCAATTCTTCGGCGCTCAGCCTTCTTCACAGTCCAACTCTCACATCCATACATGACCACAGGAAAAACCATAGCCTTGACTAGACGGACCTTAGTCGGCAAAGTAATATCTCTGCTTTTGAACACGCTATCTAGGTTGGTCATAACTTTTCTTCCAAGGAGTAAGCGTCTTTTAATTTCATGGCTGCAGTCACCATCTGTGGTGATTTTGGAGCCCAAAAAATAAAGTCTGACACTGTTTCCACTGTTTCCCCATCTATTTCCCATGAAGTGATGGGACCAGATGCCATGATCTTCGTTTTCTGAATGTTGAGCTTTAAGCCAACTTTTTCACTCTCCTCTTTCACTTTCATCAAGAGGCTTTTGAGTTCTTCTTCACTTTCTGCCATAAGGGTGGTGTCATCTGCATGTCTGAGGTTATTGATATTTCTCCCGGCAATCTTGATTCCAGCTTCTGTTTCTTCCAGTCCAGCGTTTCTCATGATGTACTCTGCTTAGAAGTTAAATAAGCAGGGTGACAGTATACAGCCTTGACACACTCCTTTTCCTGTTTGGAACCAGTCTGTTGTTCCAGGTCCAGTTCTAACTGTTGCTTCCTGACCTGCATACAGGTTTCTCAAGAGGCAGGTCAGGTGGTCTGGTATTCCCATCTCTCTCAGAATTTTCCACAGTTTATTGTGATCCACACAGTGAAAGGCTTTGGGATAATCAATAAAGCAGAAATAGATGTTTTTCTGGAAGTCTCTTGCTTTTTCCATGATCCAGCAGATGTTGGCAATTTGATCTCTGGTTCCTCTGCCTTTTCTAAAACCAGCTTGAACATCAGGAAGTTCACGGTTCACGTATTGCTGAAGCCTGGCTTGGAGAATTTTGAGCATTATTTTACTAGCGTGTGAGATGAGTGCAATTGTGTGGTAGTTTGAGCATTCTTTGGCATTGCCTTTCTTAGGGATTGGAATGAAAACTGACCTTTTCCAGTCCTGTGGCCACTGCTGAGTTTTCCAAATTTGCTGGCATATTGAATGCAGCACTTTCACAGCATCATCTTTCAGGATTTGAAACAGCTCAACTGGAATTCCATCACCTCCACTAGCTTTGTTTGTAGTGATGCTTCCTAAGGCCCACTTGACTTCACATTCCAGGATGTCTGGCACTAGGTGAGTGATCACACCATCATGATTATCTGGGTCGTGAAGATCTTTTTTGTACAGTTCTTCTGTGTATTCTTGCCACCTCTTCTTAATATCTTCTGCTTCTGTTAGGTCCATACCATTTCTGTCCTTTATTGAGCCCATCTTTGCATGAAATGTTCCCTTGGTATCTCTAATTTTCTTGAAGAGATCTCTAGTCTTTCCCATTCTGTTCTTTTCCTCTATTTCTTTGCATTGATTGCTGAGGAAGGCTTTCTTATCTCTTCTTGCTATTCTTTGGAACTGTGCATTCAGATGCTTATATCTTTCCGTTTCTCCTTTGCTTTTCACTTCTCTTCTTTTCACAGCTATTTGTAAGGCCTCCCCAGACAGCCATTTTGCTTTTCTGCATTTCTTTTCCATGGGGATGGTCTTGATCCCTGTCTCCTGTACAATGTCACGAACCTCATTCCATAGTTCATCAGGCACTCTATCTATCAGATCTAGGCCCTTAAATCTATTTCTCACTTCCACTGTATAATCATAAGGGATTTGATTTAGGTCATACCTGAATAGTCTAGTGGTTTTCCCTCCTTTCTTCAATTTAAGTCCGAATTTGGCAATAAGGAGTTCATGATCTGAGCCACAGTCAGCTCCTGGTCTTGTTTTTGTTTACTGTATAGAGCTTCTCCATCTTTGGCTGCAAAGAATATAATCAATCTGATTTCAGTGTTGACCATCTGGTGATGTCCATGTGTAAAGTCTTCTCTTATGTTGTTGGAAGAGGGTGTTTGCTATGACCAGTGCATTTTCTTGGCAAAACTCTATTAGTCTTTGCCCTGCTTCATTCCACATTTGCCTGTTACTCCAGGTGTTTCTTGACTTCCTACTTTTGCATTCCAGTCCCCTATAATGAAAAGGACATCATTTTTAGGTGTTAGTTCTAAAAGATCTTGTAGGTTTTCATAGAACCGTTCAACTTCAGCTTCTTCAGCGTTACTGGTTGGGGCATAGACTTGGATTACCGTGATATTGAATGGTTTGCCTTGGAAAAGAACAGAGATCATTCTGTCGTTTTTGAGATTGCATCCAAGTACTGCATTTCAGACTCTTTTGTTGACCATGATGGCTACTCCATTTCTTCTGAGGGATTCCTGCCCGCAGTAGTAGATATAATGGTCATCTGAGTTAAATTCACCCATTCCAGTCCATTTTAGTTCTCCAATTCCTAGAATGTCGACGTTCACCCTTGCCATCTCTTGTTTGACCACTTCCAATTTGCCTTGATTCATGGACCTGACATTCCAGGTTCCTAGGCAATATTGCTCTTTACAGCATCGGATCTTGCTTCTATCACCAGTCACATCTACAGATTGGTATTGTTTTTGCTTTGGCTCCATCCCTTCATTCTTTCTGGAGTTATTTCTCCACTGATCTCCAGTAGCGTATTGGGCACCTACTGACCTGGGGAGTTCCTCTTTGGGTATCCTATCATTTTACTTTTCATACTGTTCATGGGGTTCTCAAGGCAAGAATACTGATGTGGCTTGCCATTCCCTTCTCCAGTGGACCACATTCTGTCAGACCTCTCCACCATGACCCGCCCGTCTTGGGTTGCCCCGCGGGCATGGCTTGGTTTCTTAGAGTTAGACAAGGCTCTGGTCCTAGTGTGATTGGATTGACTCATTTTCTGTGAATATGGTTTCAGTGTGTCTGCCCTCTGATGCCCTCTTGCAACATCTACCATCTTACTTGGGTTTCTCTTACCTTGGGCGTGGGGTATCTCGGCTGCTCCAGCAAAGCGCAGCTGCTGCTCCTTTTCAAGGACAGTAACAATTCACATCTCGGCCTGCCTGTTAAGTGGGTACTATTTGTACCCAGCTCTTCTTCTATTTCCTCAATTCCCTTACAACTTTCAATACGGCTTTCTTGGAAGTTAATTTCACAATTTAGTTTCAGCTGAAAGAATATTCAGACAGAAGGAGATTGAACAGGAAAAGTAATTAACCAGCCCAAAAATGGACGCCAGTACTGGTAGGACTCTGCACTTCCTCTCTTTGGGGAGAAGACAATCTCAATTTTTTTTTTTTTTTTGTCTTATTTTTTAAAATTTAAGTATAGTTGATTTACAGTATTTCAGGTATTAGAAAACTGATTCAGCATATATATATATATATTCTTTTCCAGATTCTTTTCCTTTACAGGCTATTACAGGACATTGAATACCGCTCTCTCTGCCATACAGCAGATCCTTGTTGTCTATTTTACGTAGAGCAGTGTGTATCTGTTAATCCCAAATTCCTAAGGTGTCCCTCCCCACCTTTCCACTTTAGTGACTATAAATTCGCCTTCTGTGTCATGAGTCCATTTCTGTTGTGTAAATGAACTCACCTGCAGCGCTCCTTGGCATCATATGATATCTGTCTTCTCTCTGGGGCTTACCTCACTTAGTTTCACAGTCTCTAGGCCCATCCATGCTGCTGCAAACGGCATAATTCCATTCTTTTGTGTGGCTGAGTAGCACTCCACTGAGAATGTACACACCTCATCTTCTTTATCCATCTGTCTGTTGACAGTGAGACAGTTCCACTCTCGTGTGAAAGACAGTCGCATCGTATCAGGCAGAAGTGGAGAGTTGGGTTTTTGTCTGACTTGCTTTTGTTATATGGAAGCTCAAACGCGCGTAGAAACGTGTGGATGGAGGCTGAATAAAGAGATGCCAGTGAGGAAGGCTTTGCCTGTGCCCACAAACCTTTGCCTTGAACCATAGATAGAAACAGCCTTCCCAGCCTGCTCCGTGAGGCAGGGACCAGTGGGTTCCGTCAGGAGAGGCTGCTGGAGACAGACAGAAAGCCGGAGGAGAGAGAAGGAACCTGCTTCTTCGTCTCTGCTTCCTGCCGGCAGCTGGCAGCTCCCTGGGCCACAAATCTTCCTGTTTTTCCTGAAGCAGCAGCTGAATCGTCTGCAGTTTCTCCAACGAGCACAAAGTCCACTTCACCCTGTTGCTGCCGCTCGGGGCCAGTGGCTGGCTGGCACCGCATCCTCGGGGTCTGGGTCTCGCCCTGCTGGGACCCTCCTCTTGGTGCAGAGACACCAGCTCCAACTGCCAGCGCCCCCTCCTCAAAAGTCTGAGTTGCAGCTCTTTGTCGTCCCTCCTCTGACTCTTCAAGTGTTCATAATTCCACCCTTTTCGCTCTGGTCCTCTGCTTCCTGAAGTTACCACCTTGAGATACTTCAGAGGTTTTTTTTTAACCTTGTTAACAAGTGACCTTGTTAACACCTTTGTACCTAATGTGCAACCCCTCCGATTAATCTCTCTCTGGTCAAATCAGTGGTGTGACTTCTGTCTTCCAGCATGACCCTAAGTCCCTCATCAGTGATATATATATTTTTCTCACCTCTGTGACTTTCCTTTTCATTAATTTTAAAAATAAGCTTTTATACTTTAATTTGGGATGGTTTTAGATTTACAGAAAAATTGCAAAGACAATACAGAGCTCCCACATACCCCACAAACACACCACATAAATGTATCTGTTCCTGTATATGCATGTTAGACCCTAAACTTCCCTCCAGGAGTGATTTTAACTGCATCCCACAACTTTTGATATATTGTGTTTTTATCACCATTCAGTTAAAATAGTTTAAAATTTGTCGTGTGAGTTTCTCTTTGACCCATGAGAAATTCAGAGGTTGCTTTTTAGTATCCTTGAGTGGGCTTGAGAAGATATTTCAAAATAATCAAATATATTTTTCTTCTAGTTATCTTTTTATTGCTGTTTTTCCTGTGACCCTTTCCAGGTAGGACTTATATGCTTTGAAAGGTATTGAAACTAATTTATGGTCTGGCCTGTGATCAGCTTCTGTGTATGTTCTGTGTCCTTGCAAAGAATGTCAAGAACGTGGATCCTATGATGGCGGGCTCGGTGTTGATGAACGTCCCTTGTGTCCACTTCCTTAATTAGCGTTCCCACCACCGCTGCCACCGCCAATCACTTCAGTCGTGTCCGACTCTTAGTGACCCCATGGACTGCAGCCTACCAGGCTCCTCCGTCCATGGGATTTTCCAGGCAAGAGTACTGGAGTGGGGGGTAACCGTAAAACTGAAAGGTCAGTAAGGAAAGGGGCAGATACGAGAGGAGAGTGTTATTGGAATACGATTTGGAGGCCGGGTGCGGAAGAATGGGGACCTGACCCCGCTGGTCGACAGGGGTGAGTGGACTGGGAACAACATGTGATTATTACAAAATAACTGTATCGGTCACTAGGAGCAAGAATGCTAGTAGCAATAGCAAGTGGCAGAAATGCGCGAGTGTTAGTCGCCTAGCCGTGCCCGACTCTTTGTGACCCCATGGACTGCAGCCCACCAGGCTCTTCTGTTGGAGTGGGTTGCCATTTCCTTCTCCAGGGGATCTTCCCGACCCAGGGATTGAACCCAGGATTCCTGCACTGCAGGAATATTCTTTACCGACTGAGCTACAAGGGAAGCCCCGGAAGCAGGCAAGCAGCAACACAGAGACAACCAATACGGTGCAAAGACCAACAGTGACGGCGGGAGGTCAGGCTCCCGCGGCAGCCTCTGCCCGAGCAGGAAGCCCCGCCCCCGGGCCTGCCCCGCGGAGCCATCGATGGCTCCGGCTCGGCGCGCCCGCCTGCCTGGCCTCGGCGCTCGGCTCGGCATGCCTGCGGCGCTGCCATGGAGACGCGGCCCCGCCGCCCGCCGGCCCCGCCCAGCGCGCCCCCGAGGCCCCGCCCAGCGCGCCGCCGGGGCAGGACGACCCGGGGCGCGGGCCAGGTGACCAGGCGGGCCGCGGGCCGGGTCACAGGGGGCTGCGAGGCGCCTCCGGGCGAGTGGGCGCCCAGGATGGCGGGGAGGCGGTGGGCACGAGCCGTGGGCGGGGCCGCGGGGGCTCAGCGGGTCTCGGGGACGCGGCTGGGCGATGGGCGCGCGGGCCGCCCGGAAGGGAGAAGTTGCGTGGCTGGGAGGGCCGGGGCTGGGGCTACTGTGGGTGCGCCCTGTTCGGTTTTCCCCTGACGTCAGTCTTCCTTCGGAACCAAGGCCCTCCCGGGTGCTCGGAGGAGAAAGGGGGCGCTGGGTGGGTACCAGCGTCGGCAGGTCCTTTCTGCGCCCCGACAGATTCCTAGAACTTATTTCTCGGCTCTCCAGCAAGGGGTTCCCCAGTACCACCCCCGCAGTTCACAGAAGAACTAGCATGAGGCATCCTTCTGCCTCTTAAACCCAAGCTCATTGCGTCACCGGGGAGCAACCGAAATCGTGGGAGCATGGGGCTGGGTGGCTTTGTTTAAGGTCTCTGATCCCAAGAGTTAAGAAGGATCCCGTGCCATAAGCCCTGCCAGGACCGCCGGGGTCCTCTCCTCTCCCGACATCTGACAGCAGGCTCCTTTCTTCGTAGCATCACCTTGCGGCGGAGCTGAAGGCTAGCCAGGAGAAAGCCCTGCGCAAGAAGCTGGCTCCACACCCCTGGCAGGGATCCCCCCGCCTCTGCGCTGCTGAAGGCTCACCGACGCACAGATCAGGAGGGCAGTTCTTACAGAAGCTGCTGTCAGTTTCTGCCTAGTGTACAATGTCTTTTCATGCAGGGCAGCGGATGTGTATTTTCAGATGCAGTGGTGAGAGTCGTGGTGTCAGACTCGCAGTGGACACCTGACAAGGCCCACCCGAGCTGAGGGCCTCGTCCCTGTCAGCACACCTGCCACAGAGCACGCAACCGCCACCGCGGCCACCGCGGCCGGGCCTCCGCTGACCTGCCTGCCGACTCACGCGTGGCTCTCGGCTGTCTTCAGAATGCTTGGAGACTCCTCTCCAGGTTCCTCGCAAAGAGCCCTCGTAAAGGGTGTTGCCTGCAAATGGCCTGAGTTCCTCGTGCCCGTTAAGTTAAAGAAGGAACCCTCACGCCCAGCTGCTGCAACCCTTCTTCACTAGTGGCGTTTCGTGCAGAGCGGGTGGCAGCTGTGCAGGAACCCAGGCGTGGGGAGGCTCTGGCCAGTGATGAGTGGCCGCGCCCCGCTGGCAGAGAAAGCTCTGTCTGAAAGCCACGCCCGGCTCCGGTACCGGGACACCTCCCTGCTCATCTGGCAACAGCAGCAGCAGAAGCTGGCATCCGCGCTGCCCGGCACGTACCTGAGCAGGAGCCGAAGCATGTGGTACTCACAGTATGGGAACGAGGCCATCCTCGTCCGGGACAGAAATAAGCTGGACGTCTCGCGGGACACGGGGCAGTCCAAGTTTTGTTCTATAATGTAATTCTGGGGCGAAAATCTGAGCCCAGGCACCAGGCCGCCTTGCTGACCCCTAGCCCTCCCTGGGAGATTCTGACAGGGGGTGTGAAGGCTGCGCTGTGATAGAGGAACCCCCAAACCCCAGAGGTGGCACCCCGCCTACTCAGTCGGGGTGACGGGTGGACTTCTGGACCCCATCCTGACCCTGCAGGCACAGCCTGGGCCCAGCTAGAGGCTGTCCTGGTCACTCTTCCAAGTAAGTCACGCAAGAGAGAGACCCCAGGTACAAACAGCCTTTTTACATTCTTACAGGTTGTGTCTAGTATTCCCTTCTGCCTGGTGAAGAATGGGTCAAATCTAAAAAAAAAAAAAAAAAAAAAAAGTGAATGGGTCAAATCTAAAAAAAAAAACAAGACAGTGAATTGGCGTCATGTAGGATCAGAAGTCGACTGGCAGGACCACAGTGGTTTTACAGGTCATTGGCAGCAGCATTTCGGCATGAACCCTGTGGCGCTGACTGGAGTTTGAGTCTAGTTACCAAAGCGATCACTGTCCGCGATGCACGGCGATGGTTTCTCCACTAGCTTCCTGATGCTGGGGCTGCGGGCAAAGGCATCCGAAAAACTTAGGTAGTAGGGGAAGCCCCCCATTATGAAGTTACACGTCTGCTGCTAACACTAGGCAGGTTCTCAGCAGACAGCAGCTCAGCCTCTGCTCCAGGGCCGCACCCCCGGCTACCTGCACTGTTTGATGTGTGTCGGCCTCCCCGCCGTGTGGGCAGGTTTATGAGTCAGTTTTAAGGGATTTGCTGTAATGAAAGTCTGTGTGGCGAGGCAAATGCAGAGTTGTCTTGCCGAAGCTGAATTTTCTTTTTAAATAAATCTCCTTCAGGAGGCTCCTTCCTTCCTCACCCCAAATTTCGATCTGTCTGTTCATAATATCCTACCTTGGCCTCCGGGGTTTTTGTTTACAACAGTAACAACCGCTAAGAACCGCAGGGCAGGCAGCACTCCGGGGAGCCCACGGGTGGGCAGAGACCGTCCCGCCGGACGTGCACAGAGCGCATCCAGAGCTCCCGTGTGCCTGGTTCCTTATGCAGGCGTGCAAGCTAGTCAGCAGACAGCATCCAGAAGGGAAGGGCTGGGTCAGACTGCATTCCCCACAGGTCACACGCCCAGCCAGAAGCCTGGTTCTCGCTGATAGAGCCTCGGCTTGCTTGCCGCCTCCGGTCGGGAGGCTGGAAGACCGAGTTCCTTTAAGTGGCTCCTGGAGATGAAGAGGATTTGTCTCATGTAGAGTCGGGCCTGTGCAGTAAAGGCTCGCCCGTCCAGGCACCAGGACACTGGAATCCCCTAGGAGAGAGGCCTTGTCGGCATCTCTGCAGTCCTCTGACTTAACTCCGGCTCAGGAAGGAAGCAACGTTCTAACTTAGCTGGAATGCCTGTGCCTCTGCCTAGACTGGCCGAGGAACGGGCCATGGCTGGTCAGCTGCAGTCACAGAGGTGGTGACCAGGACAGGAGAGCCAGGCACTGAGCTGCTTGGTGAGCGGGAGTCGCTTTGCCTCAGGGAAGTCTGGGCACTTGGCCTTCCCCGCCGGGGCTGGGACACTGAGGCAGATGTGCTCAGCCCCGACCTTGGGGAGCTCAGGCTGGGTGACATGTGCCAAGGGAATACGGGGGGGTGGGGTGGTCTCGGGCCTGGACAGCACCCCACTGCAAGGCCTGGCTCCAACAGTCACATTTTGAAAACTGTCAGAACCTGCACTTGTCTCGACACCTTGATCCCTTGCTGCCGGGTTCCAGGCCGCCTGGAAGAAACCTCAGCGTGTACACTGCCCCATGTGGTTTCTTGGAAACATCCTCGGGCCAGCCGGACGAGCATTGGATGCCTGTGGTCTCAGGAAGCACCTTAGTGTAGATGGAAGGCGTGGTGGGAGCACCAGACAGATGATCAGGCTGGGGGGTGGGGGTGGGGGGTGGTGCCTGCAGGTCAGCCACCAGCCTGAAAAGCAACACACAGCGCTCCCAAGGTCCTGGGGCCTCCCCAACCTGGGCTGAGGACCAGAGCCACTGGGCCGGCTGAGACCCCTTTGGAACGCTCCGGGCATTCCCCCCAGGAGCTACGTGATGTTAAAACGAGGGGACCCCCTCCCCCATCACACACCAGCCAGGGGGGCGCTGGGAGCCCAGAAAGCAGAAACGGTGCCTCTTTTTTTTTTTTCTTTTATTATGAAAACAAAACAAATGCCCCAGGAGAAGGGTCCATGATCACCAGAAACAGTACTTTCTACCACTTTTATTCTGTCGTGATGAGGCCAGAACTGCAGTAAACAAGCTAAAGCTACGTACATTGGACTCATTTTCAGTAACTGACATTCACAGGAATATACTAGAAACGGCACCAAAAAGTTTAAGAAGAGTTAACGGTAACCTTGCATGCACGTCATACAGAAAAGTAACATTTTAAATATAAAAAAAGGAAAACTTCCGGAAGTGCTGTGCCAGTATCAGGGAGCAGCGCTACACTGGGTGTAACGAACCCTTTATTGTGGGCGGTGCTTCCCCACACCCCCACCAAAACCGTAAAAGATGGGAGCGTTGCGAAAGAACAAAGAAAGCAAACAAAAAGGAAAACGCATCTTAACAGTCTGTAAGCAAGATGAGTAAGCAAGGGTTTCTGGAATTCAGTTCATGGCCAAAGCCACCCCCTCGGCCCCCAGGGGTCGGGGAGACTGTTTGAAAGCCACGATTTCGAGTTCTGCACGGGTGTGCGACCCACTGAACACGGTTCCTAAGCCTCGACGGGCTGCCCTCTAGTTCTAGGAAAACTAGAACAATTTCACTTGCCCAACACAGGAGAAATGAAAACAGCAAACACCCATAGGCTGATGTCAGGGGGTGGAGGGAGTCCCCCCCAAAACTCTGAAATCAGTTTTGAGTCTGGACAGAAAGCCTAAGAAAAAAAAAAAACAACGACCTACATCGCTCAGCTCTCCGGCAGCATCTGAGCCAGCGGATCTTTCAGCAGAAAGGAGCGGAGGTGGCCGAGAACCCCTCTTGCACCCGGAAACCAGCGGACAGGAACCGCTCCCACCACGCCCAGCACTGGGGCCCCCTGTCCCCCACAGAGAGGCTGGCAAGGGCGATCCTCCCCACTGGCAGCTGGAGGGCACCCCTGGGAGCTCCCAGCACCTCCAGGCCCCTTGGCTCGGATCTGTTTGTCACGCAGACCTGTGCCTGCTGCCCGTCGCCCATGAGATCCTGCTTCAAGACCCTCTAGCGTGTACTAAGTCCTTAAAGTAATAGTTTTTATTCCATTAAAGATCTGTTTAGAAAACACCTTTGAAAAACAGGGCAGCTTTTTAAAAAATGGCAAGTTTAAAATCCATTTATATTTCTATTACAATGAAAAGTTGAACGAACTGGCTCAACACTCACCAAAGGTCAGAATCAGCAGCAGTCAGAAAAATGGCAACCCCCCCATCCACGTTTCGTCAGAGTCCTACCCCATCCGAGGGCTCCTCAGCCATCAAGATTGGTGGCATCCAAGTGGACATTAGGAATTTTTAGAACCACCACCTGTTAGGACGCCAACAGCTAGTGCCCTGATCTATCCAGAAAGGCTGTCGGAAAGAACGAGACCTTGGACAAGCGGCTGGGCTGCCTCCAGCCCCACCCCTAGCCCCTGCCTCGGTGAGTAAGCGAAGCCGCTCAGTCGTGTCCGATTCTTTGTGACCCTGTGGACTGTAGCCTACCAGGCTTCTCCGTCCATGGGATTCTCCAGGCAAGAATACTGGAGTGGGTTACCATTTCCTTCTCCAGGGGATCTTCCCGACCCAGGGATTGATCCCGGGTCTCCTGCATTGGAGGCAGACGCTTTAACCTCTGAGCCACCAGGACAGATCTGCCTCGGTGAGGTCCCGTTATTTCTGTGCTAACTGAGAAGCTCATGAGCCGGGAGACCCCATGCAGTCTTGAGGGAGGGAGCCTTCCTGGGGCCAGAGGGTCCTCAAGCCTGGAGAAAGACCAGGCCAACAAGAGCCGGGCCAGGCTGTTGCCGGCTGGTGGCTGGGAGACGCGGTGGGGCAGCAGGGGCCACCCCCTCCCTGGAGGTGGGGGTGAGGGATGCCCCACTGGGGGCCGTAAACCCCTGGCCAGAGCCACGCGGCACCGAGCTAGGCAGGTGGTGTGGTGGGTACCCCGCGCTCAGGGCCCTACGGCAGCCTCTAGAGAAAACAAAACCGAAACAACCTTCTGTTAAACTCTGTATATTATTATTACTTTTTTTTTTTTTTTTACAATAGAAAGGTAAAAATCAAGACTTAGATTTACTATACATTTCTTTTTCTTGCAGATTACAAAGTTTATATTATATAACTGGGGTTCCCTAAATCGAAGTCCTTTTTAAAACAGTCCTAAGAGAGACCAGAAGTGAATATAAAAGAACTAAACAAAATTAAAAAAAAAAAATGAGAATGTGCTGCAGCCGGAAGTCGTCTATTACCTGTGAGTCTCCAGATTTCACACACACACACACACACACGCACGCACACGCACGCACACACACGAGAAAGAACGAGAACAGAAACCCCGCAGCCCCGAGACGAGCACGCAGATGAGGTTCAGCACCGCGCGGGGGCAGGAGGCGGTAGCACCTGGGCGGGCGGCCCGCGCCCCGCGGGGCCTGGGCTCCCCTCACACCACGGAAAAGGCCTGCATCTCTGCGCCTCTGTTTCTTGTTTTTAAAATGCATTTCTTTTGCGGTTTTGTTTTTCTTTTTTTTTAAAAAAAAAAAAAGACCAATGATGCTAATAAATAAAATATTCATATATACACGAAACTGGGACGATGGTTCCGGAGTGCGTGGCAGCGGCTGGGCTGGGGGCACGCGTGGGGCTGGCCTTTCGTAGAAAATTGCTGAACCTTACAAAAAGAGTCTCCTTTTTTTTTTTTTTTTTTAAATCTTTTCTCTATTTTTTTTTCAAAGTTGAGGTAAAAGTTTCAGTGTTTGGGAACCCTTGCGCTGCCCATGCAGCCACCGTGTTCCTCCCGGGAGCTCCCAACGTCACGGGAGATCAGAGAGACGGCTCCTCTGCACGCCCCCTCGTCGGCTCCCCACCCGCAGAAGCTTGGGCTGGAGGCCGCGGGGACCCCTCCCAGCGGGGGCCCAGCCCTGGCCCTCACTCATGGCAGGGGCGGGCCTGGCTGTCCGCAGCCCCTGCAGAAAGAGCTGCCCTCGACGTGAGGGTCAGGGCCCAGGGCGCTCAGAGACGGAGACAAACCCCCGTCGGCGAAGCCAACAGCCTTCCCGTGCGGCACCACGTCTGAGACATTTCCGCGGGAGACATTCTCGCTGGGGCTACAGACCAGGTCGGGCGTAAGGAAAGGGGTTCTGCAAGCACCTTCAGACCACACCTCACACGCTTCCTACGGTTATCACGTTAGCGTCTGAAGCCGGCATCTCCAAGGGACTTGAGTTCAGTTACGGAGGAAAGACCTGATGCCGATTCACAGCTTCTCAAAGTCTAATGGACACACACAGAAAGATCTCGGTTGACCTATTAAAGCCAGAACTGGAAGATACCATAACACTGAAGTGAAAGAGAGGCTGCACACCGTGGAACAAAAGGAGTATATGAGCCGCCGGGGGGAGCACCGCGGCGTCCCGGCAGCGGCGGTGGCGGCGGCCACCGGCGGCATCCCGAGCCGCGCGCATCCAGGGCTCACTCGGAGTCGCTGCTGTCGGAGCTGGACCCGCTCGTGCTGCTGCTGCCGGACTCGGAGGAGCTGCTGCTGCTGAGCCGCGACGGCCCCCCGGACGCGGCGGAGCCCGACTTCTCTGGGGGAGATGCACAGGTGAGCGGCGCGCACCCCCGCACCGGCCTGCCGCCCCGCCGTCCCCGAGGCCTTTCCTGCAGCCCCCGCGCTGGCTCCACTTCCCGCTCCCAACCCAGACCTGGGGACCTGATAAATGCAAATAGAGCCACTGAAGCGAGTCAGCGCGCTGATGAGGCTGCGGGGAGTCTGTCTGGTGCCTGTACCTACCCGGGCACAGGGCTCCCAAATCCCCCAAGACCTCCTGAGTGGGGCCCTTTAGAGTTTATGTGAACAAGTGACTGGGGTGGGACCCCCTGAGGGCCTCAGCACTGGCTGGTCACCAGGAAGACCATGTGACTGGAGGGCGGGAACTTTCAGCTCCCCGGC
>NW_024070209.1:103534938-103559532 GCF_014754425.2 Oryx dammah
CCCGCAGCTGGCCACCATCTCCGAGGGGAGGGAACTGCCATTCACTTCTTCCCAGGCCCAAGTGCATTCGGTTTTGCTGGCCTCTGAGCTGGTCCGTCTAGTCAAGGCTATGGTTTTTCCAGTGGTCATGTATGGATGTGAGAGTTGGACTGTGAAGACGGCTGAGCGCCAAAGAATTGATGCGTTTGAACTGTGGTGTTGGAGAAGACTCTTGAGAGTCCCTTGGACTGCAAGGAGATCCAACCAGTCCATTCTGAAGGAGATCAGCCCTGGGATTTCTTTGGAAGGAATGATGCTAAAGCTGAAACTCCAGTACTTTGGCCACCTGATGCGAAGAGTTGACTCATTGGAAAAGACTCTGATGCTGGGAGGGATTGGGGGCAGGAGGAGAAGGGGACGACCGAGGATGAGATGGCTGGATGGCATCACTGAGTCGATGGACGTGAGTCTGAGTGAACTCCGGGAGATGGTGATGGACAGGGAGGCCTGGGGTGCTGCAGTTCATGGGGTTGCAAAGAGTCGGACACGACTGAGCGACTGAACTGAGCTGGTTCTGCTCTCACTTCTGACACCAGATGCGTGAGTTCCTCTCACACCAGTTCTCCAGGCTCCAACATGAGCTGGGCGTCCATTCCCTCCAAGGGGAGGGAGCTGGAGGAGACCGAGCTCCAGAGAAACCCCCCGACGCAAAGGGCTTCCAGGCGCTGGGAGGGGTGCCCGACCTCTGACCTGAGCCCCAGCTGCAGCCTCTCGTCCACCTGGCTTTCCGAGCTATAGCCTTTATGACAAACCACCGTGCAATGCAGACTCAGGACTCCTGGGTTCTGTGAGCCTCTCCAGCGAGTGTCCCCACCTGAGTAGAGGGTGCCAGGGGTTCCCGATTCACAGCCCGGCAGTCAGAGGCACGGGAGAGGCCGGGGACTTGTACCTGGCGTCTAAGTCCTCACCCTGCAGGCTCTGCACCATCCCCGAGGACACAGCATACTGAACTGAACGGCTGGACGCCCAGCTTGTGCTGGAACCTGGAGAACTGGTGTGAGAGGAACTCACACAGCTGGTGTCAGAAGTGAGAGCAGAACCAGTTCAGAGGCCAGCAAAGCCGAATGCACTTGGGCCTGGGAAGACGTGAGTGCCGCCAACCAGAGGCACTGACGGGCTGAGGTGGGCGGGCCGTCCCCCCGGGCAGGCGGCTATGAGCTGTAACTGCATGCCCACCTGCCCTGCCCTCCCCGGGGTTGACCCAAGGGAACCCTCAGCCGTCAGTGGCAGGGGGCGGGTCGCAAGGCCCACCCTGGCACAGGGCAAGCAGGGCCAGGCAAGGCCGTGGCAGCCGGCTGCTACATGGCCAAGACTGAGCCTCGAATCTGACCACCACCAGGGTAGGAAGAAAGGGATGTGCCCTTTCTTACAGGCTCCAGAGAAAGGAGGCAAGGAGTCGAAGCACCTGCTCACCAAAACCGAGATCCCAGAGTCCACAAAGCGCGCGGTCCGGGGCGGGAAGTCGGCCCCCCTACCCGCCCGCGATGCTGGCTAATTTGCTGGGCACTAGTATCCCTCTCTGGGGGAGACCAGGAAGCTCACTGCTGGGGGCCAGGACCCTCCGAAGCTGCAGGGTGGGACCCCAGTCCCTCCCATGTCACAGAGTCCGGCCCCCAACAGACCACGGCTGGGCCCTTCCAAAACGCCCGCTCCCAGGAGCTCCGCAGAGTGCCGCTTTCCCACGTGCCTGCCACCTGCTCAGCCTCAGAGCCCCATTCGCAGGTTGGGAGATGAAGGTCTCGGGGGATCGACAGCCTCCTCTGGGGCACGCAGCGTGCTCTGCGGCGGAGCCACAGCACAAACCCGCAGCCCTCTCCCCCCGCCCTGAGCGGCACGGGGGCGGCCCTACCTCTCTTGGCTGGCTTCTTGCTGTTGCTCAGCTGCCCGCTGACATCCTGCAGCCGCCTCTCCAGCTCCTTCTTCTTCTCCTGAGCCAGCTCCTCCTTCGACTTGGCCGCCTGCTTCTTCCCGCTCGTGGCTGTGGGAGAGCAGGGCACTGTGGCTGCGGCAGGGTGGGCGGCATGACCCCCACGGGCGGACGCCCAGCCTCCCAAGGCAGTGCCCCTGCCCACCTGGACGGAGCCCCTGCCACAGGCAAAGCTCCAGGGGGCCTGACCACTGCCTGTTGCAGGCCGCAGGGACTTGAAGCCCTGACCCCACCCCTCCTCCACCGCCTGGTTTCCCTTCACTGTGGCCGAGGCTCTCCCGAGGCTCCACCTTGGAGCCCTGTCCACAGGCCACTTACGGAGGGTCAAATGTGCCAGGACCGCAGAAGGCAACAAGATGCTCCATCCAGAAGGCTGCCCCCCTCAGAGCAAGCGAGGCGCAAGTGGCCCAGGGGACCACACCCAGGAGCAGTGCACCCCGAGTGTTCCTCAGGGCTGCCACGGGGCTGCCCGGGGCTTGCCCTTCCTCTCACTGACCCAGGCAGCGACTCCTTCCCATCCAGCGGATCCTGAGCCAGAGTACTCGTCTACCCTGGGAGTCCTTTGGACCCTCAACCCCAGGCAAAGGGAACCAGTCTGCTCAGGCAGGGAACCATTGAGAGGCGACCTGCAGTCAGGCCCTAAATGGAGGGCCTTAGCCAGCATCTGAGTGAACGTGGCTGGAGCCGACCCCCAGGGCCCTGCTTGCATTGGTGAAGGCCGGGGCATACAAGTGCTGCCCACCTGCCCAGGGGCTGGGGGCTAATTCAAGGGTCTCGCCTGCTTTAGTGAAGGCCGGGGCATACAAGCACTGCCCACCTGCCCAGAGGCTGCAGGCTAATTCGGGAGTCTCGCGTTCTTTAGTGAAGGCCGGGGTATACAAGCGCTGCTCAGCTGCCCAGGAGCAGGGGGAAGAAGGGCTCTGGCTGGGGAGCGGCTGGCAGCCAGTCTCAGCTAAGCCCCCCATCCCGAGGTGAGCAGACGGACACTGTGCCCTTGCATCCTGGGGGCGTGAGACAGAAGACGGGGGAGGAGCCAAGAGCCCGAGACCCACTGCCCGGCTCCCCCCGACTCTCGGGGCTGCCTGGCTTTCTGCTCTGGGGCGGAAGGAGGGACGGTGGGGGGTGGGGGAGTGGGTAGCAGACAGACAGGGGTGGGCCGCAGAAACACGCTCTGCCCCGGCAACTTACAGAACGGCTTCCTTTGCTTTTTCTGTAAACAAGACTTGACGTATCTCTCCAGCTCCCTCAGCGTGGTGGGCTTCAGGGTCTCGAAGTCGATCTCGATCTCGTCGGGGTTGGAGTCCCGCAGCGAGGGCTCCCGCGACTGTATGATGTGCACCACGCGGCCCAGCTTCTCCCCAGGCAGCCGGTTGATGTCCAGGCTCAGCTGGCGCTTCTCGTCGTAGCTCATGGGCAGCCCCTCCTCCTCCTCCTCCGAGTCGTAGGAGGCTGACGCCTGCTTGCCGCCCTTCTTCGGCTGTCTGAGGCAGAAGGCAAGGGGCGTCACGGTGCGGCATCCCGGCCCCCACCCAGCCCCTGCCTGGCACCCACCCTCCGCCGAGCTCCACCCCCAAGACACTGACCCTCGCCCACTGGCCCTCGTCTTCTCCAGGACCAGGCTGTCTTTCCAAGGAGCAGCCCCAGTGGCACCCAGGCAGAGGAGCTGGGCCACTGCCTGGGACGCGCCTGCATCCCCAGGGACGCGGAGACCCTGCTTCAGAGCTCAGAGGCCCCTCCAGCTCAGGGAGGCCTTGGCCAGGAGACAGCCATGGCGGGCAGCCCCCCTCGACGCCCCACAGGCGCAACAAGTGCAACAGGTCAAACTCCGTATTCAAATACCCCCAAAGAAGGCAAGAAACGGAGCAGAGGAGCAAACTGAAGGGACGCACAGGAAATAACGTAACGGTGGACAAAAGCCCTGGACGGCAAATTAAAAGCAGAGACGTCACTGTGCCGACAAAGGCCCGTCTAGTCAAAGCTGTGGTTTTCCCAGTAGTCGTGTACAGATGTGAGAGCTGAACCATAAAGAAAGCTGAGGGCCAAAGAATTGATGCTTTCAAGCTGTGGTGCTGGGAAGAGACTCTTGAGAGTTCCCTGGACTCCAAGGAGATAAAACCAGTCAGTCCTAAAGGAAATCAACCCTGAATATTCATTGGAGGGACTGATGCTGAAGCGCCAATATTTTGGCCGCCTGATGGGAAGAGCTGACTCATGAGAAAAGACCCTGATGCTGGGAAAGATTGAAGGCAGGAGGAGAAGGGGACGACAGAGGATGAGATGGCTGGATGGCGTCATCAATTCAATAGACATGAATTTGAGTAAGCTCTGGGAGTTGGCGATGGACAGGGAGGCCTGGCGTGCTGCAGTCCGTGAGGTCAGAAAGAGTCAGACACAACTGAGCCAGTGAACAACAGATGGAAATCCAATTGTATCAGTAACTACATTAAAGACAAATGATCTAAACACATCAATTAAAAGGAAGAGATGGTCAGACTGGGTAAGAACCAAGACCCAACTTTTAGGCTGTCTACACAAAGCCCTCTTTAAAATAAAAGAGGTAGGTTAAAAGTAAAAAGATAAGGGGGAAATATCCCATGTATATATTAATCAATCAAAGCAAAACTCCAGTAGCTATAACAACTTCAGACAAAGTAAAGGAATATTATTGGGAAAAAGAGAAATACTGTTGTAACGATAAAATGTCAACTGGCCAAGAAGGCAGCGCAGTTCAACATGTCTGTTCATCCGAAACCAAGCTTCAAAATACATAAACAAACACTGACAGAAACAAAGGGAAATAGGAGAACACGCAATTCTACTTAGAGAATTCAATGATGTCCTCTCAGTAATTAACGGAACCAATCAGCAAGGATACAGACGATCCCAACACCACTATCAACTAAATTAACTTTTCCTTCCTCACATATACATGTCTCTATACTCTCCAAATTCTTCTCCCATTTGTGTCATCACAGAATAGCGAGCAGAGTCTCCTGTGTTGCACTGCAGGTCCCGGTTGATTAGCTCTTTACTTTTCGCCCCATTTCCTCTGCGATTCATTTCTTTTTGGTTATGCTGGGTCTTTGCCGCTGCGTGTGGGCTTTCTCTAGTTGTGAGTGGACCTTTGTGACGGCCTCTCTTGTTGTAGAGCGTGGGCTCGAGGGTGTGTGGGCCTCGGTAGTCACGGCACCCAGGCTTAGCTGCTCCACGGCACGTGGGAGGTTCCCGGATCAGGGGTTGAACCCGTGTACCCCCTGCACTGGCAGGAGAATTCTTCACCACCGAACCACCAGGGAAGCCCAGCTATCTAAGCAGCGTGCACACGTCAATCCCAAACTCCCAGGCTAGCCCCTCTCCTCCACCTGTCCCCTCCCCGCCAACCATAAATTCATTCTCCAAGTTCGTGAGTCTGTTTCTGTTTTCCAATAAGTTCATCTGTGTCCCTTCTTTTAAAGGTTTTTTAAATCTTCTGACTGACAGTTATGCAGTACTCCACCCAACAGCAGGAGAAGACACATTCTTTTCGAGTATGCATGGAATGTTGACCAAGACAGACCATATTCTGGGCCATAAAATAGATCTTAACAAAAATTTCAAAATGCTGAAAACATGCAAAGTATGTTCTCTGACCCTGGAAATCAGTAACTGAAAAATATCTTGAAAAGTCTCCAGATATCTGTAAGTTAAAACATACTTTTAAATACCCGTGGTCAAAAAAGGAAACCTGAAGAGACTTAAAAAATGTTTTGAACTTAAGTGGAATCACAACAAATCACATTTGTGGGGAACATACAGCCAAAGCAGTGTTTAGACGCAAACTTATAGCATTAGATGCTTATACTGGAAAAGAAGGTCTGGAACTTCGGCGGTTAAGACTGTGCTTCCACTGCCAGGGGGTGCAGTTTTGAGCTCCGTTCAGGGAATTAAGACCCCATGTGGCTCAGGGCCGAAAAACAGAACAAAGAAAAAGAGGTGGAAAAAAAATCAATCATCTAAGCTTCTATTTTCAAGCTAGAAAAAGAAAAGCAAATTAAGTCCATATCAAACAAAGGGAAATAATAAAAGTAAGACCAAGATGAAAGAGAAAGAAAATAGAAAAAGCAAGAAGTCAAACACTGGTTCTTTGCACAACGAACAGAACTGATCAAATTCTCCAGATTCACCAGGAAACAGACACGAATCACCAATACAAGGAACGAAAAAAAAAAAAAAAAAAGAGCACATTTGCACAGACCCTGCAGAAAAGGGAGTGTCACAAACAAACCCGCCACAATGAGAGAACACAGACCAAGCCAATAACCTGACTCCCTGTATCTACTGAAAGGGCTGAACTCACGGCTAAAGACCTTCCCATAGTGAAACCCCAGGTCTAGATGGATTCACAGTGAGCCACCTCGCACATTTAAGAATCCTCCCCCGTGGCTCCAAGGTAAAGAATCCACCTGCCCAGGCAGGAAACACGGGTTCGACCCCTGGTCAGGGGAAACCCCATGCACCACAACTACTGGGCCCGTGCTCCAGAGCCCGGGGGCCACCAGCCCTGCAGCGCACCGCAGAGGCTGTGCTGCGCTGGGAGCAGACCCCCTCCAGCAACGAGGACCCAGGACAGCCAAGGACAAAACAATAAGGAGGACGCCAGCTCTGCAAGCCCGCGCCAGGAGATGGGGGAGGGCACCTCCCCAGTCACCGCTGAGGCCGGCAGCACACTGACACCAAAACCAGAGACAGGACAGGCGCCGATTCCTGCCTCCCCACAAGAGGGAGGCACGGACAAGCCCTGACCACGCCATTGCCCACCCGCTGCCGGAGCCCACGCCCCGCGCTCCACCAGCCCCTCCTCCGTCCAGGGACCAAAGCCAGTCCACTCGGCCGCACCAAGAGCTCTCGAAGCCACACGCCTCCACCCCAGCCAACGGGCACACCGGGCCCTCCTGGCTGCAGGACCGCGCCAGCCTCCAGGGGTGTCCTTCCGCCCACTCTGCCCCCTGCACCTCCGCTCCGGCGTCATCTGCTCAGAGAATAAACCGCGAGCCCCTGAGAAGCCCGGCCCTCCCCTCCTCCCAGGCCTGTCTCCGCTCCTGGGCGGCGCCCGACTTGTCCCGGTCCCCACGAGGGACACGTCCTCCTCCCCGGCACAGCTCTGTGCCCGCTGCCCCTCCCGGCTCCTGGATCTCCATCCTGCCATCCATGCAGCTGGATGGAGGCGGCCTGGGGAGGTCTCCTCACCTGGGGAGCCTTCGCCCCACTCCTGGGAGGAGCCCCCGGGCCCCACACACCTCCCTGTGCCATCCCTGCCCATCTGTGGCCAGCAGTCCTCGGGGCAGTGCCGGCCTCGGCGGGAACCAAGGAAAAGCCGTGGGGCCCACGGAGCTGTTCACCAAGGGGCACCACCCCCTCCCGACCCTGCACGTACCAGGTGACCTGGGAACGGGGTGCCCAGAGCCCAGAACACCCCCAAAGAAAACCCCTGCCCAGATCTGGAAAATGTCCCCAAAACCGCAACTCTAGGGGTCTCCACGCCTGTCTTGAGGCCAGCCCCCCGGGAGTGGAGCTCTGCCCTCCAGAGCCCATACCCTTCCTGGCGGAGCCCTCAATGCGTCCCTACGGTCTCCCCACAAGGGGGGCAAGACAGAGCCCACCAATGCCCCTCAACACACCGCCCTTTCTCCTGACCGCCCAGCCCGCTCGGCGCGGAGCCCACCTGCCGGCCGCGGTGGTGCTGTTGGCCTTCTTGGCGGGCGCCTTCTTCTGCGGGGCCTGCTTGGTGGGCGGGGCGGCCTTGACCCGCTTCTCGTCCTCGGCCTTGACCTTGTGCCGCTCCTTGTCCTTGTCCTTCTTCTTTTTCTCCTTCTTCTCCTTCTTCCTCTTTGGCTTGTTCACTGGCGCCTGAGACAGGGCGGCCAGCTGCTCGTGCACGGCCTTGAGCTGGAAGACACGGGCCGCAGGGTGAGGACTCCGGGCTGGGCGGAGCAGACGCTGCAGGAAGGCGCTTAAACCGCCCACGCTGGGGAGAACATTCACAGCTGAGCTCGTGGGCGAGCTGCCGGGGCGCCACACGGCAGGGCTGCGGTGCGGATACTGCGCAGGGCCGGCAGCCAACGCCGAGCGAGGCCTGCAGGCGGCAGGCAGCGTGCACGCGCTCCACGCGCCCCTCACCCCAGAACTCCAAGGCGCCCAGGGGCTCTGGTAGCCATGCTTCACAGGTGAGGAAACGGTGACCCCCGCCTTCAGCAGGTGGACGGGCAGGATGGGGACACTGTGCGCGCCGACCCCAGCCCGTGAGCCCCCACGGGGCTCAGCTCAGCTGCCCAGCCCCTTGGGCTGCAGCAGAGTCACCACTACTCACCATCTCCTCCTTGCCAGAGGGGCCCCTGGGAATAGGAGCGTGAAGGGGGGGTGGGAGCAAACCTCAGGGGTCAGAGGTGGAGGCAGGACAGCCCCGTTTCCGCCCCCGAGAGGCAGGCTCTGGGGGCCGCACGGCTGCAGCCCCTCCAGACCTTTCTGGAGCAGAAGAGGCTCCAGGGACACCCCAACACAGGGGGGCTCACGGGGCCCCAGGCCTGTGGGCACTGGCAAGGGGGCCCTGGAGCTGACACGTTTCCCGGGTCCCCTCTCAGCCACACCGTGGCGAGGACGGCTGTGGCTGGGGCCAGGGCGGCGGCGGGGCAGACCTCGCGTCAGGGGCCGGGCCACGGTCCTGCCCGAGCCCCCCGCCCTGCACGGCCGCTCACCTGCTCCTGCAGCTCCGCGAGCCGCGTGGCGCGCTCCTCCTCCGAGTCTGAGCTGCCCGAGTCTGACGAGCTCTCGTCGCTGCTGCGGCTGCTCTCCACGCCCTTGCTGACCACGGGGGCCGCAGGCGCGGGCAGGGAGGGTGCCTCCGCTGGCTCGTCCGGCATCTTGGCGAAACGCATCTCAAACACGTCCTGCAGGAGAGCAGGGGCAGCCTGGGTCCCAGCACCTGTGGGCAGCCCCCAGGGCGCGGGGAGACGGCCAGGCCTGCCCAGGGCACCTGCTCCCTGCCTCCCTCCCTCCCAGGCAGTGAGCGCAGCCCTGGACTAGGGGCACAGGGCCAGCAGCTGCAGACACAGCCCTGCAGGAGTGGGCACCCAAGTGCCTGCCTCCTGTAAAAGACAGGCAAGTCCTTTCTGCTCCGGCTCCAAGGCTGCCACCTACTGCCAGACAGTGAGAGGCCTGCCCGGGAGCTCGGGACCCTCCTGGGCCCCCGACACCGGGTCTGGGAGCCACTCACGGTCGCCCATCTCTCTGCCCGGTGGCATCGCTGGCGCATCCCACCTCGTTCTTGGGGCGGGGGCCGGGGGGGGGCGGTCCAAGAGCTGGCTCAAAGGGTCAGTTCAGTCAAAACGGCCAGCTCCTGCACAGCCCTGGGAGCACACTCAGCAAAAGCCCCCCTCCCTGGTGGGAGCACGCTCAGCGAAGACACCCCCTCTCCCTGGCAGCCCAGGTTCATCTCAGACAGGCTGAGCGGCAGGCAGCGAGCCTTCTCTGCCTGGCTCCTGTGCCTGACGCCACTCCTGGCTCACGCGGAGCCACACTAGCAGGCGTCCAGCTCTGGGAGGAGCCTGCTCCAGGTCCCCCAGAATCTCCTGCCGGAGTCAAGGCCACGACGGGCAGGAGCCGCGCGGCCACCTCCGTCCGGCCTGCTCTGTCCTGGTTGGGGGTGGGGGCTGGTCGACTTCAGACCGCTGCAGAGTCGGGCTCTAACCCAACTGTGGGGTCACGACAGTCATCCGCAGGTAGAGTCCCACACCGGGGAGACCCCCTTCAGTTGGACCAGACCACAACCAGCCACTGCCCTTGGCCCATGGGCTGCCTGGCTTCCTCATAGGGCAACTTACAAGGTTCAGGGGCATCAAAGAGCAGTGAGAGCGCAGGGCTGGGCAGAGAGCCTTCTGGGGTCCGGGCCGGGGTCTGAAACTGTGGGTCTGGGCGGCTCCCTCTGGGAGCCCTGGGACCCCAGGACGGCTCTGCGCCGACCCAAGGGGGAGCCAGCAGAGCAGGCAGCACGCAGCAGCCAGTGCCCTCAGGCAGGAGGAAGCGGGGGGGGGGGGGGGGTGGAGAACCAGGACCCAGAGGCCCAGAAGGAGGACCCCTGCACCCCCGTCTGGGGCTGGGTGAGCAAGGATGTGCCCGAGTGACTGTACAAGGTTTACAAAAGGGTTCTGAGCAAGGGATGGGGGGTGTCTTAACAGAACACCACGCTAGGTCCTGTGAAAAGAGAGCTCCTGGAACAGAACACACATCCACAGGGTCTCTCTTTCTTCTAAACAGAAAGCCTTCTGATTTTATCCTATGTAAAATATAGGTGCTGTTAGATACAAAGGGATTCCCTAGTTGCTCAAAAGATAAAGAATCTGCCTGCATTGTGGGAGAACCTGGGCTCGATTCCTGGGTGGGGAAAAATCCCCTGAAGAATGGCAACCCGCTCTAGTGTTCTTGTCTGGAGAATCCCAGGGACAGACAAGACTGGCGGGCTGCAGTCCATGGAGTCACGAAACAGCCCAGGTGATCGCAGAGAGAACAGACTCCGCGTTCCGGCCCACACAGAAACCCGAGTCAGCCTCCAGACTGACAGGGGAGCCCGCACGTGGGCACACACACGACACACACACTCGTGGCACGTGTGAGACCTGTGCACACACGCAAGGTTCCGCCACGGAAGGCCAGCCTGCGCTTCCCTGCAGGCCCCACGCTCCCACGTCATCAGCAAAGCCACGAGCCGTTGCCTGGCAGGACAGCCGCAGGCCCGGCACACAGCGACGCGCACGGAGCAGCCCGCCTCCTCTCTGCCCCCACCCCCTCCCGAACGGCTGCGGGCCCACCTCTGCGCTGCCGCCCACCGGAGCCTGCGCTCCCTGGAGGCGGGGACTGGCTGGCGGGCCGCCTCATCCCTGGGGAGCAGGCCCAGGGCCTGGCGGCCACTCAGCCACCACTCAAGAGAAAGGTGCTCGTGGCTGAGGTCCCGGGACACCCTCAACCCTGCGCCTTCCCTGGCCGGATGCTCGCGACACCCGCCCCGAGCGGCCCCACCCGCCAGCGCCTGGCTCACCTGCAGCTTCCTGGCCATGGCTACCACCTCATGGTCCGGGGGATTGTATTTATAACAGTTGGAGAACATCAACCGGATGTCGGCCGCGAAGCCCTGTGCGTCCGGGTACTCGCGGCTGTCCATCTTCTTCTGTAAGACACACACCACGGGCGTAAGGCACCGTCAGGCCTCGGGGCCCGCCCCAGGTCCAGCGCCAGCCCAAGACCGTGCCCGAGAGCCCGGGAGAGAGGGGAAGGGAGGCTTGGAGGGGAGGGCCTGGGAGCCCAGGAGAGAGGCAGATCCCCGGGAAGAAAAAAAGGGCGCTCACAGGGGTCAGCTCCCGCAGCCACCACCCACCCCATCCTCACCCCAAACCCCAGCTCTACATCCTGTGTGACTTTTCACACATCCGTGTCCCTGTTGGCAGGAGCTATGGCAGGGAATGAGCGACTTGTGGCAGGAAGTCACTCTCCGCTCGTTTAGGGAGTGACTCAGCTCTCGCAACAAGACCTTTAATTTTTTCCCCAGAGAATCCAGGTGCTGTTGGCCAGCCTGCCTCACAGTGACACCCAACTGTCCTGCCGCCGCCGCCGGGATACAGATGATGGGCGCCACGGCGGGGGACAGGGTGCGCCCAGACGGGCGTGCCGCATGGAGGCAGCAAGGTCAGGGCAGATTGGGCAGTGGCTCTCGAGGTGTGCGCTGCCTGGGCCTGGCTGGGTTCACGTGGAGCTCATGTGTCGGGGGGTCTGAGGTGCCCATTTATCCCGGGGGCTGTGCCCTATTGCCGCAGAGCACTGTGGGCTGGAGCCCAGCCACCCACCCCGCCTGCACCCAGAGCAACAAAGTCCTGGCCTCGGAGGAGGGGCAGCTGGTGGTCAGACTCTAGGACCTGCAGCCCCTCCAGCCTAGCACACATCACCCTCCTCTGCCCTCAGGAGCTTCCAGCAACACTGGGGCTGCTGGGCTCCAGCCCTCTGCACAACCTCCTCACTCTGGAGCAGCTCAGCAAATGGGCACCCGAGACTCTCTCAACACCTGGACAGTCTTGGACTTCGGCCCTAATTTGACTGCTGGCCACAGTCTTGGTGCACCTCGGAGCCTGGGAACCACTGCCCCACTGACAAAACCTGCTGGCAAAGAGCCAGCCTGAGCCAGGAGCTGGTCAGGAAAGACGCAACCAAACCATCAGCAACAGTCACCCCTGGGGAAGGGGGGCGGTGGAGTCAGAGGGGGGTTTCCCTCTGCTGCTTGGCTTGTGTCCTGACCCGCTGTTCACATCATACAGATGAAACATCGGCCCAGGAAAAGCAGCTCATGCTGCGGGGCTCCCAAAAGAGGCAGGGCCCCCGGAGCACTGCGTGTGTCTGAGGAAGCCGGCGCCTGCACTTGCGACCAGGGAGAGGGTCAGAGATGGGGAGGAGGCCGCTCGGTCACCCAGCCCAGCAGGCTCCCCAGGATCCACTGCCCTGGATGGCCAGGCCTGTCCTGCTCCTAGTGGGGAGCAAGACTTCCAGAAGGAGAGTCTGTCCCAGGGCAGCATTCGCCCAGCCGGGGCAGAATGACTGAGACTGGCAGCTCAGGGCCCCGACCCTACAGGGGTAAAGAATCCCCTCTGCCCTCTGTTGGGGCAGCTTCGCAGGGCCACACACGCCCATGTGCCGGGGACACCCCTCAGACCCTCAGAGACTGCAGCGGGCTGAGGAAGCAGAGGGGTGTTGGGCCTGCGCCTCCTTGTTGCAGGGAAGACCCCTCAGGAGCTCACAGCCCCGATCTCCTGTCCCTGGGGCTGCCACCAGCCAGGAGGCCCCTTCCATGCCTGCCTGGGCCAAGCTTGCTCTTCTCTGCTTGTCCACACCTGGCCTGACTCACTGCCACGCCCACAAACACCAAGGGAGAAGCCCCTGGGGCAAGAAGACCCTGGTGCAGGGCCTGAGAGGGCGGGGATCCTGGGGTCAGCTCCGCCACGGCTTCCTCCAAGACCTGCATCTGTCCTGTGAGGGGCTGGGGCACGAAGGGCCTCCTCGCCTAGCGTTACAGAGACCCTCAAACGCAGCAGGACGGGAAGAAACGGGGGAACCAAAGCGGCTCAACAGAAAGAGGTGACGGGAAGCCGCAGGATCAGAGGGGACGAGGCAGAGGACAGCGTCCTGCCGGGGGCCCGGGCCAGGCCTGAGGCCCTGCAACACCCTGGGGCCTGCAGGGCCGCCCGGGACAGCGCCGCCCGGCCCCTTGGCAGGCCCGGCGGGGCCCGCACAGACCGGGAGGGGGCCGGCCGCCCGCCCACCTTGACGGTGCTCAGGTCCATCGGGTGCTTGATGATGTCGTGGTAGTCGTGCAGCTCCAGGGCCTCGGCGTCCACTGGCTTGTAGAAGGGCCAGGCGTAGGCCGCGTGCTTCTTGGAGAGCAGCTCCTTGAGGATGCTGTCACAGTGGCGCAGGTGCTCGGAGAGCCGGCCCTTCTTGCCCGCGTGCTGTGGGACCTCACCGTCCTCCAGGTCCTTCTTGGGCGGCTTGATGGGGCGGCCCCCGCTCTCCCGCCGCGCCACCACCTTGGCCTGCTTGGGGTCCGAGAGCGGCGGGGGCGACTCGCTGCGGCTGGCCGTGATGGCGGATGTCGTGGGCGTGGTGGTGTCCGCTTTCCGCTTCACGCCCTTCTTCTGCGACAGCGGAGACGGCTGTGAGCTGGGGAGCCGGAGCCCGCAGGGGACGAGGAGGACCAGGATCCGCCCGAGGGCGCTCCTGGAGCGTGGACCGCCCACCAGGCGGAGCAAAGCGAGGGCATGCACGGCCACCGCCGCCCCCCCAGGGCCCCCGCGCCACACAGGACACCGAGGCTCAGAGGGGCCCTGGCGCTGGCCCAAGGTCACACAGCTGGCAGTGGAGAGGCTGCACTCTGAGGCTGCCCGGGCCCCCAGTTCCCACGGCCACAGGGGCGCTCGTCACCCTCAGATGCATCACGCTGCCCCCTTGTGGCCACACCTGTGCCCAGACCACAGCTCAGGGGCCTGCAACACCAGGGGCCCGTGGCGACCGACACGGGCACCCAGTGGGGCTCGGGGACAGCAGAGATGAGAGACCCCTGCGGGTCAGAGGCCGGAGGGGCGCCCCAACACGGGCCTCAAAGTGGGCGCTCCGCGGACAGTGGCAGCCACAGGACGAGGGGCTGGGAGGAGCATGCGGGCGGTGGGGTTGGGGGGCCGGGGACACCAGCAGGGGCGCAAGGTCTGGGAGCCAGGATGCGGGGCAGAGCACCGTGCATATCCAGAGCTGACCCTAGGAGCGGCTCCCCGCCCAGGGAGGGAACACCCCGGCAATCCGCCCACCCCTGCTGGGTGGGCACCATGGAGAGAGCATGTCGAGCGTCTGGGCAGCCAGGGTGCAGAGCCACCCCAAGACCAGCTCAGGGTTCCCCTCCCTCCCCGCCGTCAGGCAGGCGGGACAGCCCCCGGGAGCCAGGAGCACCCAGCCAGTGGCCTCCCGGGGGTCCACAGTGTGCACGCCACCAAGGCCAGCCACCGAGGGCGCCGCCCCAGCCAAGCCCCTGCCCCCAGGCCGGCAGGCGTGAGCCAGCCACCCACATACACACACACACACACGTCACGGTGCCCAGGGCAGGCCAAGCACACACCGCGGGGCCCCAGGGCTCACGGGGCCGCGGCAGACAGGACATGCTCCAAGGCAGCAGGGCGCTGGGCAGGACGGCCTGCCAGCGCCGCCCAACGGCAGGCAGTGGAGGCTGCGGGGCAGGGCGAGCGGCGTTTTACCTTGGGGGAGCCATTTAACCCCTCTGAGCGCCCGCCTCCTCATCTGAAAGATGGGGGAAACACTGCCTGCCCCCGAGGGTCACTGTGAGGGTCAAACTGGAGAAGACGGCGTGTGTCAGTGGGAGTGGGACCCTCGGCCGTCCCTGCTGGCTGTGGACCTCACGGAAAGCAAGCGCTCCAAGCCCAGGCCCTGCGGGGAGGCTCCCAGAAAAGCCAGGGAGGGGCGTGCACAGAGGCCGCCGTCGCCCTCCCCACACCAACCGCTGGAAATCCGAGCGTGCCCTCACCCCCTGCACGCCCTGCGGGGAACCCATGCGTACCAGAGAGGCCAGAGACGCCGCGGTCCCAGCCCAGCCGCCCTCGCCAGCTGTGTGACCTGCGGCTCCGAGCGTCGGTGTCGGGAATCGCGGCCCACTCCGCAGGCGTGGGCGGACGGGACCGGTCCAGAGGCCCGTGTGCCCAGTGCGCCAGGGGCAGACTGTGCCCGGGGAAGGGATAGAGCGCTCCCCCCGACCCACCCACAGCCACCCGCGCCTGGGACCCGGGGAAAGCTCACCTTTACAACGGGCGGCGTGGGAGGGACCACGGGGATGATGGGCGTGGCGGGGGGAGGCGGGGCAGCAGCCGGGGGGACAGGGACCGATGTGGCGTTTGCGGTGATGGTTGGCACGGGGGTGGCGGCGATGACGGGCGTCTGGGAGACCGTGGGGGGGACGCTCTGGAAGGGGGTCGCCGGGCACACGGAGGACACGGCCGCCACTTGCTGGGAGCCTTGAGGGCAGAAGATGGGAGGTGGAGCTATCGGACCGGCCCCTCCTCCCGAGACCCTGGCCATCACCCTCACGGCAGCCGTCTCCGAGGCCGGGGTGAGTGAATCAGGATGGGGCGTGCAGTCCGGGAGGTCACAGTCTGGGAGGGTGGAGCCCGGGGCTTAACCCGGGTCCCCCAGGCCATCACCGGGTGACCGGATGGAGCTGCGTAACCAGCCACTGCCCCGCCTCTCCGGAGGATGGGCCCCTCCTGGGTAGCTCGCCATGGGGACACACCTTGGTTCTGGGTTCCCAGGGCAGGGAAGGCCACCCCTGGGCTCCCAGTGCCAACCCTCAACCCCCGCCACTCCCGGACCATTCCCAGAGAATATGCTGCGTGCTGGGGAGGCAAGGTCCTTGGCGGGGACACAGGAGCGGAGCGGCCTCCAGAAGGGGCAGCCTCCGAGCCAGGGCCAGCGGGGAGGAGCCTGGGGTCCCAGCAAGGCAGGCGCCAAGGCAGGCAGCCTGCAGGCCACACAGCAGAGCTCCCGGGCCCCGACCGCCGTCGACCGCGCAGGGAGGGGCCGCTCTCGTCGGCTCTGGGAGGCGAGCACCCCCACCCCTTTCACCTGCGCTCTGCGTTCCCGAAGAGGGTTTCCGGCCTTTGCCCTTTGGAGCAGGGGGCAGCAACTCCACTTCCTCCTGGGGCATCTGAGCCACTTTTTGCAGAAAAACTTTCTCTAAGGCTTGGGCCATCAGCACTATATCATCTGTGGGCTGAAGACGTGGGAGAAGCAGGGTCACGCGCTGGAAAGGGGCCATGCGCTAGAAAGGGGCCACGCTGCCCGCAGCAGGCGCGCAGCCGCTGCTCAAGAGAAGTATGGGTTTAAAAAGCTAAGGGATCTGGCGGGGCGGGAGGGAAGCAACAGGAATACATTTTAACACAGAAACTCTTGCAAGAACTCAGAAAGCACAAAGGATAAAAAACCACTCTCTATCCCATCACAGACAGGAAACAAGGCCCAAGCACGGGGATGTTTTAAAGCATCTGGTGAGTCGACTCCTCCTGGAAAGGCTGTTCGAACGTTCACCGTGCCAGCAGGGCACATGGGCCCACACACAGGGCGAGCCCTCAGGCACATGGCTTGTGGGGCCCACACATGGGGATCACAGCCAGACAAGGGCTGAGCGGGAGGCCGAGGTGGCCTGAATGGGTCTGAGAGCCGCTGCGACGCACCGGGCCCAGTGGACAGCGGCCAACCCCGTCCTGGCGCTGCCCCCAGGCCGTTCCCAGCAGCGGCGGGGCCCACACCACGCCCCCTTCTCACCTTATTATAAATGTAACAGTTCGTGAACATGGTGTTGAAGTCCTGCATACATTCACTAGCGCTCCAATAATAATTATTTTCTAGTCTCTTCTTAATGGTTCCCATGTCCATGGGGTTTTTTATTATCTTATGATAATCCTAGGAAAAAGACAGTCAGAGGTGTTACTGTCGGATTCAATAAGACGGTTTTCATGATTCCCAAGCACCAAGATGGCGCACGAGGCAGCCTTGTCTGGCAGCTCACCGCTGGGGCTGGACCTAAGTTTCTGTCCAGCTGAGGGGGGCCGGGGCGGGGATGGCGCCAGGTCTGGGGGGAGCCCTGGGCCAGCACGGACCTTGCCAGGCCCCTCTGGTCTGAGGGGAGTCTGTGTGGGCAGGGGACTGCAGAGCAGGTCTCGGCGCTGGACGAGGGGCTAGGCCCCCTCTCTGGGCCCCGAACTTCAGTCTAGGGCCTGCAGGTGCCCAAGGGCCAAGCTGGCTCAGGAGCCAGGCTGCCAAGTGCTGGCCCAGGGCTGCCCTTGCAGGACTCTGGGGTTCTCCACTCGGGCCCAAAGGAGAAAGCCATCAGACGGTCAGGTGGGGTCCAGGCATGCAGCTAGGGCGCCATCCCTGAAAAGGCCAGCCACCCGCACATGAGCACAAGGCTGTGTGTGCAGACGCGTCACTCAGTGGGATGGGGCTGGTGCAGGGTGAGCCTCAGTGCGCCTCTGCGCCCGGCCTGGTCTGCCTCGTCCACCCACGAGGCCACAGCCTCCCGCTCCCTGCACCCGGGGCAGCCGCCCTCCCTGGCCCCAGGCCTGCGTGTCCCCTCTGCCCTCCCATCATCGCAGATTCTGGGCTGGGCCCGCCCTCCTACCACCTGCTGCCTCCCTGGCCCACCTGGGCCAAGGCCAGACGGGCTGTCCTCCCAGGACAGGGTGCCCTGGAGGGGCAGCGGGCAGGGCCCTCACAGGCAGGAGTCGGGGCCACGGAGGGGCTGGGGCGGCGGGCGGGGCACTCACAGGCAGGTTCAGCTTGATGGCGTCCACGGGCTGGTAGAAGGGCCAGGCGAACTGGTGTTTCCAGAGTGTCTTCACCACCACGTTCTGCATGTACTGAAGCTGGTTGGTCTTGCGGCCGGGCTTGGCGGGGTTGGAGACCTCCGGCGGAGGTGGGTTCACTGGGCCCGGGGCCGCCGGGATCCCCGTGGGGGCGACCGGCGTCGCGGTGGACATCCTCCAGCTGCTCGCTCACTGGCAGTCACGGCAGCAGCTCAGGGAGGCCCTGGCTTCCTCTGTGCTTCCCGCCGAGGCGCGACATTCCATGTCTGGGCCCAACCAGGCAGCACCTGCAGGGGAGAAGGGACCGCGGAGGGATGGCCGGTCACCCCAGCCGCGGCCGGCTCCACGGGCACGTGAGGCTGCATGGTCACGGCAAGGGAACCTTGGCGCATCCGCCCTGGTCAGGCCCCCCCCCCCCCCCCACCAGTCACAGAACCACTGTCACGCCACTGCCCTCGGCCGGGGCCGGGAGAGAGACCCAGGAGGGGAGGCAGAACGGCAGCAGGTGCCCCGCCCGGGCGGGTGGGGGAGGCGCGAGGGGTGGGGGACAGCGGGGGCGGCCGTCCAGGCGGAGGCGGCTGTCCAGGCGGAGGCCAAGGCTGTCGGTCCACCACCCACCGGCCGCCGGCATGTGGGGGACTGCCTCGACACCGTCCTGGACAGCAGCAACCTTCCAGGCAGCGACTCGCACGTCGACAGCAGCGACGCAGACCCGACGGCCGAGCCAGGCCGGCAGAAAGGAGTGTGGAGCACGCACGGCGCACGGGTGATGGGGGTTCCGATGTAACCACGAGAACGGGCCCTGGTTTGTGACGATGGCCGGGCTGTGACACGGCCGATCCTCAGCCAATCGGGAAGGGCGGCGGGGGATGGCGGACCACAGCCCGGCTCGCCAAACTTCCTCCACGCGCAGCGCCGGGAAGGAAGTGCCCACCATGGCCCCCCGTGTGTCAGGAGGCTGCCCAGCGCCGCACGGACAGCCGTGCAGCGGGTGACAGACGGGCCGCCCTCACAGTGGCTCCCCCGCCACATCCTGGGAGGAAGTCGATGGCCCGGCTGTCACTTGCGTCTGCAGAATGCCCTGGGGGGCTGCACAGAAGAGCTGGACCTGGGCCCGGAGGCACCTGTCAGGGACCCAGCCGGGCCTGGGCTGGGAGGCAGGGCCTGCGTGGGGGCCGGAGGGCCCTCCGGGAGGACAGAACAGCACCCGTCCGCCCCTGGGCCCACGTCCACCCGCCATGATTTGCAAGAGCAGGTCGCTGCGACTTGCAGGGTTTTTCTAGCTGGTTGACACCCTGCCAGTGGCCCACAGTCTGCCACGTGGGCGTTTATACCACAGTCATCAGGGAAAGCTACGGGCTAGGGGCTTCCCCCAGGCCAGCGCTTCCTCGGCCCCCACCGACCCCAAGCCAGAGCAAAGAGGACCCCGAGAAAAGACCGGGTGCACCCCACGCATGGAGCAGGCCTGCCCGCCCGGCCCCCTCCTCGGAGGAACGTTCTGGAACACCCCAAGGCGCCCCGCCCCCGCAAGGGCCTGAACCCCTCTCCTCCACACCAGCTCCAGGGCCTCCGTGGGGAGGGGGCCACGCCCGCCCGGCTGACTGCACGGACACTGCACAGAGACAGCCTGCGTTCTCAGCCTCCAGGCCCCGCTGCCCCCCACCCCTCAGGTCTGACCAACGCTGGCCTAGTGCCACCGCCTCCTGCTGGGGTCCCTGCGAACCTGACCCCCTCAACAGCCTTGCCCCACACAGGGCTCCCGTCCAAATCAGCACTGCCTGTCCCACTCTGGCCTGCAGGCCCCGGCCTGATCAGTAACTTGTTTCCCCATCCTGGCTGCCGCAGCCTCACAGGCCCATGTCCCCCCAACCTCCATCACCGGCTGGGCCTCTGAGACCCCAGGCAGCTCAGGGGCGCAGAGCAGTCGCAGGGCCAGACCCCTAGGCACAATCCCAGCTGTCCTTCGCCAACCCCGGGATCCAGTCTGTCTGGGTCCCCACGGGACTCAAGACTAAAGGAGTCCAGCGCAGAGCACTCAAGCCAGTGCTGGATACGCACCAATCACCCATTGGTCCTCTGTGGAGGCTGTGGTGGCTGCTGACATGGGGGTCCCCAATATCCATTAAGGATACACCCCATTCCTGCCTGACGTCGGACGAGCACAGCGTGGGCCCCCAGGTGCCGGCCGGGTGGGGCCCCAGGTGCAGGGAGAGTGAGCCCCCAGGTGTGGACCCCCCGGTGTGGGCCAGGAGGGCCCCCAGACGCGGGGTGGGTGGGCAGGCACCCAGTACCCAGCGCTGCTGCTACAGTCCTCGGGAAACAGGCAGGACACCACCAGGGCCTTAAACCACCTGAGGGGACACGGGGGCCCCAGGAAGGGCCCAGGCTGCTGCCAAGGTGCAGACCGGCCTCCTCCATGCACGAGGACAGGTGGGCACAGCTCTCTGCAGGGACAGGCGGCCCTCAGCCTGGCCTTCGACCTCCGCCCCCTCTCCTGACCAGTGACTGACCACTCCACACGGCAGCGCAGCAGGAAGCCAGCCCCCGCCGCAAACACGACACACTCCTTCCGTGGCTGAGCGCCCGGGGCCCACAGCCAGCCGGCTCCGCCCAGGAGAGGCCAAGAGCGCAAGCCAGGTGGACAGGCCACCTCCTGCGTCCCGCCTCACCCCTCCCAGCGCGGGCGCCTGCTCGACACAGCCGGGTACCCCAGACGATGCGGTTCAGCTCCGAGTCCAGTGCGGGCCCGGCACGTGCTCACTGAACACCGACCGCGGGCCACAGGGGGTCCCGAGGCTAGGACCACGCGGACCCTGGAGGGTGTCTGAGGTTCAGCAAGGACACACCCGTGGAAGACGCAGTCCGCCCCGCAGCCTGGGGCTGGCACGGGGCAGGGGGACTCTGCAAACGCAAACGTGGCCTCCAGCACCTCCACTGGGCGGAGCTCAGCCCCTGTACCCAGGCTCCTGCGGTGCATGGGGTGCCTGCAGGGGTGTGGCATCCAGCATCAGACGGTGGCACACAGCACCCCCGAGGGCAGAGGTGAGCGCGCGGCTTATCCTCTGCCTCTGGCAGCCTGGGCACCAACTCACCAGGGAGGAAGGGAGGGCACCAGCAGTGTCAGCGGCTAGGCAAGCCCTCATCCCAGGCAGCAGGGCTGCTCTCCCCGCAGGGCCGTGCAGCCAGGGGCTTGGGCAGAAGCCTCCCAGGCGGGCCACACTGTCACACGGGCCACCCAGCACGGTCCCTCTGGGGGCGCAAGGGGCCACGCCAGTCCCTGTTGCAGCCAGCCCTCCCAGAACGCAGCAGAGCCCAGGTCAGGCTGCGTGTCCAGAGCGAGCAGCGCACAGTCAGAGTCTGGCCTCGCCTCCCTGCCAGCCCTGCCGACCCAACAGTGACTCGGAGGAGACCAGGCATTGGCGGAGCCCGGGACGTCCCCTCGAGGGCCGGCACGACTCTGGAGAGGCCCCCTGGGTGCCCAGGACCCCACACCCACAGCACGCAAGCTGCCTTCTCCTTTTCTGCTTGCATTTCTGAACTGGGGGATTTATTTTTTTAAGAAGACGTTACTCTTACAAAAAGAAGCAAGTGTAAAGAGACATCTATTTTGGAAAAATGCTTGGCCAAGGGTCTGGGAGCTCGCGTCTCTTCCTCCCAGGTCTGGGGCCGGGCCAGGTAGCTGTGAGTGCTCTGTCCGGGGCAAGTCCTGGTGCCACGACCACCCCAAGGTCTTGGCTCACCCTCGGCAGGGCTGTGAGAGGCGCCATCGACCCCGTCACGCACCTCCCCCTCAAACCCCCACCAACGTCGCCCGGACGGCCAAGAAACCCCACCGATGCCCACCTGTCGGGCAGCAGGAGGCTGAGGCTGGAGGCCCAGTGGGGCCGCCTGCCGCAGCTGCCTCGCATGGGCAGGGGTCAGAGCCGCATCCTGAGACTGGAAGGCACAAGCTGCTTCCAGAAAGAAGCTGGAGCCTCACAGTCCACGAGCTGCCCCATACCCGCCCCTCCAGGGCTCAGCCCTGAACCGACATCGGTCCTGGAGAAGAGGGCTGGAGCTGCATGAGGACTTAAAATGACAGGACAGGCCGGAGAGTCACCATCCGGCCGCGTCCAGGGTCACCGTGCACCCGCCCCCAGCGGGCCCTGGCCCGGCCCCACCAGCTGCCCTCCTGGGTGAGGTCGCGGGGGCAGACGGTGGAGAAGCCCCGAAGGGCGCTGGGTGGCGGCCGCCGGCCCTCCACCCCTACTGAAGGGGAGACGCCACGTGATCCCACCTGGCCAGTGAGCAGGCCTGCCGCACGGATGACAAAGCTGAGGCTCTTCCATCCTTGGGGTATTTCCTGAACCCAGCTACGGAGAGCCTTGGGGACGCAAGCCCAGGACCCCGCTGCCTCCCAACCTGGCTCCTGGCATCACGGGGTGAGAGAGGGCGCCCAGCAGTCCTAAGACACCACATGGCCCCACCACAACTGCAAGCGGGGCCCCCGCGACCCCGAGGGGCAGTCCCAGGCAGCGGTGCTCCTCCGAGTTCCTGGTCTGAGTCTAACTTCAGCTGGGGACGCGAAGATGCCGCAGACATCGGGGGCCCCGCGGAAGGGCAGCAGGGCGTGCCTGCCAGGGTCTACCACGCCAGGGTTCAAGTCCCAGCTGCCCTCCTGGCTGACCAGTGGCACGGCCATTAGCGGTCAAGTGCTTCCAAGCCAGCCCCAAAGATGGAGGCATGGCTCCCACCCTCGAGGACAAGGCGGGCCAGGGGCTCCTAGACAGCGGATAAAGAGCTGGGTGACACCAGCCCCTTAGGGGGTCTCCTCAGCCCAGCAGGCCTGGGCTCTGCGTGAGCACGCGGGACATCCTGGCCCCTCCCTCCAGTCCTGCCAGGCCCCCCCAGGACGGAGGCCTGGTCACCAGCCCACCTGGCCTCCCTGGCTAGGGACCCGGATGGGAAAACTGCAGGAGGGCGAACTTGGTGGGTGCCTGCGTCCACTGGCAAGGACTCCAGAACCTCCTCCCCAAGGGAGCCCCAGGGGGTGCCCACAGGCCCCCTAAATCAAGAGAAACAACGCAAACTCAAGAGTGAGGATTTCCAGAAGCGTCCAGCCCACTCCCGTGACCTAAGCCACTGTGGCTGGGGACAGCAGGAGAAACCACAGGAGCAGAGAAGACGTCCAGCTGGGAGCCCTCCTCGGGGGGCGGGGCCAGCCCCTGGTAGCACCACAGGGGCTGGCTGCAGACGGGGAAACTGAGGCCCGGGGCACTCAGGCCCCCCCCACACGGACGAGCGGCCTCCTGGAGCGGAAGCAGGGCCCCCACAGACGCCCATGAGCCCCCGGGACGTGAGTGCCCCCACTCCAGCCCACTCGGGACACAAGCAGGCAACGCCCGCCGTGATCGGGTCGGGAGCAAACCACGGCCCGGCCAGGGACCGCGACCTCACGCAACAGGCCGGAGCCTGACTGCCCCTCCCCCAACACCAGGCGTGTCCCGGTGGAGCCTCTGGGGTCTCAGAACCCAGCCTGCATTCCTACAGCCCCCAGGGTCTGAGACAACATCCCAAGTCAGACACGACAGGCGGCAGGGAAACATGTCAACCTCCCGGGGAGGTAAACACGGACACAGAGGACCGTCCCTCAGCGGCAAAGGGCCAGCTGCCGTTGCAACAGAACAGGGAAGAAAGCTCACTCCTTGGGGCAGCTTCCTGGGCTCGCAGCTGCAGTGGAGAAGGGACTGCCCGTCCCTGGGGTCGGCTTCTCCACCCAGCCTGGGACGCCTCGGGGCCCCTCAAGGGCTGGGGGGGACGGCCGGGGCGGGTGAGGCGGTGCCCAGCCCCAGCACCTCCACCCTGGGCCAGCACGCTGGAAACACCTGCTGGACAGTCGAGAGGCATCTACGTCCACACGGACCACTCGATGACCCCGGACTCAACGTAGTGTTTTGGGGGTGACGGGGGTGTGCGGTACGACTCTTGAGATGTCCTTACACCTCAGAGATGGGGACCAAGTCTTAGGAAGGAGACATATGTGCTCTGTGATGACAGGGGTGGGAGCAGGGCTGAGACGACCAGGGTTCTCTGAGCAGAAGCGGGGCACGGAGGGAGCCTCCACGGCCCCTCCACTGGCCACGCTGGAAAGCCCCACTTCAAAAAGAAGAGGCGAACTCCCCTTTCCTTGGGTGCTCAGGACCCTGCACCCCCACCACCCCACAGCAACAGTGAGATCTGGGGGGCCCAGGCCTGCTCCCTGGGGCCCCTGGCCCAACAGAGGAGACGAACCCAGGTGTGTGTGTGGTGGTGGGGGTGGACTCAGGCAGGACGGCCTGGGACGCAGTGGGGAAGTGCAGGCGACACAGCCCGGAACGCAAGACCAGACACCGGACGGAGCGGACCTGCAGGCCGCGGGGGCGCCCCCTCCCGCCGCCCCGTCCCCGGCAGGGCTGGGGGGCAGGCCTCAGCTCCTGGGATAAACAGGCAGGAGCAAAACGTGTGGCCCACCCCCCACCACAGGCACCGGAGCCCGCCAGGCCCGCCGCAAGCCAGCTTTTCAGGAGGCGGGCCACGGGCACAGAGACGCAGGCGCGCGCGGCCCGTCGTCAGGAGCCTTGTGCGTGCCCGGCACGGAGACCCCCGGGCCCCAGCCCCTCAGAGGGCAGAGCGAGGCTGGGAGCTCCTCCCCCCCGACACACACACACGTCGGGGGGAGCA
>NW_024070209.1:103569532-103595258 GCF_014754425.2 Oryx dammah
TCCGGCGCAGGGGACACGCGCCTCTGGGCGTATTTCCTGGAGCCCAAAGAGGCGCGCAAAAGGCGGGAGGACGGCCAGCGCCCGCCTGTTTCTCCCACCCTCGCCCGAGGACCCCCGAGTCGGTGGGGCCGCCCTGGAGCCCCGGGCGCGCACGGTCTGGGCGGCGCGCACCTGCCGGGCGCCCATGTTTGTAAACAAACCGCGCGCCTAATTAGCCTGGCGGGGGCGCGCGCGGGAGGGCGGGGGGCGGGGCGTCGGCGCGCGCGCAAGGGCGGCCCCGCCCGGGGAGGAGTCGCGCTCGGCCGCGCCCCCATCTACCCTCCTCCTGCCCGCCCGCCCACCTCCTGTCCCCGTATCAGGCTGGGGCCTGGGCGCTCGAGTTCTTGGTCGTGGGAGAGGGCGCCAAGTTCCTTGTGCTGAAGAGGAGCAGGGGACGTTCCCGGCTCTGCCCGGAGACCGTCCCCCGCGCCAGCCTCTTTCCCTGTGAGAGGCAGGAATGAGATCAAAGGTCCCTAGGCTGGGATTCCAGCAGTGGGCCCCAAAGGTAAAACCTGTGGGCCCTGGCCCTTTTCTGTATTTTGAAAGATTCAGCTCCTGGACACGTTTGAGAGCTTTTTTGGGGGGGTGGCAGTTCCTCCTGTGTACACATTAAGTCGATTTTTATTTAGCTCTATCTAACCTAAAGTAGGGTTCCCTGGTGGCTCAGAGGGTAAAGCGCCTGTCTGCAATGCAGGAGACCCAGGTTCGATCTCTGGGTTGGGAAGATCCCCTGGAGAAGGAAATAGCAGTCCACTCCAGCACTCTTGCCTGGAGAATCCCAGGGACGGGGGAGCCTGGTGGGCTGCAGTCCATGGGGTCGCTAAGAGTCAGACATGACTGAGCGACTTCACTTTCACTTTTCACTTTAATGCATTGGAGAAGGAAACGGCAGCCCACTCCAGTGTTCTTGCCTGGAGAATCCCAGGGACGGGGGAGCCTGGTGGGCTGCTGTCTATGGGGTCGCACAGAGTCGGACACGACTGAAGCGACTCAGCAGCAGCAGCAGCATACTAGTGAAAGTGAAAGTCACTCAGTAGAGTCGGACTCTTTGTAACCCCATGGACATGGGATTCTCCAGGTCAGAATACTGGAATGGGTAGCCATTCCCTTCTCCAGGGGGATCTTTCCAACCGAGGGATCAAACCTGGGTCTCCTGCATTGCAGGCGAATTCTTTACCAGCTGAACCACAAGGGAAGCCCTTCCATATGTTAAACCCCCATGGAAAGTCAAAAGCATAACAAGTTTTCCTTGGTACCCGCTGATCCTGCCAGTCTCAAGGTGGAGTTTCCTTGTGTGGGCCACACCTCCTGGGGTCACTGGGTTTGTTCCAGGTTGAGCGGGAGTGCTGCTGCCCGCATTTGCAGGCATCTTTATAAAGTCAACATTTAAGCGGACGCCGGCTCCGCTGAGCGGGTGCAGCCCCACACCCACCCAGCACAGGCCTTCTGCGCCTGGCCTACAGGTGAGGAAACCCTGGGCGCTGAAGTGGCCACGGGGCACAGAGAGCTGAGATGCCCACGCCTGGGCTCCAGGGAAGTACAGCTTGTAGAGGAAGCCAAAACCTTCCCCCACCTTCCCAACCATCCCTTTCCTGGGAAAATCCGGACTTCTTACACCCCGCGGGGACAAGGCTCTGGCTGGGGAAGACCTCAGCCTCTTTGGTTTACAAAGCATGAGAAGGTTGGAGAAGGGAGGTGAGGACCTGCCGATGAACTCCTTTGGAACTACCATCCCGGTCGCATCTTTTCCACAGCCCCACGTTGGCACCCCGGTTTACAGGCTTCTGTTCTAGTCATCGCCTTCCTGCCCCCTGGCCCACGTTTCTGCTGAAAAAGATCCCACCCCACTCCTCCTAAGGCCACCTCGTCCAGACCTTGCAGGGACTTGGATGGCACGCACACAGAGGCCATCCCTGACCAGCCAGGCTGGCAAGCTTCAGGACCCTGGTCATCCTCCTCTGGTCTCCCACTGGCTAGAGGAGTCCCTCCCAGGAGTCTAGTAGGAACCTGGGCCACCCCTGAGCACCTGGGTCTGAGGGACGTTGCCTTGCCCTGTCCACTGGTCCTCCTCGCTCACTCCCCCACAGCAGACAGAGCTCAGCCAAGTGACCTACCCTGAGACTGGAGAAGTCTCTAGGAAGCAGAATCAGTAAGAGAAATGTGACCGAGGTTCACATTTGAGAACTCGGCCCCTGGGCTAACAACCCCTCGGGCCCAGTGAAGAGTCCCCTCCCCGAGGCTTCTTGGGGAGGCTGGCCCTGAGCACCGGCCCCCCTCCGCTGGCTCCATCCTCTCCCTCCCAAGGCTCTCGTAGCTTTGACATGAGCAGCTGGGCCTCCGTGTGCCTGGGACACAGTCACTTAATCTCCCCAACCAGGGTTTCCTCGTCTGTCAAAGGAGGATAAAAATAGGACCTGATCCTGCAGCTGCGGAAGGAGAACAGCACGTGGGGGGCGAGCGGGCCCCAGTCCCCTCGGTTGTGGCTCCCCTCCCTGACCTGGGCGCTCACTTAGGCCCCATACTGACCGTCTGCACCCTCAGGGCATGTGGCAGCTCCCTGAGAGCAGGGCTCCAGGCCCCCCACGCCCTACAAGAGATCCAGCGCGCCATGGCTGCGTGAACAGCCTTTCCTGCGTCTCTGACCCCCTCTCCAGCCTCCTTCTGCGAGACTCAGGGCAGCCAGACCCCCAGCAGCTAAGGCAGCTGCCCCGTCAGCCCAATAGGAGCCCTGCAGACCTAAAACCATGGCCTTAAAGCTTGCACTTGGCCTTGACTAAGCCCTTGCTCAGGCCAGCCCAGGACTCAGGGCCTCAGTGGCTCCCTGCCGCAGTCTTCCCCCACCACACCCCGGGAGACCCCAGTCAGCGATGCTGTTGGTTTATAGTTGAGTCAATACACAAGTGTCTTAAAAGTTTAGTTATGGTATGTCCTTCCCCCAGAGGCTGCGGAGGACGCAGAACTAAAGAAAGGGAATCTCTGTCTCCTCCAGCACAGGCTGAGCCATGGTGGTTGGGGGCAAGGGTGTCTGCTCATGCAGTCCGTGCTGACCTTTTAGGGAGAGCCAGGTGCTGGGACGAGAGCTTTCCATACGTCATTTCACTGGCTCGTGGTTTTAAGGGGTAGGGACAGTTATGCAGATCTCCTGGGATCAAGCCAGGTCTGCGGCATTGCAGACAGATTCTTTACCGTCTGAGCCACGTAGGGAAGCCCTCAAAATGGAGGCGCTGTGAGGTTAAATTACTAGCTTGAGCACGGTTTGAACTCGGGAGGAGCGGGGTGGGGGTTCACATTTCACCCCCAAAATACGTTCCAGGAGCCTGCATCATGGTAGCGGGGATGAGGTGTGTGTGGGGGGGCAGCAAGCACCCCAAGTCCATCAGCTAGTCCTCTCAGAAAAGTACGCGGAGCCCCCCGGGATGGGATGACACTGGGTGAGCATTCTCACTGCTGCTTCTCCCAACTCTCCAGTGGGAGGTCACTGGCTGCGTGAAGGTGACTGCAGAGAGTCGGTCAGGGCAAGGAGTCTCGGTCTGCCCGGCTGTGAAATGGGTCAGCAAACACCTGTCTCGTAGGACTGTTGTGGGGGTAAGCGCAATGGGTGTTTTCATTCACGAGACGGCGCTGCACGCGTGTTTGTTCATTCGCTGCCCTCCTCCCCAACCTCGAGGTGCTGGTGAGGCAACCATGCCCCAGGCTCCCGATTCCTGGCTCCGTACACACAGGAGGGGACGAGACAAAGCACCGGCTGTCTCAGGGCTGACATGCTCCCAAGGGTGCACAGAGTATTGTAAATAAGATAGGCAGAGTGCCTGATGGTGCTTGATGCTACGGAAGCAAATCAAGGCAGCAAGGGAGCCAGGGAGCTGGGCTAGTGGGCTCGTGGCAGCTAGGTGTGGGAACTAGAACTGGGGGTGATTTTATGTTCCTTCTTATCCAGTTTTCCCTACGGCAAACAGTCGTCGCTAGGGCTTCCCAGGTGGGGCTAGTGGTACAGAACCTTCCTGCCAACGCGGCAGACGGAAGCAAGAGACGTGGGTTTGGTCCCTGGGTCGGGAAGATCCCTGGAGGAGGAAATGACAACCCGCCCCAGTATTCTTGCCTGGAGAATCCCATGGACAGAAGAGCCTGGAGGGCTAGGGTCAATGGGGTCGCAAAGAGTCGGACATGACTGAAGCAACTTAGCACACACACAATGAAAACTGAGTTTTGTTTGAAGAAGCAGTAATGTGGTACAAAGGAGAGAGGCTTGGCCTGCCCAGTGTTGCAGTTCTGCCCAGGATTCCACAACTCCCTGGGGCTTCTGGAATCCTCGCTGGGAGTTTAGGTGCCCAGGCATCCCTGGGGCTCTGATGGCTTAGAGGACGATGCAGCCAGCCCTCCGGGCTTTATTTACACCCAAAGGAAAGCTTTCTGCTTTGATGTCCTGAGATTCCACGGCCCTGTCTGTGTCCCCTCTCTATTTCCTCTGCTTCTGAGAAGGAACCTCAAGGCTATAAAATGAGCGTGTCGGAAATGATTAAATACATAAAATAATTTTTAAAAGACTAACAAAAAACATCTGGAAGTTTGAGGGGGGGAATCCTAGAACTGATAGAAATTTTCTACATGGAAATTTAAAACTCAGAGGAAGGGACAAATAACAGCTGAGACAAAGCTGAAGAGAGAATTAGTTCTCCAACCATAACAAAGCTTAGGGGAGCAAAGAAAATATTATAGAAACTGGAAAACTCAGTTAAGAAAGAGGGCAGAGACACTAAGTCACCCGTACAAAAGGAGCTTCAAAGAGAGTTAAGAAAGGGGGTGAAGGGATATTTGAACGTCTAAGAGATGAAACTTGGGGACTTTCTGGGCAGTACAGCAGTTAAGACGTCTCCTCCCAACGCAGAGGGTGCAAGTTCGGTCCCCAGTCAGGAAGCGAGAACCAGAACATAAAAGAGAAGCAATACTGTACCAAGATCAATAAAGACTTTTAAAAAAAGATGAAACTTCAACAAAATAGATGGAAGAAATGAATCAGGGATTCAGGAAGCCCCAGTTTCAGATAGGATGAACACGAGTGAGTCCACACCTAAATGTGTCATTGAGAATCTGAAAACACATCAGAGACAAAGAGAGCTGAGAAGCAACAGGCCACAGGGAAGTCAACAGAAATGGCAGAGGCGAGGGCTGCAAGGGCCCCGGGTTCCACAGACACTGGCAAAACCATCAGGACTCACTGCGTCCGAACTCCGGAAACAAGCGCGAAGGCAGTCAGAAGGGTGGCTTCATCTCGGCGACTGAGGAAGCCTGTGTTGACTCACGAGCTGACCAGCAAGCTTGTCGAACACGCCCTGCAGTGGCCACGCAGCAGAGAACCTTGGCTTTACAACATGGGTTCAGACAAGTCACTAGACAAACAGCAGCAACTTTGCCTCAGCACACCGCTGGGCCAGGGAGAGTGTGGTTCCCAGAGTTCCACGCTGTAACATTCAAGAGGTCCAGTTGTCAACGAGAATCGTGAGGCCCAGGAAACGGCAAGGAAATACGGCCTACCCACAGGGAAAGAACAGGAATTGGGTCAAGTGTGCTTCAGTGGGGAAGAAAGCAGGCTTCCCAGTGGCCCAGTGGCCCAGAGTCCGCCTGCCAAGGCAGGGGACACGGGTTCCATCCCTGCTCTGGGAAGATCCTGCCTGCCCCGGGGCAACTAGGCCTGAGCACCGCAGCTCCTGAACCTGAGCTCTGGAGCCCACACTCGGCCTGAGCACCGCACCCAAGAGGAGCCCCTGCTCCCCGCGGCCAGAGGAAGCCCCCAAGAGCAGCGATGAAGACTCAGCGCAGCCAAAAATAATAAAAATAAATTCAGAAAAGAGGGGGGAGAAAGGAAGGAAGAGAGAAAGGGACTCCCCTAGTGGCTCAGCGCTCGCGAACCTGCTCCCATTGCAGGAGGCGCGGGTTTGATCCCTGGTCAGGGAACTCAGACCCCACAAGCTGCGACTAAAGGTCACGTACGCGCAGTGAAGATGGAGACTCCCGCCTGCTGCAGCTAAGATCCACTGCAGCTGAAGTAATTAACCAACTTAAAAAATAAAGTGTCACTGTTTACAAAAACTGTGCACAGCGTGGGCACTATTCCTAATAGCCTCAAGGTGGAAGCACCCCAAGCGTCCGCCAGGTGACGAGCGACGAGTGAAGCGGGGTCTGTCTGTGCAGCGGAGTGTTATTTAGCCCTGAAAATGAGCCAAGTACTGATACATGCTACAACAAAGATAAACTTGGAAGCCGTCGTGCTAAGTAAAGGAGGCCAGAGATAAAAGATCACTTAGGTAGGATTTAATTGATAGGAAATATCCATGGTAGGTGAATCCACAGACAGAAGGTAGGTTAGGGGTCGCGTGGGCTGGAGGGACGGGGAGGGGGGTGACTGCTTCCTGGGTCGGGGGTTCTTTGGGGTGACGAACAGGCACCTGGGTTAGGCACAGGTCGTTCGCTGTAGGGCTGCCTCGGCGGCTCAGAGGTAAAGAACCAGCCTGCAGTGCAGGAGCTCTGGGAGGCCCAGGTCCAAGCTCTGGGTGGGGACGACCCTCTGGAAGCGGGCACGGCGACGCACTCCAGGATCTTTGCCTGGAGAATCCTGGGGACGCAGAAGCCTGCTGGGCCACAGTCCATAGGATCGCAAAGAGCCGGACACGGCTGAGCGACCAAGCACGCTCCCAGGCACACATTCACTGTGAGTGGTCAAGATGGTGAACCTCACCTCACCAGTAAGAACATCTGAAAGCTACTGGGGACCCTTGTTTGGATGGCTGGCTGACGGGGCGGATGCAGAAACGGACGGGGTCAACCGGACCCACGGGAGATGCCTCTGGTCTGGAGCCTGGCTCTTTGGAAGCCGAGGGGCCCTGGAGAGACTGGCTTTGGTGAGGAGGAGGAGGAGAAGGGCAGGGTACAGGGAGCAGTCAGATAAAAGACAGCAGCCAGAGGGAAGGAAGGCTCACCTACAGAGGAACAGGGCAGGGCTCCCGGCAGTGGTGATGGAGACGCTGGAGAGCCCCCTACAGAGGGCACAGCGGGCAACGTCTTGCCGCTCACGGGGCAGAGGCTTGTGCAGACCAACGCGAGAGCCCTCAGCATGACAGGCCTCGCTCAGACCACGCGGGTGCACTCCAGTGAGAGGACACTGAACCCAGAGGGCCGGAGGCCACTGCGAGCGACAGTGAGCCAGGGAGCTGATAACTCGTGGGTGACTGCCGCTGAGCGTGGACTGCCCGCAGGGCAGACGGCGGGTGACCTCAAGTGCCGTGCTCCCCCTGCGCGGGGGCACACAGCGCCCTTGTCCTGCCGTCTGCAGGAGCGCCCCATCCACTCAGCCCTGACCGCATTCCCCCGACTCTGTTTCCACAGCAGAGAAGGAAAGCCCAGTTTTGTCTAAGGTGTGGTGTTTGGGCCTCTCTCCCTGGAAGCTGATGTGATCCCGAGTCATCTAAGGAGAGGGGTTTGGGGGCGGCGAGGGGATGAGACCAGAGCGTTCTGAGTTCTCTCCACGTTTGGGAGGATGGAAGAGAGCCACTTTCACCTTCAAGAAAGTCGGTCTTCAAAATGCTAAGTGTAACCACCAAAATAACAGCAACAAGGTGGGTAGCTCGCAGACCATCCCCTTACACAAGAAGAGAAGTGATTCTCCAGCGCGTGCGTGCACACCCCACATGCTGCCTGGGCAGGAGGTTGGGGCAGGGAAGGTGGTTCAGAGTGGTGTTCCCTGGACATCAGCTCTCGATCAGTATCACGTGCAACCCTGGAGAGCAGGCATGAGTTTTGGAGCCGCCCAGATCTGAGTTTGAATCCCAGCTGCCCCGAGTTGCAGTTTCTTTGTGTGGGAGGCCGGGGTGGAAATAGAGCTGACATCATGGGGGTCCAGGGTAATGAGAGGTGCCTATGTATAGAGGTGCAGGGCCTGGCCAGGGGGCCCCGGCCCCGGCCCAGTGGGGCGAGCTTAGGACTGAGAAGCGGGATCTGGGAGGTGGCGGGTGAAGGGCAGGCTCATGGGACACCACTCTCCCCCAAACAGCCCAACCGGGAGTGGTGCCACCCTCGATTCCTGCCCCCTAAATCGGTCGGCCTCCGAGTCCCGTGGAGTCTGCCTCCTAGCTTTCACTCTGGGATGTCTTGTTCTGTAGCCTCTCAGTTGTGTCCAGCTCTTTTTGGCCCCATGGACCGTAGCCCACCAGGCTCCTCTGTCTATGGAATTTTCCAGGCGAGATAGTGGAGTGGGTCGCCATTACCTTATCCAGGATGTCTGGTCCCTCCTTTTTCTGGTGCAATTGCAGCAGCCTCTGGCTTCCACTGAGCCCCTGGAGGACCACCTCATTGCTGCTGCCAGCTCCTCAAAGCCCTGCAGTATCTCACTCCAGCCCACCTGGTCCTGGGCACACTGGCTGCCTCCCAGCCTCTCGGGCGGGCCAAGCTCCTTCCTGCCGCAGGGCCTTTGCATAAGCTGTTTGCTCTGCTGGGAACGCTCGTCCTCTCCCCTGACTCGCTTTCCCCGGCTCCTGCTGCCAACCTCCAGGCTCCGAGGGGCCCTTCCTCAGGAAGTCTGCCCGACCTGCCTCACTCTCAGCGTCTCTTGCACACAGGTGTGCCTGCCCACTGTGGGGCACAGTCCTTTTTTGGGCCCTGTGTTGCTCCCAAGGGCTGGGGCACTAAGGCTGTTCCAGTCCACCTGCACATCCCCAGTGCTTGGCACAGGCGAGCTCTCAGCCTCCAGGCATGGGTGCTGGGCAGGGATCGGTGCACAACCCTTGCCAAATAGCCATGGGGAGACCCCAGAAGCAAACGAAGCCAGTGAGGTGGCCCCTCGATGCGTGGCTGCTTTAATTGTAAAAGCTGTTCATTTTAGAAAGAGACTTTTAAAACTCTTCAAGTTGATGTTGTAAGTCTGGCCCAAGAGGCCAATCGCGCCTTTTCTTTTTTTTTTTTAATTTATTTTATTGAGGTATAGTTGATTTACAATGTTGTGTTACAACAGTTTACATTGTGTTAACAATTTATACCAGTCCATCCTAAAGGAGATTAGTCCTGAGTGTTCATTGGAAGGACTGATGTTGAAGCTGAAACTCCAATACTTTGGCCACCTGATGCGAAGAGCTGACTCATTTGAAAAGACCCTGATGCTGGGAAAGATTGAAGGTGGGAGGAGAAGGGGATGACAGAGGGTGAGATGGCTGGATGGCATCACTGACTCAACGGACATGAGTTTGCGTAAACTCCGGGAGTCGGTGATGGACAGGGAGGCCTAGTGTGCTGCGGTTCACGGGGTCGCAAAGAGTCGGACACGACTGAGCGACTGAACTGAGCTGAACAATTTACAACAAACTGACTCAGTGGTGTGTGTGCATGTGTGCGTGTGTGTGCGCGCGTGTGTGTGCGTGTGCATGCATGTGTGCACGTGTGTGCATGTGTGTGCGTGTGTGCGTGTATGTGCGTGTGCATGCATGTGTGTGCGTGTGTGCATGCGTGTGTGTGCGTGTGTGTGCGTGTGTGTGCGTGTGTGTGTGCGTGCGTGTGTGTGTGTGTGTGCGCACACCTTTTTCCACACTCTTTTCCACTCTGGTTCCGCACAGGGTGTTGCACACAATTCCCTGTGCTGCGCGGCAGGACCTGGGGGCTTCCCTCTCTATAAGGAGTCGTCTGCGCCCACTAACCCTGGGCTCCCAGCCCACCCTCCCCCACTCCCCTGCCCCCGGCAGCCACGTCTGTTCGCTGTGTCTGTGAGTCTCTTTCTGTTTCATAGATTAAGCTCATTTGTGTGGTATTTTAGAGTCCACATACAAGTGAGATCACATTGAAACACTTGTCTCTGTCTGACTGCCTCCACTTAGTCTGATGATCCCCAGGTCCGTCCACGTTGCTGCAAATGGCGTTATCTCAGTCTGTTTTTATGGCTGAGTAACAGTCCATCATATATATGTACCACGTCTCTTTTTTTTCCTCTCTGCCATGTGGCTTGTGGGATCTCAGGCCCCCAACCAGGGACTGAACCCAGGCCACGGCCGTGAAGTCCTGGACCCCTAGACACTGGGCCGCCCGGGGGCTCCTTACCCGTCTTTGTCCGTCGTCTGTGGACGAGCGTTTAGCTTGCTCCCGTGTCTCGGCTGTTGCTCACACTGCGGCAGTGAATACCAGGGTGCGGGTTTCTCTTTGAAAGACGCTTGCTCGTGCTTTTTCTTAAGCAGCAAGATGAACGGCTGTCGGTCTCTCTACACTCTCCCCTCCCGCTCCACGTGTCTCTGCGTTTGCAGGGCACGGGCAGAGCTGCCCAACGGAACCTTCTCTGAAACAGCGGGAGGGGTGGCGTCGTCTTCCTAAAAGCTTTGGGACAGAGTGGAAAGTAAGTATGGGGGGCAGAAGATGAAGGGGGACCCTCCCTCTCCTTCCGGGAGCCGGGGTGCTCCCTCTGACCTGCACTCCACGCGGGGCCAGACCGCCCGGTCGGGACAGCACCTTCCGGCTCCAGCCCCGGAACCTGCACGGCCACCCCGGCTCCAGTGCCCTGCTGACCCGCTGCACAGAGGAGCTGCCGAGGCTGGTGCTGTGTGTGCATTGGCAGGTGTCAGAGCCAGGCTGGCAGCCCTGCCCAAGATCCACACACAACACCAGGCATCCACAGGGGCTGCGAGGGTGTGGGGACCCCAGGTCAATAAGCGGGACAGAGCGGGGCTGGGAGGGTGGGCGGCGAACTGTTGCGATGACCCCAGAGCCTGGCAGAGGGAACCCCAGCCCGGCCGGGTGGGCAGGACGGTCATGCCACCTGGGCACAGACTGAGAGCTGGAGCAGGGCGGCCGCCTGCCCGTGGTGTCCAGTGCCTCCGCTCCGCGGTGATCCTGCTGGCCAAACAGAGGTCACACTCCCTTTCTCTTTAAAAATAAGCTTACTTACGTTTCAGGATGGCATCAGATTTACGGAGACGTTCTGATGGTTCAGAGAGTGTAGACCCTTCTCCTAGATACCCCTCTTCCTGCCTTACACAGCTTGAAGCACCCCCCCCCCCAACCAAGCCAAGGGGGCACCCTTGGCATAGGCTGGCCTCGTCCTCGTTCAGAACCCCTGGAGGCCATCAGCCTCCTCCCACCTGTGGCGGGGTGGGGGCGGGGGTGCGGTTTCCAGCCTCCACCTGTTTCTCGTGACCAGCAGTTTGGAGAGGCTCCGGCTGGCAAGGTGTTTTGCAGACAGTCTGGGGTGGGCTGCTGTTTTCTCGTGACGAGTCTGGGATTATGGGTTTTGAAAAGAGCCCGCAGGGTGGAGAGCTGACTCTTCCCATCCGTCCTGTTCCATGCTGTCGTCCTGTTCCATGCTGTCCATCGCGGCCTGAGGCCATGTCTTTCTAAGTACATCACAAAGCACTTTCCACCCCAGGGGCAGAGGGCTAGACGTCCCGCGCTGGAGGGGTAGGAGCTGCACAGACGATTTGGGCCGCCGTCTCCCCTCTCCGTTCATCCAGTCGGTTCTTCCTATCCGTACGGACTCACGCACGTCTATCTTATACTCTGCGTCACAATCCGATGCTATAGTCACTTATTTATCGATTTGCTCAAGTTGCTCCAGCTCTGGACTGTAGGCCCGCCAGGCCCTTCTGTCCGTGGGATTTTCCAGGCAAGAATACTAAAGTGGGCTGCCGTTTCCCTCTTCAGGGAATCTTACTGACCCAGGGACCAGACCCGTGTCTCCCGCATTGGCAGGCAGAGTCCTTACCACTGAGCCACCGGGGAAGGCCTGGCAGGTGTCACAGCCCTTCCAAAACTGTCGCAAGTCTTTTCTGATTTGCCACCTGCCTTTACTGCCTGACAAAAAGTGTGATGTAAATAACTGGAATGTCGCTGTAAGTGCCTGGTTCAGTATTTGGATGAGCAACGCAGTCTTTGGTGGCAGATGGCACTACTTTGAGGCTGAGATAAAAGACGTGCATGAATGGGATGTGGCCTGGAGCGCTGTCAAGCAGCAAATGAATGTTGAAAGGGACGTCCTTCTCCAAACAATATTTCTCTAAGTGGTGGAAAAATCAGCCCTGGAAAATGGCCTGTGTAACTTAAGCTTTGGGGTTACTCTTCTGCATAGCAGGAGGAGAGCCCTTGGCTGTGTTTCTAAGGGCTCTTGGGTTCTCTGAATGATAAATGGAGAGAGGCTTCAGGTTCGTATCACTGGAAGCATTGCCTCCAAACAACAGAGTTAGTCTGTCCTTAGACAGACTTCCTCCCTTAGAGCCTGGCGTCAGCGCTTCCTCCTTACTGGTGGGCCTTTGGTCTGGCGTCATCTTTCGTGCAGTCCTGGCCCATCCGCAGTGAAAAGCTGCTCCAGTCCATATGCGCTTTCCCAGTGATTTCTCAAAGCATTCCAGGAAACTCCCAGGCAGCAACTGTAAGCACACTCACTTGGGTTTACGTCGTGAAGGCTGGCTCGAGCCTTGAGCTGGTAACAGCAACCGCGGCTGGATCCAGCCCCTCGTTCCTCACCGTGCTTCTTCATGAAGGCTTTCCACTTTCTCCTGAGTCGGCATCAGGCTGAGCAGGCCTTGATGCTGCCGTGAGTCCGGCCTCCACCCACCGAGAAGCTTCTCCGTCTCCTCCGTCGCTTTCCCGCGCTTCTCCAGCGCTGTTGTCGACATCGTCGGTACAGCAGACCGCGTATGCTCCACGATCCGGCCCTTGCTCTTTAGAATCATGCCAGTGGTTGCATGGTCCGTGTTCTAAGAACGAGTGACGTCTCCCCACTTTGCGCCTCACTCCACTCTCTCAGTTATTTTCACTGCTGTTTCCGTTGGTGCCTCGCAGCACTTCTCAGCAGTACCGGCATCATCACCGCTGCTTTTATGCTTGCTTCGAGATATCCTGGGCCTGAAACAAAGACGCTGCCCTACTGTGCGCGACACAGTAAAGCAGGAGAAGCACAGCCACATGTAGCGGAGGCGGGCAGGTGACGGTGCGCGAGGCCACAGAGGGGGCTCACTTCCAGGACTGGACATGAGAGCTGAGGTTCACAGCGCTCCAAGTCCTCAACCTGAAGGCTCGTTTGGCTTCCCTGGCGGCTCACCTGGTGAAGAACCCGGCCGTAATGCGGGAGACCTGGGTTCACTCCCTGGGCTGGGAAGATCCCCTGGAGAAGGGAACGGTTACCCACTCCAGTACTGTGGCCTGGAGGAGTCCACGGACAGAGGAGCCCGACAGGCTACAGTCCACGGGGTCGCAAAGAGTGGGACACGACTGAGTGACTTTTCACTTTCACTTACTGTACTCATCCATCCATTCATCCGCCATCCAACACTGATTGATTGACTACAACAGGCAGGCACGGGGCTGCTGGTAGGTCCTGAGCCCATCTCTACACTTCTCTTCTAAAGCAGACTCGGGCAAACTGTCTCCTAGTGCGAGATGAGCGAGCCGCACTTTGAGAGGCCTGCTTGTTGGTTCCCACTGAACCTAGACGGCTTTTGCTTCTGGGAAGACAGAATGCCACGGGGTGAGTTCCCTGGGGCTCCCTTTTCGCTCCTATAGCTGAGAAGCCAGCAACGTACACTGCTGGTGTGGTGTCAGAGAAGGACAGTTAAGGAGCTGGGAGCTTCACCTCTGCTGGGTGGGAACATCCAGGGGCCACGATGTCCCTGGAGGCCACACTGGGGGCAGCGATGAGGCATTCCTACCCCTTCCATCTGGGGAGGTATCGGCTGAGGCCCACCAGGGGGCTGCAACCCCTGCCCTCCCTGGCATTAACAAGGACCACTGCCTTCAGGTGAGGGCTGGACTTCTAGCCCCACTTGGCAGCCACAAGGAGACAGTGCCCCTAACCTCATTTCCTTGCTGGACCAGTGTCAGAGGAAGCTAGTGAAAACAGGCTTAAGAAAGATCCCAGACTTCATAGCATAATACCCAAAATGTCCAGCTTCAGTTAAAAAATCACTGGTCATATCTAGAGCCAGAGAGATCGCAAACTAAATGAAAAAACACAAGCAATAGATGTCAACGTCGAAACGACAGAGATCTTAAAGTTATTTGAAAAGTATTTTAAATCCGCTAACATAAAAAGGCTGTATTGAATAATTGTGAACAGCCCTAAAACAAGCAAAGAAAAAGTCTCAGAAAAGAAAGAGAACACGTAAAGAAGAACCAAATGGGAATTTCAGGATTGAAAAACACAATAGCTGAAAATTAAAGCTCAGTGCATTGGCTCAACATCAGAGAAGACAGGAGAGGGGAGAAAAGAAAAAGAGGACAATAGTAATCATCCCTGCTGAACAGCAGAGAGAAAACAGGCTGGGAAAAAAGAAAGAGAGAGCGCCTTAGGGACCCATGAGACTTTAACAAAAGATCTAACATCCATGATGCTGGAGGCTTGGGGGATGGGTAGAGAGAGGGCGAGGTAAAAGAGTGCTCAAAGAAAAAAAAATGGGGGATAAACCCCCAATCCAGAAAAAGATACAAGCCTACCTGGAGATTCAAGAAGCTGAGTGAACCAAAAATAGATTAAACAAAAAATAAACCCACACCAAGACATGTCATAGTCAAACTGCCAAATATTGAGGACAAAGAAAGAAACTCTTCAGAGTGGCTGGATAGAGATAATGCTTATTAAAAAATATTGAAACGAAATTGAATGACATCAGATTTCTCATTCAAAAGTATGGAGGCCGGAAGGAAGTGGGATAACACTGTTAGAAAGCAGAGAATCCAGCACAAAAGATCCTTCAAGAAGGATAGAGACCTTCTCATACAAAGGATAACAAAGAATTTATGACTAGCAGACACGCTTTTAAGAGATGTTCTCAGAAGGAGGGAATTGAAGCAAGAGGGAAACTTGAAATGCCAGGAATGGAGCGTGCAAGTTGGGAGTTGCAAATACCCAGGAAAACAGGCTAGTTTCGTTCTTTTAAGTTTTAAGAAACAGATGCGATGGTTGAAGGAGAAACCATCACACTTTCTCGTGGGTGTTTCCAGTGTGTTTGGGTCTAACACGTGGCAACTGCAGCTCAGTGGCCAGTGGGTGTGGGGACCAGTATGCTGGAAGGGCGTCCATGTTCCACTTGAAACGACAAAGGAGTAATAGGAAGCAGACTGTGGAATAAGTTTAGAAATATACTTATTTTAACCACTGGAGAATCCACTAAAACCTACACACAAAACATATAGGCAGAAAATCCAGGTGATAAATTAAAATGGAACACTAAAAACTCTTAAGATACTTTTCAAAAAAGCATGGAAAGAGGCAAAAACCAGGCAGAGTGAAGGGCATGGGCTCATCTCCTTCTGCGAGAGCGCCTAAATCACAACGAGCTGTTGAACAGCCACCGACAAGAGAATGCCTGAACCCACTAAAAAAGACACCCCATACCCCAAAGCAGAGAAGCTGCAACAAGGTGGTATGGGGGACACAATCATGATAAAATCAAATCCGTGACCCACCAGGTAAAGTGAAAGTCGTCGGTCATGTCCGATTCTTTGCGACCCCATGGACTACACAGTCCATGGAAATTCTCCAGGCCAGAATACTGGAGTGGGCAGCCTTTCCCTTCTCTAGGGGATCTTCCCAACCCAGGGATCAAACTCAGGTCTCTCCCACTGCAGGCAGATTCTTTACCAGCTGAGCCACAAGGGAAGCCCCTTTCCACCAAGTAGGTGACTCACAAACTGGAGAACAGTAACACCGAAGAAGTTCCTCCACCGTTGTGAAGGTTCTGAGCCCCACATCACGCTTTCCAGCCTGGGGACCTGGCAAAGAGAATAGGAATCCCCAGGAAATCTGACTTTGAAGGCCAGTGGGATTTGATTACAGGACTTCTACAGGACGGGGAGAAACAGACTCCACTATTAGAGGTCACAAACAGGATCTTGCACACACCAGTACCCGGGGGAAAGGAGCAGTGGCCCCTGGGAGACTGAACCAGCTCCACCTGCCGGGGCTGGAGAGTCTCCTGTGGAGGTGTGGGCTGGCAGGGGCTCACTGCAGGGATGGGACACGGGCAGCAGCAGTCCTGGGAGGTTCTCCTTGGCATAAACCCTCTTGGAGGTTGTCACGAACCCTACTATAGAGCCTGAGGACTCCAGGGCTGGGTCGCCTCAGGCTTGACCACTAAGAGGGAGGGAGTGAGCCCCATCCATTGGCAGACAATTGGATTAAACTCTTACTGAGTGTGGCCCTGCCCACCAGAGCAAGACCCAGTTTTCCCCACTGCCAGTCCCTCCCATCAGGAAGCTTACACGAGCCTCTTAGCCTCATCCACCAGAGGACAGTCAGAAGAAGCAAGAAGAACTAGAATCCGGCACGAAAGCCACATCGCAGAAAGTTAACCAAAAGGAAAAGGCAGAGGATTATGTCACAGATGAAAGGACAAGATAAAATTTGAGAAAAGCAACTAAATAAAGTGGAAATGGGCAACATTCCAGAAAAAGAATTCAGAACAATGAGTGAAGATGACCCAGGATCTCAGAAAAAGAATGGAGAATATACAAGAAACGTTAACCAAAGACATAAAGAACAAACAGAGATGAATAATACACTGCTCAGCTGCTCAGTCCTGTCCGACCCCGTGGACTGTAGCCCACCAGGCTCTTCTGTAGCCCACCAGGCTCCCTTGTCCATGGGAGTCTCAAGGCAAGAATGCTGGAGTGGGTTGCCATTTTCTTCTCCAGAACAATACACTAGAAGGAATCAATAGCAGAATGTGAATAAATGACCTGGAGTACAGAATAGTCGAAATCACTGTTACAAACAGAACACGCAAAGAAAGAAGAGAGATGCAGACAGCCTAAGAGACCTCTTGCTGTTGTGTGTGTCTGACTCTTTGCGACCCCACAGACCGAAGGACATTAGGCTTCCCTGTCCCTCACCATCTCTCAGAGCTTGCTCAAACTCAGGTCCATTGAGCCAGACAACATTAAACACACCAACATTTGCATTATACGGGTCCCAGAAGGAGAAGAGAGAGAGAAAGCATTCGAGAAAATATTTGAAGAGCTAACAGCTAAAGACTTCCCTAACATGTGAAAGGAAACAGTCAAACAAGTCCAGGAAGCACAGAGAGTCCCAGGCAGGATAAACCCAAGGAGAAACACGCCGAGACGGATAGTAATCCAACTGACAGAAATTAAAGGCAAAAATAAAATATTTATTTCCAGCAAGGGAAGAGTGACAAATAGCGTACAGAGGAATGGCGCAATGCACGTAAAGTGACGAAAGGAAGAACCTACAACCAAGAACACTCTACCTGGCAACACTCTGATTTGATGGAGAAATTAGAAGCTTTCCAGGCAAGCCAAAGCTAAGAGAATCCAGCACCACCGAACCAGCAGGTGTGGCCCAGGCCCGCCTCCTTCTCCCTGCCACGCTGCTCCCTGCCCCGCTGGGGGCCAGGCAGCCGCCTCAAGCTTATAGTGGCTCTGTTCCCGCAGCAGCCCTGCGAGGTGAGTCCAGCCCCATATTCAGGAGAGGAGGCAGAGCCCACAGGGTGGTAATCCGGGCTACTCTGGGCAACCCAGCCGGCTTCTGGGGCCACGGCCTGAGCCTGGAGCCTTGCTCTCAGCCCCACTCCTGCTGCTGCCCCTGGAGGCGTGGTTTCTGTCATCCTTTTGTCTTCTGGACCTTCTGCGGGCCTGGAGTGACCCCAGGTGTGAGGGCTGCAGGCTGGCCTCCCTGCCTTGAGCTGCGGGAGGCTCTGAGCTCGTCCCCTGCTGCCTTCTAGGCCCCAGCTCTCCGCAGCTTGCGGCCGGGCCCTACTCACTGCTCCAGCATCGGCCCTTTGCGCCTCCACGTCACCGGCCTTTGCTTATGTGGCCTGTTCGCCACGCCCTGCCCCTGTTGCCCCCTGGCTCCCAAGCCTGCATCCTGGTTGGAGGGCAGCCCCTGCCCTTGGGTACCTCTGGTCCTACACCATCTGGAAAGGCCTCCTTGACTTTCCACCAACCCACGAGAAGCCTATTCTAGCATCCGGAACCACGTTCTGGGACCAGTGACCTGTGGGTCTGGCCTGGAGGGCTCCTCAGAGCCGGGGCCCTATGGGGCCAGCTTCACACCCAAGGCTCCTGGCAGCACGGGATACGTGGGTCCATTTCAGGGGTGCTGGTGGGTGAGAGGGGGCCAGGGAATGGGCTGCATGGAGGGAGAGATGTTTGCAGTGGCCTAGTTGAACTGTCAGAGAAGGCGATGGCACCCCACTCCAGTACTCTTGCCTAGAAAAATCCCATGGAAGGAGGAGCCTGGTAGGCTGCAGTCCATGGGGTCACTGAGGGTCAGACACGACTGAGCGACATCACTTTCACTTTTCACTTTCATGCATTGGACAAGGAAATGGCAGCCCACTCCAGTGTTCTTGCCTGGAGAATCCCAGGGACGGGGAAGCCTGGTGGGCTGCCGTCTATGGGGTCGCACAGAGTCAGACACGACTGAAGCGACTTAGCAGCAGCAGCAGCTGAGCTGTGCGTCAGTCTCCTACTGTGGAAATGAATGAGACCCATTATTCCTCTGTTTAATCGCAAAGGACATCAACTGGGAGAATCTCGGGGGCATGGAAGGGAAAGCGAAGGATGCTGCCTCGCCCCCTCGCCCGCTGGAGCCAGGCCGCCCCCTCCCCTCCCCCCCCCCCCACCCCCCCGCCCCCGTTTCTCCTCGCACAGCTTTGTGTTGTCTTCTGTGCATTCTCTCTTTGCGCGTGCGTGGCTGTCCTCCAGGCATGACGCCCCGGCTACCTCAGTCCTTTGGAGTCTACAGAATGTTCCAGGAAGCAGTGTACTCTGGAGAAGACTCATGAGAGTCCCTTGGACAGCAGGGAGATCAAACCAGTCCATCCTAAAAGAAATCAGCCCTGAATGTTCATCAGAAGGACTGACGCTGAAGCTGAAGCTCCAATACTTTGGCCACCTGATGCGAAGAGCCCACTTATTGGAAAAGACCCTGATGCTGGAAAAGATTGAGGGCAGGAGGAGAAGGGGACAACAGAGGATGAGATGGTTGGATGGTATCACTGACTCGATGGACATGAGTTTGAGCAAACTCCAGGGGATGGGGAAGGACAGGGAGGCCTGGCGTGCTGCAGTCCACGGGGTCGCAAAGAGTCGGACACAGTTTAGCAAGTGGACCACGAAGTGACTGCTTCCCCTCTTCCCTCAGAGCTGGGTGCTTACGTCGTCTCCACGCATTTCATCTTTGTAAATAGCGTTGCTGTGAGGCTTCCTTGGCGGTCCAGAGGAAGGACTCTGCACTTCTACTGCTGGGGGCTCAGGCTGGATCCCTGGTCAGGGAACTAAGACCTCGAAAGCCATTCAGCCAAAATAGAAAAAAAAACGTTGTCGTGAGCATCCTCTGGCAGCTGAGATTCCTGCAGCTGTTTCGCAGAGAATGATTCCCGGAAGCGGTCTGTGCACTCACGTGGCACCGAGGTCCACTCTTCGCTGGGGCTGTAGGCATCGCTGCTCCTCTTATTTAAACGGCACCCCTACCGTTGCAGTCCCTCCGGCTTGGTCCCCAGACAGCTTCTACATAAGTTACCGTCTGGAATTAGAACTAGCCAGAACATCCACACCCCACTTCCTCTGCCCGAGACAGAACCAGACGGCCCCAATTGCCAGCCCGCTCCAACTTCCCAGAGCAAGCCCACAGCTGGGGAATGCCTGTCCCGTCCACTGGGGGCTGGAAGCTCTTGCAAAGGGTCTGGGCGTGGCCAGGCGGCCCTCTCTGCCTCCGGTTTCATCCCTGAGGCCAGGCTCACAGAAGAAGACAGGCGTGAGGAAATGCAGAGGCTGGCCAGTCCTGTCCACGTCCCTGATCCCTGCAAACGCCAGGCCATTAGCTATTTGCGGGGGGATTTAAAGACTCTGAGGATGGAGGCAAGCGGACAGGCTCCCTGGGAGACCGACTGCAGCAAGACCGCCTGGGCATAGACTTTGGCCCCTGGCGTTTCCCGTGTCAGCTTTTCTATTTTAGGCCGGTTGCTCCTCGTCAGGGAATTCTCAGCGAGCCGTGGGAAACCCAGCGAGGCGGGTGCTGGGTCTGCCTGGCTTCCGCGCGCCCTGCCGCAGCCCTGGGTCCCCTCCAGCCCCCGGGCGAGACCCCGGGTGAGACACCTCGGGTTGGCACTCTCACTCACCCACACGAAGGGCACCCTTCTCCTGGGTTACGTGTCCCACCAAGAAGGTTCCCATCTTGCGACCCAATTGGGCTCCTGGATCTTAGCCCACAGAAGCAATCTGCAGACATGGAACCTTGGCCGCGACCCAAGCTCACAGCCGAGGGCTCACGGCAGCTGTGGGAACTGGATCCCCGGCGCCTTGTAGGGGGACGCGGGAGAAGCCCGAGACAGGAGCCTCGCAGTGGGGCTGGCCGCAGGGTGACTGTGGGTCCAGCCACGGGGAAATCGAATCTGCGCGAGGAAGAGGGACACACCGTGGACTCCAGGCCGAGGGCAGGTCGAGCCCCAGCTCTGCCGTCCACTTTGGCCTTGGGACTCTCTGAACCTCCGTCTTCCCCATCTGTGAAAATCAGAACAGTTTACCACCACGTTCAGGGTTTAAGAGGACTGTGCTTATAATCCTCAGGCCAGGACTCAGACAGGCATACAGTAGGCGCTCAGGAAGGCAGCTGCAGTGGGTTTTATAACACAGACAAGTGGAAATAGTTTGACATGACAAGGGAAACAGGTGAGAAACCAGCAGCCAGATTTCCATTCCTTAAAAATGGCCCCTATGCCGCTGTTGCACAATCCACACCCACTCCCCGCTGCCCTCCCCCGCCCCCCTCCCCTCGCCAACCCGGAAAAATACTCTAAAGCCTCTGAAAAAGCTCCCCCGGCTCTTTGAGTCTCTGATTTCCATCTCTCCTGTCACAGGAGCTGCTTCTTTCTCACTGGCTGGGAACCTCTCTCCACAGGGGGAGCTCCTCAGGCCAAGAGGTGGGGGGAGCGGGTGTGCAGACCATTTGCGGACTGGAACAGGTGGGGCCCGGTTGTGGAAGCAGGCGCTGCGTTCCTGGGATTCCTGCGGGCGACCCGCCCAGCCCGGCTCCAGGCCAGACAGATGCCAGCAGCGCCCCGCTCCACCTGCAGAGGGCCCGCCCAGAGACACCCAGGCCTGGAGCCAGGTGGAGGCTCATGGCCCAGGGCTTTGTACTGGGGACTTTGAGACTAGTTATTCCACTCAGTGGTGTCTGACTCTTTGCGACCCCATGGACTATACAGTCCACGGAATTCTCCAGGCCAGAATACTGGAGCAGGTGGCCTTTCCCTTCTCCAGGGGATCTTCCCAACCCAGGAATCAAACCCAGGGCTCCTCCATTGCAGGCAGATTCTTGACCAGCTGAGCCAAACTACTTAGGGTGGGTTTAAATCCAACAGGAAATGAAAGCGAAAGCATTCGTCAGAAGGGTCCAGCACAGAGTATACCCCCTCCCAGGAGGCGTCTCAGCCCAGCTGGGCTTCCCTGCTCCTATGAGCTCATAGGAGTGACACAGGTGGGGTTCAGGGGACAGTCCCAGCGCCCCTGGGAGGGAGGGGGTGCTGGTGATGAGGGCTCTCAGTTCTAACACAGGCAGTGCCAGGCACACTGGACAGCCAGTCTCCTCAGAGTGGACAAGATACAAGGCTGACCTTTGGGAGGATGGCACCTGGAGGGGAGGTGATGAAGGGATGCTTCCTAGCTGGGGGTGGGGGTGGGGGGAAGGGAGCCAAGGGACGGGATGTGGAGTCGGGGTCCAAGCTGAGCAAAGGCCTTTGGAAGGAGGGAACTTGACATTAGACATCAGGAGAAACCCCGCAGTCCAGGTCAGGAGCTGGCAGCTTCCTGTCTTACCTGTTCTTTCTGCACCTGGGAACTGAGGAAGAAGAACTTCCAGGCAGGAAGCAGAGGGTGGCACAGTTAGGACTAGAAATGGCTTTTGAGATCAGGGCTGAGAGCTGCAGGCCCACCAGGCCGCAGGGTTCGTGGGGTCACCACCTGTCCTGATGGACCGTGGGGGAGGTGTGGGGGAAGGGAGAGCAGAGGCCAGGGAGCGAAAAGGGGGGCAGAGTCTCCCAAACCAGCTGCCCTGGCATAGTTACTAGAGGAAAAGGAGGTTTAACACAAGCCCCCCGACCTTGGCGGCGGGGCCCTTGGGGGTCTCCAGGCAGCGTCAGCAGCTCCCTGGGATGGTGGCCCAGCAGAGGCTGGCTTCCAGCTGGGAAACCTGGTGAGCTGCGCCTGGTGGCCCTGGGCCCAGGACATCTTCCACCCCCCTCCCTCATCACCTGCCATGTAAGCCAAGGTTCTGGGCCTGGCCAGTGAAGAGCCGCTGCTCCCCACCCAGCCTGCTGCCTGCTGCGGGGGGCACCCAGCTCTCCCGCCATGGCTGCCGTGTCTGGCTCCTCTGCCGCCTCCCAGCAACTCCTATCAGTTCTGTGCCTCATGAAAGACATATCACTAGGGAACAAAACATGGGTTTTCTGAAGCTTCAAGTCCTCCAAGAAGGGGATTTCTTAATTTCAGCTCTGCCACTTCCACAGACCCTTGCTGACTGCTCCGGCTGGCAAAGCCTGTTTTCTGGCTTCCCATTCATCCACCATCCATCTATGCATCCATCCACCCACCCATGGAGCCACCACCACCCAACCACCCATCATCCATCCAACCAGCCACATCCACCTACCACCCACCTTCTACTCATCCTTCCGTCCCTCTGCTAAGCAGCACTAAGTGAGCATTTCGTGGTCTGGTGGTTGGGAGTGCAGCCTCTGCCTTCCCAGTCCTGGCTTCCGTGGTTGTGCTGATTGTCTATGTCCTTGGGCAGTTTCTCAGCCTCGCTTATTCTCAACCTCAGTTTCTGCATTGTGAAAAGCCATAAAGCAGCTTGCTTCTGGCTTGCTGGGAACGTGCAGACAGGCAACATACGTAACAAACTTACTGAAGACTAAAGCGGCCGTTCTTCCCCTCCTCTTATCCCAGCTACTTCCCCAGAGTGCTGTGATAGGGAGCCGGACTCGGCTCAGCCAGGAAACACCGAACTAGGCATTACAAGGAAAGATGAGTGTTTCCACTGGGAAGGAGCTGGGAGCGTTGAAAACACAGCCAGGAAGACTCACTGGGTTTGAGGGTCGGGAGAGGAAGCCTCAGTGGACTGGCTTTGGCTGTAGGGGAAGGTAAGGGCGCCCTGGGGAGCAGGAGAGCCTGGTGGGGGGACCTAGGTGAGCAGAGAGGGCACCCGGACATGCTCATGTTTTTAGGCTGAGGGGACAGCCCAGAGATATGCTGTATTTATAAAAAATGTTTATGGAAACAAGTTCATTGGCCAGTTAGTTCCTGCTGGCCAAAGCACAGTTAATGTTCTAAAAAAGAAACAAGGCTCAAAATGTTTTCTCCTCTTTTATCCCTCTCTTCCATTTCCACTTGTGATTTTCCTAAGTTTGACCATATTTGGGGAGGGGTAGAAAAGGATTTTGGAGAAGGAAATGGCAACCCACTCCAGTATTCTTGCCTGGAGAACCCCAGGGACAGAGGAGCCTGGTGGCTGCTGCCCATAGTGTCGCACAGAGTCGGACACAATTGAAGCGACTTAGCAGCAGCAGCAGCAGCAGCAAAGGATTTAAAACTTGAGACAATAAACAGATCACCTGCTTTGTTTAAATTGCTTTGCTGCTGCTGCTAAGTCGCTTCAGTCGTGTCCGCCTCTGTGCGACCCCACAGACGGCAGCCCACCAGGCTCCTCTGTCCCTGGGATTCACCAGGCAAGAACACTGGAGTGGATTGCCATCTCCTTCTCCAATGCATGAACGTGAAAACTGAAAGTGAAGTCGCTCAGTCGTGTCCTACTCTTAGCGACCCCATGGACTGTAGGCTCCTTCCAGGCTCCTCTGCCCATGGAATTTCCCAGGCAAGAGTACTGGAGTGGGTTGCCATTGCCTTCTCCATTAACTTGCTTTATCTCCTATCAATACACTATTTGGCTTCAGGATTTTAGCTATGACCACAGGATGGACTGCAAAAACACTCGAGAGATCCGGAAGATTAATTTTTTCATTTTCACTGGAAGGCTTTATCTGGGAGGTGGGGGTGGGGTGGGGCAGTAGGGTACCAGTGGGGAGAGGCGGAATGCAAGACCCATTTACCTGGGAACCTGGTTTGAGTCGCAGTTCTAGAGTTAGAAGCACTTTTGGCTTGGGGCTGGAATCTGGGGTGCTCGGTTTGGGGGTGGCTCTAGGCTACAGGATGGAGACCAGTCTGGTCACCCCCGCCAGCAGAGACTGGATTTGGACCCGATTTGGACCCAAGAGTTTAGTTCAGATGGTGTTTCAGAGAGGTTTGGAAAAAGCCAGCTGGGAGGCAGCAGTGGAGTAGAAAGGCAGGGGAGTGGGCGGCTAGGAGAGCTGTCGGAGCGAGGACAGGGGGTATTCCTAACGGGCCCAGGCAGCCGGGGGGATGCAGACGCCCTTCTTCATCCAGAGCTGGTTTTGTTACCTTTGGTAGCCACAGCCTCCTTGCCAGGCAGGGTCAGACAGGGACTTTGCCGGCCCTGGCACCCTCCTTGGGAAGGGCAGGACTCCAGCCAGCTGCCCGTTTGGGCTCCTGTATCTATGACAACTCATATTCCCTGGGCATTTCCATTTCAAATGCTCTGTCCTTTTGTTTGCACGGGTTCCTGTGTCATATTCGGGGTTCCCATTTTTAGTTGGGAAAGGGCCCAGGTAGGGGTCATAGGGCTCCGGAGACCCCCCGCGACTCTAAGACCCAGTGGGTAGCAGAAGCAGGGCAGCGGGGGTGAGAATGCCCAGGATTGGGGGCCCGAACACGGGCTCCGGGTTCTCCCGGGCCGCTGATCCCTCCGCTCCGGGCCTCCCCTTCCCCATCTGTAACCCGAGGAGATAATAATACCTGTCTGTGCCATCACCCCGCAGACCCTAGAGGAGCCCGCACGCAGCGACAGTTCGCATCCCCGCGCTGGGGGCTCAGGAGACAACTCTTGACGCAGGGGCGGGAAGGCCCCGCCGACTCCGCCGCAGATCCTGCGGGGGAGCCGGTGGGCGCAGCTCCGAGTCCAGGTTCTGAACCTTCCGGAGCTCAAGGTTCCTCTCTTCCAAGTTGGAAGGCCAGGGCTCCTCACAGGGGTGTCCCGATATTAATGGAGATGCCACGCGGAGAACCGCCTAGGCCCGCCGGGGGCTGTGGACGCGGCCGCCGCGGCTCCCCGGCTTGAGCGGCTGTGGAGAGACGCGACCCCTCCAGCGCCCCGCTAATCCCGGGGACGGAGCGCTTCCCTGGGGCGCTGCTGCAGGGCGCGCTCAAGATGTGAACACTCAAGGGGCGTGCAAGTACTTCCTGTAGGCATCACCATACTGAAGTATTTAGAAGGTGCAGAAGGACCTGAACTCGTCACTTCCAGTTCAGTCCAGTCGCTCAGTCGTCTCCGGCTCTCTGCGACCCCATGGACTGCAGCAGGCCAGGCCTCCCTGTCCTTCACCAGCTCCCGGAGCTCGCTCACGTCCATCGAGTCAGTCGGTGACGCCATCCCGCCATCTCACCCTCTGTCGTCCCCTTCTCCTCCCGCCTTCAATCTCTCCGAGCATCTCGGTCTTTTCCAACGGGCCACTACCAGGGTTAACGCCTTAAAGCGGAGGGCGCGCGCGGGACACTGTCCCTTTAAGGCGGTGAGCCAGGCCGAGGCGTTCTGTTCCTCGTCGCCTCCCGTAGCTCCGCTCCGAGAGGCCGGCTTTGT
>NW_024070209.1:103600258-103630414 GCF_014754425.2 Oryx dammah
GGGCCAACCCGCGCGTGGGTGCCTTCGGCTGCAGAGCCGCCCCCACCGCAGCCTGCCGCCCTCCCGCCCCCCTGCCCAAGGCACCCGGGCCCCCTTCTCGCCGGAAGGCCCGGGGCTCCGGGGCTCCGGGGCTCGCGGGGCTGCCCGCGGCCACGGACAGCGCACCGCGCTCCCGCAGTGGAACCTCAGACCCCTTGCAGCCTGGCCTGCGAGAGCCGTTCCGGGGGCGTGGAAGATGCCCCCCGGAGCCCTCTCACCCCGTTTTTTCTCGCCCAGGTTCCCTGTAGACGCTGGCAGGTCCTGAGCGAGACACTGCCTCCGAGCTTGGCGAGGCTCCTTAGGAGGCAGAGAGGTAAGCTGGTGCGTCTGAGAACCCGGGTGGAGTGCCGAGAGCGGGGGGGTCCCAGATTCTCCGGCGGCTCGAGGCCCCTCTCTCTTCCCACGGGCGGGGGCCCAGTCTCTGGGTTGGAGCCCCGAGCGTTTTGCGTTTTACCGGTTGACCAAGAGCACACCCCACCCCCCAAGTCGGTTGGCTCAGCCTTGGGTGGCCAGGCTCACCTGGGTGCCAAGAGGGGTCTGTTGGTAATTGCTCTGGAGGCTGGCTCCACACGTTAAGAGTCGAGCGATTGTATTTGCAAGAGTTGGGCTGATGTTTCGTGCAGTTAATGATTTGCTGGAGGAAGGGTTGGGCAGGGGCTGAGCCGGGAGGAGTCGGGCACCTTCTCTGTGAGACCTCCTGTGTATCTCTGCTCCTCAGCTGAGGGCAGGAGGTTTGCAGGACTCGCGCCTCACCTCACCTCAAAAGGTCTCGGCTTTTATGCTGACAGGAGCTACTCGGGCCTCAGAGCTGCCGTCCCATCCCTAACGGAGCCTCTTCTGTTCCCACTTGCGTTCGGCGTGGACACGCCTCGGGCTTCCTTCCCCTCTATCAGCCCTGGCTGTGGTCTGGCTCCCTCAGGGGCCGGCTTCTGTGAAACAGACCCTCCAGCTCTGAGCCTTGGCTCCTCTGCCCACCCAGTGTGCCGCCCACCCGGGGAAGGCAGCGCTTGGGCCCTTTGGGGGCCTGGTTGCACTGAAGGCATCCGCCGAGTAGCCAGCGCTTCCTGAGCCTCAGCTTGTGCCCGCACCGTGCCCCCGGGCAGGTGTGCCGACCAGCCCCTGGCCTCCCCCGCTCCGCTCTGGGTGCGCCCGCTCCGTCCCTGGGCCGTGGTCCTCGCAGCAGGTGGCCGGCCGGCTCTGCACTGCTGTGTTGCTTGATGGTTTCTCCTCCGGGAGGAGACCGGGGACGTGCTCTTTTGGACGGCTTCCACTCATTCCGCCTCAGTGTGACTGCAGCTTTCAAGCTAGAACTTACAGTGTGTAAACTCTTTGGCCCACGGTGGTGCCAGCTTCTGGACTTGGATGGTCCGCGATGCTTGGGGGATGTCTCAGTGGCTCTGCTCGGGAATGATTTTCCCTTGTTGCCAGAATCACCTGGCTTCTGTGCCGCGTATCCCAGTAATGAAGCCAGGCTCTTGCCATGGGTGTTCCCCAGGTTCCCGCTTGCACGCCGCAGTCTCTCCATCCTCGGCACCGAGTTGGCTGGCGAGGCGTCTGGGTGTGCTTCAGCCGACGGCTTCTAGGAAGGCCAGGTAGGGACTTCATGGCAGGGCCGGCTCCGGGCTGTGCTTTCCGGCTGCCTGGTGGCCGCCTCACCAGGGACAGCGAGCCTCTCGCTGTTAGCATTCTTCAAGGGGCCGTGTGTCTGCAGCCTGCACTCGGCGGACTTGGAGCCCGGGAGGAGGGCCGCGGGGGCTGCGCTCCTGCTGTCGGCCCTGTCGCATCGCTGGGGGTGCCGTTGGGGGCTTGGATGCATTCCTGCAGCTCAGCTCCTGTCACTTGGCATGTTTGTTTCCTGATCAAGGGATGCTTGGTTACCTTTTTATTGTTATTAATACATTTTTTAATTTTTGGCACTGCCGAGTCTTGCTGCGTGAGCTTCCTCTTGTTGCGGAGCACGGCTCTGGGGTGCTTCAGTAGTTGGCTTCAGGAGCGGCCCCGCATGAGCTCCGTCGTTGCGGTTCCCGGCTCGAGAGCGCAGGCTCAGCAGTTGTGGTGCGCGGGCTTTGTTGTTCCACGGCACGTGGGATCTTCCCAGACCAGGGATCGAACCCGTGACTCCTGCTTTGGCAGACGGGTTCTTTACCACTGAGCTACCAGGGAAGCCCTGACTTGTTTTAAGTGTATCGGGATCTTTGAAGAGAATTGCCTTTTGTCTGCCTGGACTTTGCTGTGTTTCTGCAGACGTGTGGGTAACAAAGCAGGAATCGCCGCTGAAGGTGGGTCCTGGGCTCTGATCCACAGGTGGGGTGAGAGCAGCAATGTCTGTGAAGGACTAGGAGGAGAGGGTGGAGCGGCCCCCAGCCTGGGCCAGCACCCGCCGCAGGGCTCAGGAAGGCCGTCCTCTGTGTGTTCTCTTTCCTGGATGCTAACTTTTTAATATATTTTATTTGTAAGTTTGTTTATTTTTGGCTGGACCATGCGGCATATGGGGTCTTAGTTCCCCGATCAGGGATTAAACCCGTGGCCCCATCCGTGGAACAGCAGACTCTTAACCACGGCACCACCCGGGGGTCCCTGGAGGGCGCCCATCTTTGCAACATGGTTTGTGTGTCAGCCCGTCCCCTGCTGCAGGCTTAGACCGGCAGACGCCCGCCCACGGCGCGTCCTCCACTCGGGGCTGTGACCTCTCCGCCCGGGGCGCTGCAGAGCCATGGCGACCGAGGAGAAGAAGCCGGAGACGGAGGCTGCCCGAGCACAGCCCACCCCGTCATCCTCTGCCACACAGAGCAAGGTGCGGCCCCGGGGGAACGGCCAGGGCACAGAGGCTGCGAGACGCTTGGAAATGTTATTTCAAGTGCATAAGCCTGTTCTCCCTTCCACTGAAACAGTGCCGGCTTTTACTCCAAACCACATTCCCAGCCAGTGCTTTTATGGGCCGTGTTGGGGATGCCCCACCTGTCACCTAGGGAGGGGGCTTTGTCAACCCTTGGTCTTGACTGTAAGAGTCTCTATGAGACCCAGACAATGTCTCTTGTTAAGCTCTCCAACTCTGGTCCCACCCTTCCCTGTGGAGGTAGCCCGCAGGCAACAGGCAGGTCTGCCCAAGGGCGCAGGATTTCGGGGAGCTTGGGGGGTGGACCTTGGCACGGGTGGGGGGCTGCTGAAGCAGGGCTGGCGCTGCTGGGGCTCCCAGCTGCAAGGTGGGGGGCGGGTGCTTCCAGGAGGGGTCCCCGTGTTTCTAGTCTGGATGGCAGAGTACGGGAGAAGCAGGGCTGGTGCAGGAAGTCCAGGCTCAGGGTTAGGCACGTGTGTTCAGGCGGATAAGGGCTCTTGGAGGCACTCTCCAGAGCTTAACCTTACACCTTGGGCATCACGTCCAGACTGGCGATCAGTGAGCAGTGGGGTAACTGTTTGCTGACCAGCGCGCTCTCCTTAACAGCCCACGCCGGTGAAGCCAAACTACGCTCTTAAGTTCACCCTGGCTGGCCACACGAAAGCTGTGTCCTCCGTGAAGTTCAGCCCCAACGGGGAGTGGCTGGCGAGCTCCTGTAGGTTCCCCTGCCTGTGGCTGCTGGTCGAGACTCTGCCCTGTGACTGGGGCTGAGACTCTGCAGAGGCGGGCGGGCGGGGGACCTGCTAGGGGGAGTGGCTGGCGAGTTCGCGTAGGTGCCCCTGCCCTGCACCCAGGGCTAAGCCTCTGGTGCCCCTGCCCTGTGACTGCTGGTCGAGACTCTGCAGAGACGGGCCGGGCGGGGGAGCCTGGTGACAGGTGCTGGGGACCGCGGCTTCTCGGGTGCGGCTGTGGGCAGCCCAGGTGTTGACTGGAGACCTTGATTGCCTTTCGTTCCTTTCTTTCAGCTGCAGATAAACTCATTAAGATTTGGGGAGCATACGATGGGAAATTTGAGAAAACCATCTCTGGTCACAAGCTGGTAGGTCCCCGCCCCGCCCCGCCTGAAGCTGCTGCTGGGCGTGGGGGGCCCCAACTCCCAGGCCTGCCAGGTTAAGGTCGGAGCACCCCGCTCGGGCCTCCTCCCCAGTTTCTCGGGTGGTGATGTGCCTCCCAGCTTTGACCTCCTCAGGTGCGTTTGTGCCCGACGGCAGGCCTGGCAGAGCCCCAGGGAACAGGCTTCTGGGCCAGGCTTGTGCGTCCCTCCGTGTGGGCCTCCCGAGCTCCGTGTGGTCCTCCCGAGTTCCGTGTGGTCCTCCCGAGCTCCTTGTGGTCCTCCCGAGCGGAGGGCGTGATGTCAGGTTATCTTCAGTTGGACGTTGGGGGTCTGACTTTGGGTGGCTAGTCCTGTTTTGTCAAAGCAATGACCGTGTGTCTCCTCCCGCAGGGCATATCTGACGTGGCCTGGTCGTCAGATTCTAACCTCCTTGTTTCCGCCTCAGATGACAAAACCCTGAAGATCTGGGACGTGAGCTCGGTAAGCTCGGGACACGGTGCGGCTGGTGAGCAGCTGTGTGTCGTCAGGCGTTTTACTGCTGTTGCGGGTTAGGTGGGGCGGGGTCACCCTGACACCGATATTTGGGGAAATAATCCCCAGGAACGGTGTTATTTTAGGGAAAGTGTCTGAAAACCCTGAAGGGACACAGCAATTACGTCTTTTGCTGTAACTTCAACCCCCAGTCCAACCTCATCGTCTCGGGCTCCGTAAGTGTGCGGCTCCCCTGGGCGGGGTGGGGGGCGCTCCCGGGCTGCGTGCTGAGGGGCTCGGGGCTGGGGAGCTGCCCACTCTGCTCCACCCCGAGGAACCGCCGTGACCTCTCCCTTTGCCTTCAGTTTGACGAGAGCGTGCGGATATGGGACGTGAAGACAGGGAAGTGCCTCAAGACCTTGCCGGCCCACTCAGACCCCGTCTCGGCTGTGAGTCCCGCTGCCGCCCCGACGGCAGAGGCCGTGCTTGGGGACCTGTGCCCGGGGGGTGGGGGCGGGAGGTGCCCCTGCATGGGGTCTCACAGGGCAGGCAGGGGGCCGGGTCTGCAAGGGCTGAGCGGTGCAGGTGTGACCACTGGTGTGGCGAGTGTGGTATGGAGGTGCCTGTGGAGGGTGGAGCGTCCCGGGGTCGTGGTGGGGAGTCGAGGGGAAGGTACCCTCCCTGTGTGGTCCACAGTGGCTGTTCTGGGCGCCCCCGTGCGCGGGGTGAGTGTGCAAGGGTCAGACTACCCACGTGTCATAAACTGCCCCATGTATGAATTAGGCATAGTGTCTCTTTGTCAACAAAGAGCCAGAAATGGCTTTTTAGCCAAGTTTACCTTTTGAAAAGTAGAAGGAGTCGCGTGTAAACAGGTTGTCTGTTGTTGCTGAATGGTGGGTCCTTTTCAGGTCCTGAAGTTCTGTAGGTGAGCGATTTTAACCGTTCTCAGCCATGAAAGGCCTCTGTCCCACTGATGCCGTGCTCAGGGCCTTGACCTTTTGGGGACGTGTAATGAGCTAGTTATTGTCACCGTGCTTATTTAACTTAACATGCAGAGTGCATCCTGAGAAACTCGGGGCTGGATGAAGCACAAGCTGGAATCAAGATTGCCGGGAGAAATATCAGTAACCTCAGACATGCAGATGACACCACCCTTATGGCAGAAAGCAAAGAAGAACTAAAGAGCTTCTTGATGAAAGAGGAGAGTGAAAAAGTTGGCTTAAAACCCAACATTCAAAAAACGAAGATCATGGCATCCAGTCCCATCACTTCACGGCAAACAGATGGGGAAACAGTGACAGACTTTACTTTGTGGGGCTCCAAAATCACTGCAGATGGTGACTGCAGCCATGAAATTAAAAGACGCTTGGTCCTTGGAAGAAAAACTGTGACCAGCTTGCATAGCATATTAAAGAGCAGAGACATGACTTTTCCAACAAAGGTATATCTAGTCAAAGCTATGGTTTTTCCAGTAGTAATGTATGGATGTGAGAGTTAGATTATAAAAGAAAGCTGAGCGCTGAAGAATTGATGCATTTAAGTTGTGCTGGAGAAGACTCTTGAAAGTTCCTTGGACTGCAAGGAGATCCAACCAGTCCATCCTAAAGGAAATCAACCCTGAATATTCATTGGAGGGACTGATGCTGAGGCTGAAACTCCCAATACTTTGGCCACCTGATGCAAAGAGCTGACTCATTGGAAAAGACCCTGATGTTGGGAGAGATTGAAGGCAGGAGGAGAAGGGGACAACAGAGGATGAGATGGCTGGATGGCATCACTGACTCAATGGACATGAGTTCGAGCAAGCTCCAGGAGTTGATGGACAGGGAGGCCTGGTGTGCTGCGGTCCGTGGGGTTGCAAAGAGTCGGACATGACTGAGCGACTGAACTGGATGAGCTGTTTGAAGCTGCCTGGCATGGTGCTGGCCTCGGGCATGGCCCTGCTGGCCCTGTGTCATGACCCATGCCTGGGGCTGCGAGGAGGGTGCCCGCTGCGGTTTTTAAATACGTGTTCTCCAGTGCACCCCTGCTGTTGGAGGGAGGGGGGCTGCAGGTCAGGGTGTCCTGCTCCAGCTCTGCCCACTTGGGTGAGGGTCTGGGGCTCCTTCCAGCTCTGTGCCTGCCGGTGGCCGACACCTTCTGCTGGTCCCCCTGATGGGCGCCGACTGGTGGCTCTCATTCCGTGGAGAGGGTGCACCCCAGGTCGGCGTGGTTGTGCTGCAGCGCCCACGGGCGGGTGTTGGCAGAGCCTGGGTCTGTGTGCCGCTTGGTGTGTGGTGCTCACTGTGGCTGTTCTGCCCTCCCCCGGCGCTGGTGCAGAGGGATACCTCGTTGCGTTTGCTGGCTGTGCCCTCTGAACGTGTCAGGAACAGGGCGGGGCGCCCTGCGGGCTCTGGGCCAGCTCAGCATCACCTGCGAGGGGCTTCCATCAGATCACAGTTTGCAGGTTCAAAGCGTTGAGTGTGATGAGCTCAGGTGCTGCGAGTTTGTGAGAAAGTTGCCTTGGGAGGCTGAGGAGCATGTGGGGCAGAGGGCGGGGAGAGGTAGCTGCGGGGGAGCCGGGCGGGGCCAGCGACTACGGCTCCTCAGGGGCCACGTCGTCCTCATGGAGGCCCTCGGCCGCCCGGGCAGCGTCCCGCCTGAGGTGTGAGGGAGTGTGAGAAAGCAGGCCTCTCAGGTTTCCAGGACTCCGAGCACCGAGGAGGAGAGCCAGGCGTCCCGCTGGTGGTCTCTAACGCTGGTTATGTGCTGAGGTGGTGTTTCAGACGCGGGCGCGTGTGTGTGCTTCCATCTTGTCTGACTCTGTACCCCCAGGGACTGTAGCCCCCAGGCTCGTCTGTCTACGGGATTCTCCAGGCGAGAACACTGGCGTGGGCTGCCATGCCCTCCCCCAGGGGACGCTGGGTGAAATGAAGTACCTCAGGCTCGTTTCACCCGTTACTTCCTGTCGCAGCGGCTGAGAAGTGGAAGGGGCACACGCAGCCCCGTCACGGGCCCTGGGCCGGGTGGACGGCGGCTCTCCCAGCTGTGGCCCCGGGCCGGCCTCTGCTGGGCGCGTGGGAGACGCAGGCTCCGGGGCCCCTCGCGCAGGGCAGGCACCCTGTGCGGCAGCACGCATGGTGTCCCCCCGGGGTCATTTGTTGTGAAGCGGCTCGTCCTGCCCAGGACTCGAACTTCGGACGTTGATCGCTCTTGCTGTTCAAGCAGAGTCAGTCGGAAAAAAGAGGACAAACCAAAGACCAGCCAGTCGGGAGCCAGGGCTGGTCAGGTGGCCCTTGCTCAGCAGGGGTCTCGCCCGTCCCTGTCGTGCATTCAGGTAGAGTCTCTGGTGTGGAGACAGCCCAGGCCTCCCACCTGGAGGCTGCGCCTCTCCCCAGCCACACAGTTCGGAGTAGCCTGGGTCGTGCTCCCGCCTTGTCTGGAAAGCTCACGCTGGCTTGGGCATCCCGGGGGTCGGAGTCTGGGCACTCGGAGCAGTGATGTGGGTGCCTCGTGGTTCTGGGGGTGCGCGGTGGGCAGGGTTACGCGCGTGAGCGACACTCGCGAGTGTCTGAATAGGTGGGTGTCTCTCCTGACTCTGCTCTCTGGATGGAAGCCGTGCTCAGATCACCACTGTGTCCGCGTCCACAGACAGGCTCCGGCCAGCCGGGCCTCTCCCCGTGGAGCAGGGCCTGGGGGGCCGAGTGTGCTCCTTTTCCCCCGTGCGTTTTGTGGTCCATGATTGAAAGCCTCCAGGCGTTTCAGGCTTGGTTTTCTTCGTGTGGTTCAGTCTCCCGTCACGAAACAAACTTGCTTGAGGCACTGGGTGGCAGTGGCCACCTTGTCCACGTTGCTCGTGCGTCTCTCAGAGTCTCGGGGAGTCGGGGGGCTCAGCGCGGCTCCACGTCGCTCATGCGTCTCTCAGAGTCTCGGGGAGTCGGGGGGCTCAGCGCTGCTCCACGTTGCTCAGAGTCTCGGGGAGTCGGGGGGCTCAGCGCTGCTCCACGTTGCTCAGAGTCTCGGGGAGCTGGAGGCTCAGCGCTGCCCCGTGTGTGTGTCTTTGCTGTGAGGTTGGAGTGCGGGAGCCGGCCCCGTGGGCCGGTCTGTGTTGAGGGCCTCAGTGTGAGTCTCTGTTCCTCCCTCTCCTTCATCCTCAGGTTCACTTTAATCGAGATGGATCCTTGATCGTTTCCAGCAGCTACGATGGCCTCTGGTGAGTGACAGTCTGGCTTGCCTGAGCCAGCGAGTATTTAGAGGCCTTTCCTTGCACTGTCTGCGCCTCTGGGCATCTGGCGGAAGCCTCTGCTCCCTGGGCGGAGCCATGGGGCAGGTGGGGTGGGGGAGGCGCAGCTGTCTCAGACGTGGCTCCTTGTGGGCTCCTAAGCTCATGGCGCTGGTGAGGGGGGTGGTGGAGGAAAGGTGTGCCGACGTTCGCATCCTCGAGTGCCCTGCTGGGGACGTCAGGGTCCTGAGCAGGTGCTGAGAGCCCAGGTCTCATCCCAGGGGCCGTGTCGGGGGGGAGGCGGGGCATCGTCTCCAGAGCTCGCTGTCTGAGGCCAGGCCCGTGACCTTGACACTTCCAGTGGGAGTGCTGTCTGGACGCTGTGAGATGTGCGGGGAGGTGTAGGGAGAATGCTTTAAGCTGACCTCATCACCTGTGAGCGTGGTCTGGGGGTGCAGAGTGATGTCACAGCAGTCACTGGCCAGACCCGTGGCCCACAGGGGGCTCTCCAGCTACGAGGGAGAAAAATTTGTCCACATTTAGCCCCAGTAAGAGAAGCTAGAGTAGCAAAAGTGACGTGTGTAAGAAACCGTGGCAGCGCCGGACCACGTGGTGTGCACTGCCGTGGCCGTGGGCCTGGCTGTGCCCCGCAGGAGACGCTGGCAAGTGTGGGTCAAAGCCCTCTGAACACTTGTTTTCAAGAAACACGCCTGAGACAGAGCGCGTTGGTCCAGGCTTGGGAGAGAAGGTGGGGAGGCGGGCCGGGCCGAGACGGGGCGAGCAGGTGGGGCTGCAGGAGGCCAGGGGCGTCAGGGCCGGCCGGGGCTGCACGGAGGGCCTGGCCGTGCGGGACCCGCTGGGTGTGAGCACGCTCAGCTGGCGGCGGCTCTGCAGCAGGGCTCCCAGGGCGTGGCGGGGCTGACCGTGCCGCAGGCCGTGTGTCTGCTACGCGTGAGGAGGCATGTGTGGCCTGTGGACAGTCCGCACGTCCCCGTTTCCTTCATCACTCGGTGCAACTTGGGATTTCCAGCTAACGTGATAGGAAGAGAAAGTCACGGTGTGAGAAGTGGACCGAGGCTGATCTCTAGGTCATGGGATGTCGTGCTGGCAGAAACCGCACAGGCACCACGGGCTGGATTGGCGTGACGCCTGCACATCCAGCCGGGAGTATCGGCTCTTAGAACAGGCTCTTGTCCCTGAACCAGAGGCCATCCAGACGAGTGCCCATGATAACGCTGTTTGTGTGAGAAGCGCTGCCCCCGGGGCTGCGTGCTTGGCATGCCGGTGCCTGGAGAGCCTGCAGTGGGGGCAGGTCAGCCCGGTGGCCGTGGGCGCGGAGTGGGCCAGCCACGGCCTCCTCTGCTGTCCCCCCATGGCGCTGAGAGAGACGGAGCGAGCGAGACATCGGGACAGGAGGCGGGCCCGGGCCCCGAGGTCACCGCTGTGCCTGTTGCTTTGCAGTCGGATCTGGGACACCGCCTCGGGCCAGTGCCTGAAGACACTCATCGGTGAGTGGGGTGGCCTGCGGCCGCACCCTGCAGGAACTCCCTTTCTCCCGCGGGGGCTCCTCCTCCCCCGCTCCTTCCTGCTCAGCTCTGCCGTCCAGCCTGGCTGGGGCCCGCAGCGAGCCCCGTCTGCTGGGGCTGGAGGCTCCGGGGTCTCTGCAGACGGTGTGGGGCTGTGCCGGGGGTGGGGGTGGTGCCGTGGGAAGGCAGCGTGCTCTGTGTGGCCAGCGGTGCCGCCGGACAGGGTGTGTGTGTGGCCAGAGGGTGGCTGAGGGCCCCCCAGGGCCTCGGGCCTGCGAGGCTGACGGGGGCGGGGCGGGGCTGCTGTCGGGAGGCCGACCTCTGAGTCCCGATGGAAGGCCTCTGCTGCGTCGGATGAGCTGTCAGGCTCCATGCGCCGGGCCTGCCTCCTGCCCTGGGTTGTCATGGGGGCAGGCGTGGCTCTGAGGGTCTGCTCCGGCCACCATCACAGGACTCTGCAGGCCGGGTGGGTGGCTTCAACAGCAGAAACCTGTGCCCGCGTCTGGAGGCCGGAGTCCACGGTCAGGGCGTGGGCAGGGCTGGCTCCATCTGGGCCCTCTCTGTGGCCTCCTTGCGAGCCCTCCGTGGGCGTCCCCGCCTCCTCCTGCAGGTTGCAGGACGCTGGTCAGATCGGCTTGGCCCCTGAGGCCCACGCAGCCACCTCGTCTGACGTAACCTGCCTCTGCGGCACGGTCTGCGCAGCTAGGCTTAGGGCAGGAGGGCGGGGCGGGGCGGGTCCCCGGTGGCCTCTGCGGTTTTCTTGCTCTGATCGAGACGTGGTGCCGTCCCCGGGTCTGGGCGCCCCCACCTGTGTCCTCGTGCCCGTGGCCGAGTGGGGGCTTCTAGCTGAGCTTGTGGCTGCCCCGTGGCTGGGCGGGAGCAGAGGCCCGAGGTTACAGGCAGCCACCCCACCCGACCTCGGCTCTGGGGCGTCAGGCCCTCAGGCCGTCCTTGGACGAGCCTGTCCCAGCGGCGGGGAGGCCCTCACGCGCCGCCCTGTGCCTTTACAGCGTCTGCCCGGCAGAGAGAGCAGCGGCCCCCCGCGCGCAGGGTGCAGGCCTCGGCCCCCCGAGGTGGTAACGCGTGGGCCGCCCCGGTGCGCGGGACCCAGGGCCACGCGGCCCCTCACCGGGGGGCACTCGGGGCTCCTCCACAGGCGGGGGCAGCGCGGTCACCAGGCCACGTGCCTCCCAGGCGGGCCCTGCCCAGCCGGCAGCTGCGCCCCGCCTCCCTCGGGCCCCCGGGCGCGCTGCCCGCGCGTCAGGAGTGTGGGCCTGGCATTGCCAGGTGGTTTCCAGGGCGAACCTGCGCTGACCCACCGTGACCTTCGGGAGAACCTTCAGGCCCGCTGAATCCTGGCGCCGTGTCCGCAGGGCAGCTGGGTGTGGGCAAACCCCGTGCGAGACGGCCACCCCGAGGCTTTCTCTGTGCCCTGAGTGGAAGTGGCCCGGGGGTGCCTGAAGGCCCGGCTTCCTGAGGCCGACTGGCCACAGGGCCTTTGTTCCTGAAGCGCTCCTGTCCGGGGGTCATGGGGCAGAGCGGCTCTCAACCTGGCACGAATGGTGGGCGGGGGCAGCGTGTGCATCCGTGGCGGTGACCTCACTGGACTGTGGTGGGGGAGCCCTCCCGGCAGTCAGGGCCCCCCGGCAGCCACGTCTGTGCTCCACGCAGATGACGACAACCCCCCAGTGTCCTTCGTGAAGTTCTCTCCGAATGGCAAGTACATCCTGGCCGCCACCTTGGACAAGTAAGCGCTGCCGTGCCTGCCCGGCGTGGGTGTGCGGCCAGGCCCTAGCCCGAGACCGTCCCTCCCTGCCAGGGCCACGCCGGAGGCCCGTCTGTGCAGCTGGGGCACCGGGGACCCTCCTGCCCGAGGGGTGGTGGGCACGCTGCTGTTTCCCGAGCAGCTGCGGGCGGGCATCACTGGCCGTCAGCCACCCTCCTCTTCCTGGAGGTTGTTGGGGCTCAGCCTCCACCCCGGGAGGAGGAAAGACCCTTGCTGACACCTGTGCTGGACAGGCTTCCCTTGCCCTTTGCAGGGGCCCTGAGGACCCCTTACTGGCGTGCCTGGGGCTCCCACGGTCCTCTCGGGCATCCTCACCCCTCGGCTGCCTCGCAGGGCCCCTGCCCCTGGGCGCCGTGCGCTGACCCGGCCCTTCTGCCTTGCAGCACGCTGAAGCTCTGGGACTACAGCAAAGGCAAGGTGGGTGACTACAGCGAGGGTCTCCGGGGCTCCTGAGGGTCCTGGGCTGTGGCCGCGGGGCGCAGAGCGTGACTGGAGTTGGTTCGGTGCAAATGTCCCCACCATGCGGGTTAAAGCTTGGCCTGGGTGGGCTGTGGGGCGGGGCTCCCGGTGCTCACAGAGCCGTCCAGTCACGGCTGGGCGGTCACCTGGGGCGCAGGGTGGCCGTGGCTGAGCAGCGTCCCTGGCTGTTTCAGTGCCTGAAGACGTACACGGGCCACAAGAATGAGAAGTACTGCATTTTCGCCAACTTCTCCGTCACCGGCGGGAAGGTGAGTCGCCTGCCCGCCCTGCGCTCCCCGGCCCCTCCCGCAGGCGGGCCCAGTCCGCTCACCCACGGCAGACGGGAGCTTTCTGGATGTTAGCAGTATGAAGGCCCCCTCTGCAGACCGCTTGTTTGGGGACGTCCTGCCCCCTCTGCCTGGGCCCCAGTGTCACCCTCCCGACCCTCAGGCTCAGGCAGGAGCCTTGTGATGAGCAGCTGGGCCGTGACTGACGGCCAACGTCCCAGAAGCCACCCCAAGGCGAGGGGCAGGCTGTGGGACGGCGTCTGCATGGGGGTAGTTTGGGGGCTGCGTGCCCTGCCGGGGCCGTGGGCGCAGACTGGTCCGGCCGCACGGGCGCCCTGACCCGGCTCTCTCCCCGTGCCCCTGCCCCCCGCTGAACGCAGTGGATTGTGTCAGGCTCGGAGGACAACCTGGTCTACATCTGGAACCTGCAGACCAAGGAGATTGTGCAGAAGCTTCAGGGCCACACAGGTGAGTGGGGCGTCAGCTGCGGCCGTCACCGCCCGGCGCCAGGGTGGTGCCTCCCGATTCAGGGCTGTCGGGGGACAGTCTGACGCCTCCCCTTGCGGGGCTGTCGGGGGACGGTCTGACGTCTCCCCTTACGGGGCTGTCGGGGGACGGTCTGGGCCTCCCCTTGCGGGGCTGTCGGGGGACGGTCTGGCCCCAGCTTTAACTGCTCATTCCCAGCAGCCAGCTGCCCAGCTCTGAAGTCACCGTGGCCCGTGGCCTCCCGGGAATGGCCGGGGCCCCATGTGGAGGTGGCGCTGTCGACCCAGGCTCCTCCCAGGCCCCCCCCCACCCCGTGCTCCTCTCCCCAGCGCTCAGGGGCCAGCAGTGTGGAGCCCTTAGCTGCCCGGGGCGACACCCTCTCCCTAAGAATGCAAGTCCCCCGGGAGCAGGGCCTGCCCCTGCCCACCGCCTTTGGCCGCTGTCAGCTTGTGGCTTCTGCCGCGCGGGCAGGACACTCAGAGGCTCACTTGAAGCCGCCCCAGTCAGAGGGAAGATGCTGGGGTTCCATTTCCTGAAAAGCTATAAACGCACTGACTTGCCTGATGCCGGGGGCAGCTCATGACGGGATCTGCTGTGCCTGCCCTGGGTGGACTCGCAGAGCTGGCCTCACAGGGCATCAGGGCCCATGCCGGGAGGGGGGCAGCTCTGGTGCACGTGTGGGGGGTGCGACGTCTGCACTGCGAGCTTGACGGCGGCCCCAGCATGCCTTTGGCCCATGGGGCACCCCTTGCCTCGCTGGGGTCTGGGCGGGGCCCCCTGCTGTCCTCCCGCCCTGAACCCCAGGTCTGTGTGCTGAGCGCATGGTTGGCCCCGTGGGGAGGCCGGGCCCAAGGAGGGCACTGACGTCGACCATCTGTTTGCAGACGTCGTCATCTCGACGGCATGCCACCCGACGGAGAACATCATCGCCTCGGCCGCCCTGGAGAATGACAAGACCATCAAGCTCTGGAAGAGCGACTGCTAGGCCCAAGGTGCCGGGAGCTGCCGGGAAGTCCACCCGGACTGGCGGGCGCGCGGCTCTTGGAGAGGCTCCCGGTCCAGGCCCGGGGACCGGTGGGGCTTGGGCCTGAGCTGCCCCGGAAGAAACTCGGCTGGGGCGTGTCTCCCCCTTGAGGGTCTGGGAGTTGCTGGTGGCGTTTTTGCCAATTCCTTTCTCGCCGTCCGGGGAAGAGTTCCCAGTCTGTGTTGTGTTCAGAGTCCACAGAAATTTTTAATTTTTTATTACAAAAAGGTGAAGTTCAATTTATCACGAGTTGTGTTTTTTTCCGGTAACTATTCTGTACCATTTTTGTGGTTTTATCACCCGGCGCCAGCGCTGTGACCGTCACCAGCACGGGCTCTGGCTGCCAGCCTCGGAGGGCCGTCCCTCGTGTGTTCAGTGACGCTCTGGTGACAGCGTCCTGCCCGTGACCACGCGTCCTGAGTGTCTGGGGAGCACAGAGCGCTCACTGTGTGATGTCCATGGAAAGCCTGTGCTTTGGCGTCGTTGCCCCGGTGATGCTGGTGTGGGAACCACCCTCAGTGCTTCCGTTGGTCCCACAGCTGGTCACATGACAAGCAGCAGCACCCCGAGCCGTGCTGAAGGCAGCCGAGCACGCGTGTGGACGCGTGGCAGCTGAGCTCTCGCCCGGCGCTCCTCTCCCCGTGGCTTTTTTACGAGAAGTCTCACAGTCGGCAGGAGGTTGAAAGGAGTTTCGACAGATCCCCTGAATGACGTGTCCACTCTCCATCCTGTGGAGCCCAGGACCGCAGAGGACTAGCCAGTGCCCTTCCGGCTCACGGCATGTAGGTGTGGGGCTGCGGGCAGGCGGTAGGGTTCCTCACTGCAGAGACGCCCAGGCCCTGGTGGTGTCTCGTGGTCCGTGGCAGACGCTGGCGAGGGCAGGGGCGGGCAGTCCTGGTCTCGTCCCCCGCCACCAAGCCTCAGGACAGCTGGGCTCGGGAGCCGGCTTCTCACAGGGAGACGGTGTCATCCACCCGCCTTGCCCACCTGGGCTCTGATCAGGGGCCTCTCCCTGCCAGCGGGCCCGTGGGAGTTGGGGGCGCTGACTGCAGGGCAGCACGGTCAGGGGGCTGCTGCCGGTCACGGGGGCCCCTCCCTGCCGCGGGTCCACCTGGCATCCCGAGGCCTCTGCGGTGGAGGCGTGTCCCCTGCTTGGGTCCAGTGGCGAGGCCAGTCCTCGGCCTCTAGGGAGCTCTGCAGGTGGGGAAGCAGGAGGCCGCCGCCCAGCGGCCGCTGTGGCACCGAGGACAGTCACAGGCATCGGGACCACCCCGCTACTCTTCCCCCACCCTCCCCTTCAGAAGCAGAAGCGCCGATGGCTCGGCTGTTGTAGGAATGAACCACTCCAGCGCAGGCACCCCCGAGCCTGCAGCGCCTGAGCATCTGGGCGGGAGATGCGGAGGCCGCGTGGCGGTGGCGGCCTTGGTTTTCCCTGGACCAAGGTTGGGGTTCTTTGGGTTTTGTTGGTTCTGGTGTCGGACTCGCCCCGGGGCAGGGGCATGTGTGCAGACTGCCGTGTCCTTGAATATAGTTTATTTTTTCTACATTTGAATTCTCTGTTGTAGATTTATGTAAAAATGCATTCTCTTTTTGAAAATAAAGAATTTCCTGTCTTGTAATTTTGTTCCCAAGGAAGCACTTAACCTTTCTTAACATGTAGCTGTTACTGGAGTGGGATGGGGCAGGGGTGGAGCCTTGGGGTCAGGAACAGCAGGAAGGCAAAGGACAACTCAGCCAGTGTACTCTCCACGGAGGTTTTACTTAAGTCAGTGAGGAAACCTGTAAGATGTAACAACGGGTTCAAAGGAGATTTCTACACAGGCAACAGGAAATGGATTTGCAGAGGGATTCAGAACTGGTGAAAATCCACAGGACACCAGTGGGGCACATTTTGACGTTTCTGAGGATAAGGGTCTGTGGACAGCCCGCGATGGCGGTTGTGAAATGGCCCTTAGACCACAGTGGGGACCTCTGCATGGCACTCTGGACTGGACACCTGGCCATCTTACTTTGGCCTGTTTCAAGGTCACATGTGTTTTCCTGACATTAGACCTGTTCATCAAAAGGTTGGGGTGCAGGGGAGCGGGGAGGGTTGCGGTGAGGCCTTCGGGAGATGGTGGGAGGGCCAGAGAGCAGGGGCTGGTGGGGGCGCAGACGGACTGCCCGAGAGCGTGGGGACGGCCCCGCCAGGCCTCGGGCCTCACTTGCCTCTGTCCACGCTCTCCTCCTAAGTGGCCTGACCAGCCTCGTGGCTTTGAACGTGGCCAGCGTGCTGACGAGCGGCAGTGTCCGATCCACAGGCCAGACCTGCTCCCTGGAGTCCAGGCTGTCGCAGCCCCCCAGCTCCCCAAACCTGCTCCTCCTGCGCCCGACCTTCACCTCATATGTGTCCCAAGTGACCGCTTCTCCTGACCTGGACCAGCCCCCGGCCTTCGCCACCCTGCCCTCCGAGCCGCCAGGCCTGTCCCTCAGCTGTGGGACGCCCTCGGCTGCTCCCTGGTACCTCGGCCAGTAGCCCTTGCCCTCTGACCCCACGCTGCAGCCGCACTTGCTCTCCTGGTCTGGACTGTCCTCCCGGAAGTCCCCAGGGCTCCTCACTCCCTGCCTTCAGTCCTGATCCCGGGTGCCTTGGGCTCCACCTTCCCGACCACTGGCGCCTGCTCTGCTTGCCGCCTGAGGTGTCCGTTAAGGCGCTGGAATGGTCTAGGATGTGGGCTCCTGGGGCTGGGGCCCTCTCCTGCCTGGACCGTTCCCCACAGAGCGGGGCTGCTCAGCTACTGTTTGTTCCTTGAATGTGCTGCCAAAGTGAAAGTGAAAGTGGCGTCCGACTGCGGGCAGGGACTACACAGCCCGAGGTAGCCGTTCCCTTCTCCGGGGGATCTTCCAATCCAGGAATCGAACCCAGGTCTCCCGCACTGCGGGCGGACTCTTTACGAGTGGAGCCACAAAGACAGAAGCCGCCCGCAGGGCCCCCGCCGACCACAGCCGCCTGCAGGGCCTCCTGCCTCGCCCCCCGCCCCGCCCCTGCGCCCGCGCCCTGCTCAGACGGGAAATGGGAGCCACCTGGGTGTCCTGATGCCCGGTGCGCGCCCCAGGCCGTGCCCCCGACTCTGTGGCTGGATGGGGATGAGGAGGTGAGACACGCCTGCTCCAGGTACACGAGAGCCGTGGCCACTTTGTGTTACGAAAAAAAGCCAAGCAGCTCCAAGAGCGGAGGGAGTGGAGTCGCATAGGTGCCGGTCCCCGCGGCACACGTGTGCCGCAGCCTCGTGTCACACGCCCTGCCTGCGCTGTCGCGGTGCGGTCGCGTGCCGCACACGCCTCGTACCCACGCGCACCCCACGCCTCTGTGTGCACAGCCACGAGCCGCGCAAACCGGGAAAAAAAAAAAAAAACAGTGGTTAGATGCCACGAAGTAGGTGGCAATGCCTTAACCGTATGCGTGTTGTCAGGCCCGAGAGCCTCTTCCATCCTTGTCAAGGGGAGTGCTAACCTTCTCTCCTTTCATACAACACAACCTGCCTCCTGCGCGCTCCATATTTAAAGCCCTGCAGCAAAGACGCCTTTCGCTTATGGTGACTGACCGTTCGCACCGCTGGGGGCGGCCGCACCCAACATGGAGGCACGATGAAGCTCATCCTAAACCGCTACTTATTGTAGCGTGAAGAAAAAAGACTGCTTCAGAAAAAGGGGGGAGGGATAAAAAAGTCTTCGCGTTCTAATATATTCATAAAAGCAGCCAATCAGAGGCTGAGAGGAATACCCGGAAGCCCAGCGTCGCGCAAAGAAAAGAGATTCCCCCGGAAACAAAACAGGGCGGGAGCGCACTTCCTACCGCGACACGCCTCGCGTTCCGTCAGGAGACGGCGCGAAACCGTCTGCGGAAACGGAAGTGGCTTGTAGCGAATCAGAGGGCGAGGACGGAAGGGCCGCCGCACGAACTTCCGGACGCGGCCCCGCGCTTGGAACTGTGGGTGTGGGCGTGTCGGGGCGCGCTGTGCGCATGCTCCCGGGGTACGGCCCTCGGCTCCCGCGCATGCTCGGGGTCGCGGCGCCGCCGTCTTTGGGCGGACGGTCGGTTGCCGGCTGCTCGCTGGGGTCTACACGGCGCCGGTCTCTGCGCTTCCTGTTCGCCCTTGGCCTGTAGCTTTAAGATACTGTTCTGCAGCTTCGGGTGCTGGCCGTCCCCGGAGTGCAGACGGCGGGCGATGCGGCTCCCGGCCCGAGGCTGCGGGCGCGGGGCCGCGTTTGCGCGGGAGGCCAGCCTCCGGTAAATCACGTGTCTGTGCGTGTGCACGGGTGCACGTGCGTGCAGACACGCCCGCGTGTCCACAGTGTCCGCGCGCGCCTCGGCGCCCACACGCGCGCAGTGTCACGTCGCGTGTGTGCGCGGAGACGGCGCCCGAGGTGTGGACGGTGGGTTCAGTCTGGGGACGCCGAGCGGGCTGGGGTGGATTCGGCCTGCAGGACGCCAGCCGCGTCCCGCCAGCCAGCCGCCCCTTGAGAAGTTTCAGGTTGGCCGGTTTCCTTAGAGCTCCTCCGTCCTTGGAATTGTCCAGGCAAGAATGCTGAAATGGGTTGCCATGCCCTCCTCCAGGGGTTCCTCCGACCCACGGGTTCAACCCCCGTCTCTTAAATCTTCTTTGGCGGGCAGGTTCTTTACCACTAGCGCCACCTGGGAAGATCCCGGTTAGTTCCAGGTGGAGAGCTCACCGGGTCCTCAGGGGACAGCTGTACCCAGTTTGCAGATTACCTGGGACCAGGAGACAGGCAGGCAGCCACTGGGAACTGGGCCAGCTGGGAGCGAGTGTGCTGCCCCGTGCCTGCACTCCCCAGGTGCAGCTTGCGGCCTGGCTGTCACTCGAGCCGCTCAGGACCGCGGGCAGCTGCAGGAGGCATCAGCCCTGTCTGGGTCCCTGCCTTGTCCACCTGCCCGTGCAGTCCCAGCGGCCGGGCCCCCTTAGTGCCAGGCCTCGGGGGCTGTGACTCGTACCCACGGTCAAACCACTGCCAGCCATGCTCAGCAATGTTCCGCGGCTCTTAATGGGCAGCCTGCCGCGCCGTAGCATCTTCCTTCCAGACCCAGCACGCTGCTGTCACTTACTACCTGAAGGGCCCTGGGCTGCTTCTCCAAACCTTGGCTGTGTTAGAAAGCCTTCTATTCCTCTGTACTCTGGGCTCGTCTGGGTCCTGCCCCTGCCCAACCTGGATGCCCCCTGCCTGGGGGGCATTTCAGGGCAGGGTGAGTGCCCGTTGGAGGAGCCGCTGTCTTCACTCAGCACCCACTGTGTGTTGAGGCCCTGGTGGCCCCACACCACTGACCTCCCACTTCGCTCCCCATGCCGGCGAGGATGGTGCCATCAGCACCAGCACGTGCTAGCTGACAACACGGGCCAAGGTGTGTACCGTGGACATCAGCCCTCCAGTGGGCAGCAGAGGGCTTCCAGCCAGGCTGCAGGGTGAGAGGTTAGGGGAGTCTGTTGGTGCCAGACGGTCTTGCTCCACAGCCAGGGCTTCTGCACACGACCCCCCAGGCTTGGGCCTCCCGGGACCCTCGGGTCTGGGCACATGGGAGGCTCCATCCAGAGTGGCCCAGAGCCCTGGCGACATCACCTCCCCATTGCCAGGTTCCCGGTCCCCGTGGGCAACTGTCTGTGTGCAAATTCCTGGGCAGAGTCTGACTCTGAGTCAGGTTTAGGGCCAGGCCTAGGAATCTGCATTCACAAAACCTTTTGGGCATCCCACTCACCCCCGTCTTGACAGCCTACTTTTGCTCTGGGTGGAGAGTGGATCACTCCACCTCATGCAAAGGACTCTGAGATAATGACACTGACCGGGGAAAACTTCAGGATAAGGTGAAGGCTGCCTGTGAGGGAAGGCGGCCAGAGGGTCTTCACAGGGTCTAGAGGACCAAGCGGGGAGGACCCTGGAGGCAGCAGCTTCCTCCCGGGACTGGTGCAGACCCGGGTTCCCGGACTGCATTTACTGAGGCTGTTTCTCCTCGGGCCTGCTGGTGCCTCCAGGACGCCCATCCCTCACCAGACCTGAGTTCCCTGGGAATGAACTCACTAGACCATCCCCAGCAGTCATCCCTAAAGGCCTCTGCATGGATTCAGGGGCTAAGCCCAGAAAAGTCCCAGAAATAAGAGAAGGTGAGATCACCCAGTCCTGCCTGTTTCTCAGAAGCTGCGGGAAAGTCGTGGGTTGCGGAGTGAGCCCCACCCCCTCCACCTGTTGCCTGAGTTTTTGGGAGGAGGGTACCCAGATCCGGAGGGTGAGAAGTGTGGGGTCCCCTCCAGCCCTGGTGAAGCCTGGGGCCTCTATGAGTCTTTTCTCTGCAAATGTCCTGGTGGGATTGCTAGATTAAATACCGGACTCCGGTTGGATGGGAATCTCAGATAAAAGATGAGTGCTTAAAAGTGTAAGGATGCCTCAAACACTTTTTAGGACATGCGTGTTCATTGTTTCTGTGGTACTGCCCTGGGTGTTCCTTGCTACATTTGGCAACTGCAGGAATGGGAGGAGGCCTCTTGTCATCTGCCCAGGAACGAAGCACCTTCCAACGTGTGTTTTAGTGACTCTAGTCCTTGGGATGCCCTGTGGGAACAAGGGAGGAGCTTGTTTGGGCACTTCTGTGTTGAACAAGGGCTTCCCAGGAGGCACTAGAGGCAAAGACCCTGCCTACCAGTGCAGAAGACACGAGAGATGGAGGTTTGATCCCTGAGTCGGGAAAGTGCCCTGGAGGAGGGCATGGCAACCTACTCCAGTATTTTTACCTGGAGAATCCCATGGACAGAGGCGCCTGGCAGGCTACAGTCTATAGGGTTGCGGACTCGGACATGACTGAAGCAACTTGGCACGCACACACAGCACACGTGTGTTGAACAAAGTTGCAGAACGCTTCCCCAGAACGCTTCCCCACCCTCTTTGAAAGGAAAGCCTGCAGGGGGCCCATGGAGTTTGTGAACACGAGGGCTTGTTGGTGGGGGGTGAGCGTTGAGTCATCCACGGCTGCTCTACAAGTCTGCACCGGACGCGGAAGAAAAGGTCCAGGGGAGGGGAGAAAGTGGGGGAGAAGAGCCAAGTACAGAGGAGGGGAGGCCGGGGCCTCAGCAGCCCTCGGGCCCACCTGGACCAGCTGGTGTCCTCGCTGGGCACGCCCCGGTCCAGTCCAAGGGTCCTCTTCCGGTTCCCTGCGGCCCACTCCACTCCCCACTCCACCACAGGAACTGAGGACCACGTTGGGCTGGGTGGGAGCCTCAGCCCTGCTGCTGTCCTGACTGCAGCGCCTTCCCTGCGGGCCAGGTGGCTCTGGAGAGCCTCAATTTTCCCGCCCTCTGGTGAGACCTGCACTGGGACTGGGGAACGTCGGAGTCAGGAGCCAGGTGGCTGGAAGAAGCCAGAGGTCAGCTTGAGCCCCTGAAGCAGCTGTCTCCCTTTCCCGGCAAGCCCTCAGTGTGGCGGCTCCGCCTGTCTCACAGCTCGGGGTTCTAGGCCCCTGCAGGTGGGGCAGGGCCATAGGTGGGGGTGCTCTGCCTTCCCCCACCCCCGTCCTGCAGAGGCTGGGCGTTGGTGGGACGAGAACTCAGGCTGGACTCAAAACTGGTCTTGGAGACATCGGTGGGCTGCCTAGGGCCAGGCCAGCGGCCGTGGGCCAGCCTAGCCTCTGCCCCTCTCCCCTCCAGCTCCATCTGTCTGCTGACCAGCTGGCCCCTGCGGCCCTTCCAGTTTCCTGGGAGGTCCTCAGTTGGGCAGTGGAAAGCGGTGACGTTCCCAGCAATGGCGACAGGCGCCAAGGGCCCATTGCTTTTTTGGGACGGAAGGCCTTGGTGACCTGGGAACCTCCTGGGGCCGTCACGAGCATCTCAGAGGCAGTGCTGGGGTTCCGATGGTCGGCTTCAAGGCCTTTGCTCACAGCCACCCCTCAGAGCAGGGGCCTTCGGGACCCAGCAGGCCCCAGCCGGTGGAGGCCCCTGTTGGCTGGCTCCCATCCTGCTGGCCTTGGAGTGGCCGGCGGGTCGTCCCTGGGTTTGGGGCTCCGGCCCCTTGCCTGCGCTTTGCTGTCTGCAGAGAGGGCCAGGAGGAGGGGACCCGGGCTGTCTCCTCCACCAGGGGGCAGGGTTGCTCCTCTCCACCGTGGAGGGCCTGCGTCCCACCTCCTGTAAACCTGAGAAGCAGAGCCTTCTTGCTTGTCCAGTCTGGCTCTCTGGGGCCCTGGGTAGATCACCTAACGGCCAAGCCTCAGTTTCCTCCCTGATGAGACTGGGGGTCAGAGCTTGGCTCCCAGGGAGGGCTCAGTAGAGGGTGACTGTTACTGTCCCCTTTTCTAGATAGACAAACTGAGATTCAGGGCGTTTCCAGAGTGCCTGCAGCAGGCACCCAGGTGTGGTGGAGAGCAGGGTCTGGAGCCCAGGCTCCCGGACCCCAGAGACACCAGGAGGTACCAGAGGATGCTGGAGGCTGGTGGCCGTGCCAGTGGGGGGAGGCATCAGATTTGTGGGGTTCCTGACACATAAAATCTCCACCCAGGTGTAGCCTGGACGCTTTTCCTGGAGTTAATTCTTTCAAAAGTCCACTTTTTTTTCATAATACATGGAAAGCCTCTTCACTGTATGTGCATTTAAAACCACACAGGAGCAAAGTAACCCTACTTTTGCCAACCACCCATTCTGATCAGCACGCTCTTTTGCATTTTTGCTGACTTCATATTTCCTATTAATTGCTTCACGTGAAATGGCTTCTCAGTGACTTGAGGGGTGCCCTGGGCAGGACCAGCAGTAATTTTTTTTTGTTTGTTTGCGAATTTCAGTTTCTCACGACTTTTCCTGGCAGTAGAGGACTCATCTAGAGGTTTGCTGTGCAGGGGAGGAGGGAAGGTCCAGATGACTGACTTTCCAGGGTTTTCTCTGTGTTAATGGCCCAGATGCTTTCAGACAGGATGTTCTGTGTGGTTCTGAGACCCTGTCCCTCTCAGCTTCGTGTTTCTGAGGATGGGGCGTGTCGCTCTGCCACAGTACAGAGTTAGTGCAGTTTCTTTTTGCCCCCCAAGAGCTGTTACGAAATTGCTGCCATCTTGCAGTTGATGGCGGGAGGGAGGAAACCTGCTTTTCCCTCTGCTGGGTCCAGAGCCCAGGCAGGCAGGGTGGCTGTGTCCCCTGGCCGTCCCTCCCAGGGATGCCCCCAGGTCGCTTGGCCAAGCCCGCAGGAAGGGTGATGCTGGTCCGGGGGTGGGGGTGACCTCTTCTCGGGGGCTGCTATTAATAAAGTGACCGCTGACCCCGGATGTGCGGAGAGCGGAGGGGACCGTGCGTTCCCAGGGCTGGCGCTTGGCCTGAGGCTGTTCGTGCGTGACTGGCTGCCTCTCGGGCGCTCTGGTCCTGCCCTGGGCCCCCTGGCCCCGATGGACAGGAAGCTCCTCGTGGACCAAGCATGGGGCTGCCCTTCCTCCCGGATATAAATATCCCAAGACCAGCTCCCTGCGAGCGTCCTGAGGCCCCGAGGGGGGAGCCAGGCGGGACCCGGACACAGGTCATCTGCTCTCCGCGGGCCGGCTGACGGCCACCCCAGAACTTTCCCAGGCTGCTGCCAGCTCTGCTCTTAGGCTGCAGAAGCAGCCGGGCAGAGGGTCGTGCCTCGTTTCTCCTCAGTCACCTGTGGGACAGAAGGGGGGACGGTGCCCACCTCCCAGGAGTCCTGCCCTTGGCTGGGGGGACAGGGAGGATGTGACGGGGTTGTATGTGTGTCTCGCGTCCTCGAGCCCTCGGGCTCCAGAAGGGGGAGACAAACGTTCAGGCAAGTCACTGCCAGGCCGGCCTGTCCAGCGAGCAGCCGTGTGGGCACCCTTGCCTGGTTCCCGCTGCACTGGTGCTGTCCTCGTCTTCTCACGGGTCCACGCACCACCCTGCTGCCTCCGTCCCCCCCGGCCCCCGCGGCTGCCCCCTGCGGCCCTGGCTGGGCACCCAGCTCCTCCCCAAAGGCTGCAGGGGTGTGGCCCCGGAGCCTGGGAGGGAACACAGCCCTCCTGGTTCTTGGCCCTGGTGGGTCCAGTTTGGCAGGATTTTGGGGACTCAAAATGATGAAACATCTGCACACCCTTTGCATGAGGGCACTGAAACCCACCCCATAAGGGAGACTGGAAAGAATTTAGTTTAAAAAAAAGGCTGCCAGACAGAGCAAGGCTGAGCCAGGCAAGGGGGGGTGGGCACCTGTTCCCTGCTGCTCTTCTCAGGCCCATCCAAGTCGCCCTCGCCTCTGCGTGCAGCTGTGACCAGGGGCCACACGGAGGATTTCTGCCCTGGGACCTGGGCTTGCTCTCTCCAGGTGATAGAGGAGAAAGCTGAGATTCAGGGGTTTCAAGGCAGCCTTGGGCTTCCCTGGTGGCTCAGATGGTAGAGAATCCTCTGGCAATGCAGGAGACCCAAGTTCAATTCCTGAGTCGGGAAGATCCCCTGGAAAAGGGAGTGGCTGCTCACTGCAGTATTCTTGCCTGGAGAATGCCACGGGCAGAGGAGCCTGGTGGACTGCGTACAGGCCAGGGGGTCGCAGAGTCGGATACGACTGAGTGCCTAGCACGCTTGGGTAACTGCACAGCCCAGGGAACCAAGGCGGTCCTCCATGGGGGTCCAGAAACACCCCCGTGTGAAGCTCTGCTTATGGTTCTCCCCCCCCGGGCCGGTGAGCAGAAGGCCTAAAAGCTCTAAGTCCTGCGGGAAAGAATTCCGCTCCCCTTCACCCACCCAGTAGAGACTCTGCCTGCAATGCAGCAGACCCAGGTTCAGTCCCTGGGTCGGGAAGGTTCCCTGGAGAACGTGAATATGAAGTCACTCAGTCGTGTCCGACTCTTTGTGACCCCATGGACAGTAGCCTACCAGGCTCCTCTGTCCATGGGATTTTCCAGGCAGTAGTACTGGAGTGGATTGCCATTTCCTTCTCCAGTGGATCTTCCCAACCCAGGGATCAAACCCGGGTCTCCCTGGAGAAGGGCATGGCAACCCACTCCAGTATTCTTGCCTGGAGAACTCCATGGACAGTGGAGCCTGGCGGGCTACAGGTCATGGGGTTGCAAAGAGTTGGACACGACTGAGCGACTAACACTTTCACCCACCTGGCACTTCCCAGACCCCCACGCCCTGGCACGGTGCCCGCAGCCCCCGTGGGCCTACAGCTGCACACACACGCGCTTTGAGAAGTGCTGCTCAACAGGGGAGAAAGGTCAAGGGCTCCAGTGGTGTGAGTGGACCGGCCTCTCCTACTCGCAGGTCCATCCCTGGGCAGGCCAGTGAGGACGGGTGTCACGCTGGGACCCCAGGGGCGTTGCCCTGGCACGTCCAGCGCTGTCCTGTAGACGGTTCAGGGCAAGGCCATCCCCTCTCTAACCTCTCTTCTTAGCTGTAGGTGGAAACACAGGGGAAGACCTCACCCTTCATTCAGGGGGTCAGTGCTGTCTTCCCTGACCCAGCCCCGCAAGAAGGCACTCCTCAAAGACATGAGGCCCTACACTCTTGGAGCTCCAGGCCTGGGTCGGGGCCAGGGAGCCGGCAGTGAGCAAATGGCTGCTGGGTTAGGTTCAGGAGAGCCTCAGGGGCTGAGGGAGCTTGTCTAGGGAGTGGGCAGGGAAGGACAAGACCTGGAGTTGGGGTCAGAGTTTGCCCAGGAAAGAAGGAAAGGGCTCTAGGAAGAAGACACAGCCTATGCAAAGGCCCTGGGGCAGGAAGGAGCAGGGCCCGGCAGGACCGGGAGGGAGGAGACATGCTCAGGAAGACCCAGAGATGGAGTCTGGGCGGCTGCAGAGGCATCAGGGCGAGGGGCCGGGGGCTGGGTTGGATTCTCAGGGCATAAGTGGGCAGCGTGGAGGACGTGGCCCCGTGGGTCACCGCAGTCGTCAGGAGGGGTGCGGGGCCGGCCCGCACGGGGAAGGGCGGCCTCTCCACCTCAGTGCTCCGCCCGGGTCTCACAGCCCCTGTCCGTCCGTCCGTCCTTGTCCGCGGCTCCAGGGGCTGCACTTAGGAGGCTGGCGGGACCTCCGCCTGTGTGTCTCCGGGGGAAGGGCCAGCCCAGAGCCCGCTCCTCCCAGTGGAGCCCACTGGCCCCAGACGTGGGCGATGCTGCGCTGGAGGGGAGCGTACGTGGAAAAGTTGGACTCGCGGCTCAGGGTACGTGCGCTGGATGGTGGGGCCCAGGCTTGGGCCACCACTGTGCCTGGCTTGGAGGGGGCTGGGGGGTCCCCTGGGGGTGATGAGCGCGAAGGGTCTCCCTGGGGCTGCCCCAGGTGATGGAGGTGGGGAGGGTCGCTGCTGTCGCCTCGCCCCACTTCGGCATATCTCTCCGCCCAGCCTGGGGTGGAAACGGCAGTGTCCACGCACGGGGCCGGCTCTGCGCCATCTCAGGCCTCCCCAGAACCCCAAGGTTGGGGTGTCCTCCCCTTTGAGGATGAGGAAGCAAGCACCAGAGGGGGGGTCACGGTAGAGCAGGGGTGGGTGTCATCCTTGGGGTCACGTGCCCCAGCCTGGACTTTGTGTGCACAGTGAGGGCTCAGCCCCGGAGGCAGGCGCGACTGGGAAGGTCCCACGGGGGCTGGGGTGGGGGGCGGTGGTGGGGGGCACCCGGATGCTGCTAGCCCCAGCCTGGCTCCCTGAACCCTCCTGCCCTGACCCAACGACCCCGCCCTTGCCCCAGCGGCCTCTGCTATTTCCGGCCTCTCTGAGCCTCGGCCTGGTCACGTCCCTGGTTCCCTGCAGGCTCCACACTCAGCCTGCTGCCTGCAGAGGCTACAAGAGCCACACTGGGCCCCTGGGCTCGCTGCAAAGCCAGGGAGGTGGTCCCTGGGTACCTCCTGCTTAGCTGGGTCAGATGCTGGAGGGTGTTCGGAACCTAAGTAAAGGCAGGCAGGCCCGGTCCTTTTCTCTGGGGCTATCTGTCCAGGGCAGCACATGGCTGCCTTCAGCTCAGACTCTGGGGTCCCACCCACCGGCCTGAATCTCCGTTTTGTCCTCAGAGGCAAGCGAAGCTGTCTGCCTGGGCTCCGGCAGCTGCTATAACAAGGCCCCACAGACCAGGGGCCTGAACACCACCAAAGTCTACCGGCCCCTGGTCCTGGAGGCCTGAGGTCTGAGATCCGGGTGTCATGGGGCATCGCTCCTCTGGGGGCTCCTGGGCAGGGTCCTTCCCACCTCTTCCAGCTGCTGGCGGCTGCAGGTGACCTTGGCTGTGGCCTTATCTCCTCCTCCGTCTCCACGGGGCCCCTCCTCTTGTCTCTCATAAGGACGCTGGTTACTGGTTGTAGCCCCCCTCCCTGCCCTCATCCCCCCGGAAATCCAGGACAATTCATTTTGAGACCCTTAATGTAATTACATCTGCCAAGACCCTTTCCCCCATAAGATCGCCTATGTCCCCAGGATTCCAGGGACACATCTCTACGGGGCCGTCAGTCAGCCCACTGCCCTCTCCAGCCTCAGTTTCCGCGTCTGTGAATGGGCCCCTCTTGAAGGCCGGGTGGGGCTGAGCAGAGCCCGGACCCTCCAGGGAAGCAGCTCCTCTGCGGGGGTCCGGGCCTGGGCTTGGGCCTCCTCTGTCCCCTCTAGACCTTGGGGAAGCGGCTCCTGCATCTTTGAGGCCGCAAGGTTCCTGCTGGGTGTTGGTGTCATAGGCCTTTCAGACTCTGAGACAAGCCTGTTTCCCAGAAGGATGCAGCTATGTTTCCGGTTCCAGGGGTGCAAAGCTCCGCAGAATCTGGGTTCATTTTGTGTTTTCTGTTGGGCCCAGAAGGACACGTGGAGGCTGGAGGGGCTGTGTGGGTAGCTGGCCCCCAGCCCCACCTCCCTCAGGCCAACTGGGGGGCAGAACGGCCCTGCAGCCCCTCCGAAAGGCCACGCCTGGAGAAGAGGGCAGACGTCACCCGAGGGTCCGTCTTCTGGTCTGAGGGCAGGACGGGAGGGGCCGGGGCCAGGCAGGCCTCCCCCAGGGCCCTCGGCCCCGAAGGGGTTACCGTGGGCCTTGTCCTTGCAGGCAGGCAGCTCCCCTAGCCCGCAGCCCTTTGGCCAGAGCGAACCCCACGGCTCTGCCCACGTCCCTGCAGGCCCAGCTTCTGCACCCGCTGGTCGGTCGGCTGACGTGCTGTGTCCACACGTCCCTTCTGCCCCGTCCTCTTGTTTATTTAGCCTGGAGTAACCTCGGTGTTGCCTGTGCTCAACTGGGGAGCAGCGTCCTCCGCACTTGGCCCGTGACCTTGGGATGCTGGGCCCAGTTCTCTCCTTTCATTCTGGGCTGGTGGCCAGAGTGGGCCCGGGGGACCCGAACACGCGGCCCTGGGCTGACCGCGGCCGCCAGCAGAGCATGGACTGAGCGTGGCTGGGTACTCTGTAAGAGGGAGTGACCCCACCAGATGTGTGCACAGGAGGCGTGATCCTGAGCGTGGGAGGCACTTCTGTGGGAGTGAGGGTGCACCTTGGGATCTGGGGCGTGGGTGGGCCCTCAGCTGGGAGCTCTCGGGGTGAGTGGACGTCTGGCATGGGTGGGTGCTCCCACCTCCTCCTTCTAGAAGGAGGAGGCCTGTCATAACACGGGGACAGAGGCGGTGTCGGGGGCCAACTTTAGCCAGGAGGTCAGGGAAGGCATCTTGGGGTTCAGCTTCCAACTAGAGGTGAGGGCGGAGCCAGACATCAGGGCCCTGGAGAAAGCGAATCCAGACTCTGGCCAACACGTACCAAGGCCCTGCGGTAGGGTGAGCTTGCCGACGGACAGAGGCCGAGGCTGGAGCAGGGAGTCGGGAGCTGCTGTCCTCAGGCGGGCCTCCCCGGCCCTGACCCCCACCCTGGGCGCCTGACGTCTGCCGTGTGGCCCTGAGTCCGTCCGTCTCACCGGCCCTCACTCAGCTCAGCTTCTCAGTCCAGAGTGGAGGTTGGATGGACCCGAGTGCCTGCTTCCCTCTTGCCACCTGGTGGCCCTGCGCCGCGCCCTGCCCAGGTCGCTCCTGCGGGGTCTGCCCGCTGACGGCCGCCCCGTCAGGCCGCCTCCCCCCGCGGCGTGCCCGCGTCACGGCTGGTCCCACCCGGGCTGTCCTCCCGCCGCTCTGCCGGTCACGCTGCCCCTCTGTTCCGCGTATCCGGGGTCCTCTTGCCGCCCTCGGCCCGGCCCCGCGTGCCCAGGAAGCCCTGCCGCGCTGCCCGCAGGGCCGGCCGCGTGGCGGGGTGGCGCGTGCGGCCCAGCCCCAGGCCCTCGCTGGCGGCCCGTTCAGGCGTGGAGAAGCCGCTCGGTCACCGGGAGGTTTCAGAGTCCGCCGCCTGTAACTGAGCCGGCGCCGCGGCCTCTGCTCCGGGAGACCAAGCCGTGCTCCAGTTTCGCCCTCAGAGACCCCGAGCAGCGGGTCAGGCGTCAGCCCCTTCCCGGGTGCTCCGGGGCCAGCGGCCGGCTGCGGTTCAAGCGGCCAGCTGCAGGCCGGGGGACCTTCCGCGGCTCCTTCCTGGGTTCCGCGGAGAGCTTCGGAGAGAGGCAGGTTTTGGAGTTTGGTTGTGGGAGAAAACTCAGGTTCAGTGTGCAAGAGATAGAACCGAAAGAAGAGAAAAGTGAGGAGAGAAAATCAATTTTGCCACCCAGAGAGCACGGCCTGCGGGGCAGGTGTCTGTACCTTTCCCGTGTGCGTGTGTGTGTGTGTGTGTGACGAATCCCGCTGAAGTGTCGTTAGGACCTGACTTTCCCATGTGTGTGGGGGCGGTTAGTGTGTGTGTGCGTGTGTGCGTGTGTGCGTGTGTGTGTGAGACGAATCCCGCTGAAGTGTCGTTAGGACCTGACTTTCCCATGTGTGTGGGGGCGGTTAGTGTGTGTGTGCGTGTGTGCATGTGTGCGTGTGTGTGTGAGACGAATCCCGCTGAAGTGTCGTTAGGACCTGACTTTCCCATGTGTGGGGGGGCGGTTAGTGTGTGTGTGTGTGTG
>NW_024070209.1:103630814-103643784 GCF_014754425.2 Oryx dammah
GTGTGTGTGTGTGTGTGTGTGTCGTATCCGCACCGCACTGTTGTTAGGATCCTGCCTCTCCGCGAGGCCCGTCTTGTGCTCCTCGTATCCGTGATGAGCTCCGCACAGGCCTTTAAATAACCAGGAGGTGTCACCTTGTACGGGCCTCCCTAGGGGCTTTGCAGTGGAGAGTCCTGCCGGCGCAGGAGGTGTGGGGTCGATGCCTGGGTCGGGAAGGTCGCTGGAGGGCACGGCAACCCACTCCAGTATTCCAGCCTGGAGAATCCCACGGACAGAGGAGCCTGGCGGGCTACAGTCCACGGGGTCGCAAAGAGGCGGACACGACCGAGTGACTAAACCGTCGTCACTGTCACCATGATTTATCTACCCCTGCCCCAGCCCTTGATTTGACTGTTTTTGCCGTAACAAAGGCCAGAATTCATTCAAATAGCCTAAGGACCCCCTCCAGTGAAGCGAGCCAGAGGTGTCAGCAGGTGCCCACACGTGACCATGAGCATGTGTGTGACGATGTGTGTGTGAGACGGTGTGCGTGTGCCTGATGGTGTGTTTGGATGTGTGTGTGCGTCAGTGAGATGGTGTGTGTGTGTGTTGATGAAAATTGCCCTGTTTCCTTCCAGGACAATAAATAGGAAAGCGGAGTGCCTTCTCCCCCATCTTATTAGCATTAGGTGTTAACAAAACAGTCATGCCGATTTGGGAGGGGTAAAGAGATGTCTTTTTTAGCGTTTGCATTTTGTGAGCTTAAACAGTTTGAAATGCTTGGTGGTTGTAGGTGGATAGGTATTCAGGTCCTTTGCCCATTTTCCCTGATGGGATAACTGTCTTCCTTATGTGCTTGTAGGACCCTTTTTTTCTTTCAATTTTTTAAAATGAACTGGGAGTGTGCATTTTGTTTTTGTATTTACTTATTTTTCGGCCGTGCCGGGAGGCATGTGGGATCTTAGTCCCCTGACCGGGGATTGAACCTGTGCCCTCTACATTGGGAGCGTAGAGTCTTAACCACTGGACCAGCAGGGGAGTCCCTAGGACCTCTTCTGTAGTAATAGAGAATCCTTTCCAGCTGTACATGCAGCAAGCAGTTCTCCAATTTTGTTTTTCTTTTGTCCTTTGGGTTTGTCTATAACTTGTCTTTTGCATTTGAACGTTAATGTTTCTGGACCCACTCAAGTGGCTCTCTCCTCAATAGTAGTTACTGGGGGCTTTCAGTGAGTGGGAGGACGCCCCCGTGTCATCAAGCTCTTCCTGGAAGTGCATTTCGTGGTGGGACAGTCTGGGGTCATCCCTCTTGGCTCACGTCAACCTAAACAGGACATTCTGTGCAGTAACAGAGATTACACTTTGTTTGTTTGTGGGAAAATCAGAGATATGTGAATGGGTGTGTGCGTGCGAGCCTGTGTAGGGAAATGGGGCAAGACTTACCCAATTAGCAAGTTTTGAAAAAAGCCCTTTGGCCAGCCTTAAAAATCCACTTCCTTTTCAGCATAGAGCATGGCCTGGCTCTTCCCCGAGCCCTGAGCCCTCCCGAGTCATGGGGGAGCGCCTGGAGGGGGAGGCAGCCAGCCAGGGGAGGGTTGACTGAGCGCAGCACATGGGCTTCGAAGGCATCCAGGCTTCCCCCAGCACCCGGGGGCTCCCCAAAGGCAGGCGAGGGCAGGAGTCCTTGCGCCTTTTCCAGCACATTGCATCAAGTAGGGTAGAGGTCGCGTTTGCTCCAGACAAAGCCTCTCCTGGCCGACAGGCTTCCCAGCACAGTGCCCTGGGTGATGGCCACTGCCTGGGTTTCTCTCCATGCCCACTTCACAGATGGGGAAGCTGAGGCCTGACTGTTTAGGAAGCAGACAGCCTCTTGCTGCTCAGCTGTGGTTTTGCCTCCGGGAGACATGGGGCAGATGCCTCCAGGCGAGGCCTTGTTCGCAAAGGTCCCGGCAGAGGCGAGAACAGAGCAGCTGGCACGCGGGAGGTGCTGGTGACGACAGAGGATGGGGGGCTAGCGCGCTTTCCACTCGCTGTTTTCGTGTGAGATGCCCACGAGGCCCCGGCCTGGGCAGAAAGGCATGAAGTCATGGTCTCGTGATGGGCCTGCTGGGACACATACCCTGCCTCCCGAACAAACCTTCAGCCACCCGGGAAGGTCAGATGGCCGACCTCCCCAGGAGGCCCGGGAGTGGGCCCGCCTGGCGTGTCCCCAAGGTTTCCCTGTGTGATGAGGAGGACGTCATGGCCCTGGACTCCTGGGGACCAGCGGCCTCAGAACAGAGCCCTGGCCCTGGGGTCCTGAGACCGCTTTCCGGTCCTGGCACGCCTTCTCCAGCCTCAGTCTTCTCTTCTGTAAGATGGGTCTGCGGCCCTCCCCATCAGTGAGAGGCAGGCAGACTCGGTGTCTGCTCAGCCCTACAGATGCAGAGTGTCCGGTCACTTCCCTGCACATCCCACCTGCAGCTTCCTGGTTCTCCCGGGCCCCAGCGGTCAACTGATGCTTCTGGAACATCAGAGGGCCTGGGCCTTGGATCGCTGGACCCAGAAGGTACGCCTTCCGGATTTATGGCTGGCCATCTCAAAGGGCGTGGACTGGCTCTGAGACCTGAGTGCCTGCCTCATTCCTTCCAGCCCAGACAGCAGACGGGCAGCTCCAGGCCAGCCCAGAGGCTTTCTGGTGAGGGGTGCTGGGTGGAGGCCCTGTCAGCACCAGCCATGGGACCACGTGCCAACCCCTTGGCGTGGCGGCCTGGACCTCAGCGGGGTCAGACCCACCCAGGTGGGCAGTGGAGGAGGCAGTGTGTGGCAGAGATGTGCTCTGGTCCAGCCTCCTCAGAGGGGGTCACCCCAAAGTCCTCCAGGGAGTCAGGAGTCCTGGCCCCCAGCTGGTGCTGGAGGCAGTGAGAGGGGCCCCTAGCCCAGGCCCCCCAGATGCTCCTCGGGCTGGGCATGGATGGGGGAGGACAGGACCCCGCCCGTCTGCAAAGCTCTCAGGCGCTTGGAGTACTCGATTCCCCTGCTCCCCTCCCCTCCCTGCTTGGAGGCCAATTCATCAATAGAAGAATTCTCTGCTGTCGCACCTCTCTGAGCCCCGCAGGCTCCTACAAGATTGATTAACACAAACATCAATTTCTCGGGCTGCACGCCTCCGAAAACACGGTACTTTTTCAGATTGAATTGCTACTGTGTGCCCGGTGTAAATAGAGGAGAGGGCGTAGAGTGGAGGATTTGTGGCTGCCCCCACCGCTGCGCCCTCACGGGCGGCTGTCACTGCAGGTTGGAGGGGGTGTGGGGGGAGCGGGAGAGGAGGGGGGAGGGAGGGAAGGGGGAGGGGCGCTCAGGAGCGGGCAAAAGCCAGGAGGTGCGTCGGGTCGTGCGTTGGGGTCGTGGGCCGGGGTTGTGGGTCGTGGGTCGGGCAGTAAGTGCCATTTGTTGGCTTCTGGCAGAATGCCCTGCGGGGGTGGCAGCCCCAAGGGGCGCTCTGGCCTTGCGGTCACTGGTGGGGTGGCCTGGACCCTGGCACCGGGCTCCCGCGCCCTCCCTGCTTCCTGCACCCCCGTAAAGCAGACCTTTGGAACCGTGGGTTGGGCCCCAGGGGCACAGGACCCTAAGGCCTGGCCAGGCTTAGCCTGAGCCTCAGGAGCCAGGAGGCCTCAGTTGCAGCAGAGAGCCTCGGAGCGGGAGCCCGGGCGCGGGGCCCGAGCTCTGGGGTTGAAGACCCAGAGCCTGCGAAGCTGCTTCCCACTGTTTGGTGCCCCGCCCCCAGGCATGCCCTCTCGCTCCAGCCTGGTCCCCAGTCTGCTCCGAGCCTCTGGGCTCCTTGTCCCTGCGGTGGAGACGCCACGGGGCCCAGCATGGGAGCTGCAAACGTGATTTTAGGTTTCCAGCACCTGCATGAGAAACAAAAATAAAAGCTGGTGACGTTAGCTTCAATAATATGCTTTATGTGACCTAGGGTGCCTCATACTTCCCGAGAGGCGCAGTGGGTGCGGGACTGGAGGCCACAGGGGTGGACGCCCAAGAGTGGCGTGGCCGGGACCATGGGGAGGAGGAGGCAGGGGGAGGAGGAGGCAGGAGGAGGGGGGCTGGAGGAATCAGAGGCAGGAGGCTGGCCCGCAAGGGGAACAGCAGGAAGGGGGCCAGTGCTTCCTCTGCCCCTTCTGGGGTCCCGCATTGTGTGCCCCGCGGGCTGAACCTTCCGAGGGAAAACCTTCTGGCCGTCTCCCTGTCTCTCTTTTCTCTTGTCCCGAGGCACCTTGAGGCCCGCCCCCCACCCTCCACTCTGCTCTTAGCTGAAGAGAAGGGCCAGGGACCAGGAGGACTTGCATCCTTGGCACCCGGCCCCTGAGGGCCCAGGGCGGCTTCTGCTGCTGGGTTTCCCGTTATAATTGCGGTGAGCGGGCTCTTGAGAGTCCCCAGCGGGAGGCGAGCCCAGAACCTCGGGTGATGTGCCTTTGCTCTTCGGGGGCTTCTGGGGGTTTCCTGGAATCAGGGGGTCTGTGGCCCAAGAACCTGAGGGTCCCTGCTACGTCCCCTTGGCCCCGAGGAGCCACCTGAGCAGAGGGTGCTCTCCGTCTTCCTCCAAGCGTCTGGCTGTGCTGGGTCTCTGTTGCTGTGCGGGCTCCCCTCGCGTCGCGGTGAGCGGGGGCTACTGTTCATTGCAGTGTGTGGGTTTCTCATTGTGGTGGCTTCTCTTGGAATCTTCCTGGACCAGGGATCAAACCTGTGTCCCCTGCATTGGCAGGAGGATTCTAATCCACTGTACTACCAGGGAAGTCCTCCCTTGGCTTAATAAACAAAGAACACGCTCACAACGGTGAAGAGCTGCCCACGAGCGGAGGGAAGGCTCCGAGGGCCGCCATCTGGCTCCTTCCTGAGCTGGCGCCCCCCTGCCCACCCTGCCCCCCGGCCCTGCCTGCCCGCGCCTGTCCCCGGGGCTTTCTGGGTCCTGGAAGCGCTGAGCTTCCTGCCGGAACAGCACCTCTCAATCCCTGGCATCCCACAGTGGGAACTACCCAAGGTGACCCAGGGTGCACCTGTTCCCAGCCCCCTACGAGCCACCAGTTCTAAACCTGCCTCCTTGAGGCCCTCGGACACTCGTTCCTGCCTGGGGAATGGAAATCGAACGAAGAGAAATGTTTATTCGTTCCTGTAGGGATGGATTTTTGTACAGTGGGCACAAATGCTAAGCTCTGTGAGACTTTACACGTTTTCTAGAATAATTTTTCAAACAGATTTTAGAAAAGCCTGTCTGAGTCATCTCTGCTGTGGCAGATAGGAAGGCAGGGACGCTCCAGACTAGCCCCCCTTGGCTGAGAACTTGGCCCCCGTCCCCGCCCAGCTGTCCTTACCGCCAGTGAGAATCGGGGTGAACAGGTGAGGGGCAGCCTCAGAGGAGCTGGAGTCACGGGTGGGAGGAGACCAGACTTGGGCTCTGGACTCACAGTCCGGTGCTCTCTGAGCCAGGGTTCTGGGTCTCGCATCCCTTCCCCGGGGGGCGCCCTGGCGACTGGGGCCGTCAGCCCCATTGCCCAGGGCATGCGGAGCCCTGTCAGCCCGCCCACGTCCATCCCTTCATTTAGTCATTCAACAAACACCCTGTGCCGCCTCCATTAGACGCAGCGACTCTTCAATACCCAGCGGTGTGGGGATTATGTGCCCCTGCGGTAGAAGGGGAAGCCGAAGCTCAGAGAGGGCAAGGGACTTGCTCCCGGACAAATAGCCAGAGGGATGGGGAGGGGAACCAAGCTCAGGCAGGATTTCTCCCCAAACCCCCAAACCTGTTGCCTTAAACATCCACCCTCTCTCTGTGGCTTGGCCCCAAGCAGCGAGACTCCTGCCACTAGCTCAGTGCCATCGGGGTGAGGACAGCCGCTCTGCAGAAGGAGGAGCTGCCGGCCAGGCTGGCAGGGGTCTCGCTGCGAGGGGGGCTGGGGAGACGACGGGCAGGGGTGCTCCAGGCTGCTGTGTCACATCTGTGCTCAAGAGGTCTGGTTTGCCCCAAACCCCCGGCTTCATGGAACAGGAGCAGGCCCAGGAGGGGACGCACGCTGCCTCCGAGTCACAGAGCAGCTCAGCTGGGCCGGGCCTGGTTGTCTCGAGTGTGGGTGGGGGCAAGGGCCACCACTGCTTGTGAACTTGCAGGGGTGCAGGTGAGTGAGTCAGGCCTGCTGCGGGCGCGGTGTGTGGGTGGGCAGGCGGGCGAGCGGTAGGCGGGCACTTGTGTTAAGTGTGGCTAATTTGGTTCAAGAACACGGACGCTGCTTGCGGTCTCTGCATCTTGGAGAAGCAGGGAGCGTTGTGAGGGCTGCTCAGGCACAGCAAGAAGTGGGCGGCGGCACGGAGGGGCTGCTGTGCAGCAGGCCTGCTCTGTGTGCTGGTGGACGAAGGGCCCGGGCCTCCCCAGCCACGTCCCCCCGGGGTGCTGGGCTGGGGTGCCTGCAGCCAGTGCAAGAGGCAGTGTCTGCCCGCAGCCTCGTGCCCGGGGCGGCCCCCGCGTGCTCACCCACTCTGCTTCTCTCTCCCACTCTTCCCTCTGAGGATCCCTGGGACCCTTTGCTACAGTGCTTGTGCCCAGAAAAGCGTCTCTTGCAGCAACAAAATACAAAGAAACTACAAGGAGCTAAAAATAACTGCGTGCAGGCACAGTTGGAGTAAATTGCGAACAACAAATACAAAGAGACCCAGTGCCCGGTGCCCACTTCTAAACACCCAGGAGCCAAAGCAGGGAGCGGCACCCGCCCCCGGCAGCGACCGCCCCAGAGCCAGGGCACCTCCCGCCGACTGCTGGACCCTCTCTCAGCCTCACCCCGCATGAGGAGCCCCCTCCTCCTCCTCCTGTTGTTTGTTCTTATCCCCCACCCGACCCCTGGTTGCAGCAGGGGCCCCAGGAAAGCCTCGTCTGAATTTCTTGTCTGACCTCTAGTCAACTTCTGTAGGTTAGGGGAGGTCAAGAACCCTGTATGCTAACACCTGCTTTGCCCGAGGAGCAACCTTGGGGCCCTGGAGCTGAGCCTGGTGTGTGACCCTCCGCCCCCGGAGGGGCCGGCCCCGGGTGGGCGTCTGCGCCTGTGCTCAGGCCCCAGCTGGCTGCAGGGTGAAGCTGCCCATTCAGGGTTTGGCCTTTCTGCTCAAAAACGTCCCTGCCCTTGAATCCAACTCCAACACCCACCCAGGTTCTAGACTGGAAGGAAAGAAACAGGGCGCCGGTGGGCAGGGTGCTTCTGAGCCGTGCTGGGGGACGAACCGGATGGTCTTGGGAGATCCCCACGAGCCGCACGCCTGCAGCTTCTGCTCTAGCCCAGGGCCCTGCTGGCCTGGGGGCCACAAGGAGTGTTCAGGGGAAGGAACCGCAGTCACTCCACCTTGAGAGGAGCACCGCAGACTCAGGGATGGCCAGCCCACCGTCCTGGGGTAAAGGGAGGGCTTCTTGGCTGCTGGCATTGGGTTCGCCCGAGCTGGTGGATAAGGAGCCACAGAGGTGAGAACTCCCCCTGGAGCACGGGTCAAGTGGCCCTTGGGTGCCACGTGCCGCAAGCACATCGGGAAGTCTGTGGCCGTAATGCGCACAGACGGGGGTGCCTGAGAAGCGAAGCGCAGAAGCTGGGTGTCTGAGACAGCCCGAGGAATCCAACTCATTTTCTCCCCAATGAACAGCACTTTGGGGATGGGCCTGGGGCAGCGTAGAGTCTTAGCCTGGACATTGGACGTGGGATCCCAGAGTCCCAGATGGGCTACTGTGCTTCGGTGTCGCTCCCCACACCCCCCCCCGCCCAAACTCCTGGTCATCCCATCAGCCCAGGGCGACACACAGCCAGTCCGGAGGGCTGGTTAGAGGGCCAGGGGAAGGACCAATCATTTTGGATCAAATGAAAATGAAAACCCAACATAGCAGCTTTGTGTGATGTGGGCAAAATGATATTTAAGGGAAAAATTTACAGCTTGAGTTTACTTAAGGAAAATTTAGATAGAACAAACTTTCTTAAAGGAAATTTTAGAGCTAAATGCTTACCTTGGGGGAAAAAAAAACAAACAAACAGTGATCTAAGCTTTCACCCTAAGAAACTAGAAGAGGAGGCAGAGTCAAAGCAAACAGGAGGAAGGAAATAATAATGAGCAGAAATCAGGAAGAAGAAATCAACAGGACAGAAGGCGGGAAATGGGAGAAATAATTCATGAAACCAAAGTCGCCTCTACAGAAAGGGTCATGCATAAGTGACAAACCTCTAGTCAGACAGCCTGACCGAGAGAGAGAGAGAGAGAGTCAGACAGCCTGACCGAGAGAGAGAGAGAGAGAGAGTCAGACAGCCTGACCGAGAGAGAGAGAGAGAAGGCACAAATGACCAATATCAGGAACAGAAGCGGCATCACTACAGCCCCTACAGACGTTAAAGGGGCGATGAAGAACACTGCAAGCAATTTCATGCCCTGCGTTCTGCCGCTCAGACAGAGTAGACACATTCCTTGAAAGACATAAGCGATCAGAGCTCACACACAAAAAAGTCTCATACGTACGAGTACATGCTAAGGTGCTTCAGTCGTGTCTGACTCTTTCAACCCTATGGACTGTAGCCCACTAGGCTCCTCTGCCCAAGGGATTCCTCAGTCAAGAACACTGGAGTGGGTTGTCATTTCCTCCCCCAGGGTATCTTCCCGACCCAAGGACTGAACCAGCATCTCTACGTCTCCTGCATTGACAGACGGGTTCTTTACCACTAAAGCCACCTGGGAAGCATATATATATGTGTGTGTATATATATACACACACATATATATATATAAGTCCCATATATACTAAAGAGTTAGATGTTAAAAACATCCAATGACAACAACCACCTCTAGACTTAGAGGACTTTTCTGGCAAATTCTAACAAATACTTAAGACAAATAAGACAAATAACATTTTCTCTTCCAGAAAATAGAAAAGGAGGGAACAATTATCAACTCTTTCTATGAGGTCAGCGTTACCCTGATACCAAAACTTGACAAAAACATTGCAAGAAAACTATAAAACAGGCCCATATCCCTCATGAACTTGAACATAAAAATTCTAGTGAAATATTAGCGAACTAAATCCAGCGGTATCCCAAAGGGAAAATCCACCCTGACCAATGACATGTGTCCTGGGAATGCAAGTCTGTTTCAACATTCAAAACATTAATCAATATAATTCATCATATCAACAGATTACAGAAGAAAAACCATATCACTTCCACAGATACAAAAAACCACATTTGCTAAATTCAGCATCTATTCATTAAAAAAAACTTTTAGCAAATCGGAAAGAGAAGGGAATTTTCTCAATCTCATAAAAGGTGTCTACAGAAAACCTATACTTAATGTCATCATTAGTGGTAAAATACTGAATAGTTAATGAAGAAATGGTCATGAAGAAAGCTAATGAAGTTAATGGTCCCCTAAGATCAGGACTGGGCTTTGCAGGTGGCTCAGTGGTAAAGAATCTGCCTGCAAAGCAGGAGTCACAGGAGATGTGGGTTTGATCTCTGGGTTGGGAAGATCCCCTGGAAGAGGGCATGGCGACCCACTCCAGTATTTTTGCCCGGAGGATCCCATGGACAGAGGAACCTGGTGAGCTACAGTCCATAGGATCACAAAGAGTCAGACATGAATGAAGTGACTTGGCATGTCTGCATACAAGGTCAGGACCAAAGTCAGGCTATGCAGTGACATTATTCCTGTCGGTACTGTTCTGGAATAAGTACTGCCAGTGGACTAAGGCAAGTGAAAAAAAGCTGGGCAAGGGATACATAAAACTGCTTCTTTTTACATTCAACATGACCTGAGTTTCTCTATTTAGGAAGATGGTTTTTTGTTTTGTTTTTACTGATTAAATCCACGTAATTGTTATAGGTGCAGGAGCGGCCGAGAGGAGATACCCCATGTCCAAGGTAAGAGAAACCCAAGTAAGATGGTAGGTGCTAAGAGAGGGCATCAGAGGGCAGACAGACTGAAACCACACTCACAGAAAACTAGCCAATCTGATCACATGGACCACAGCCTTGTCTAACTCGATGAAACTAAGCCATGCCGTGTGGGGCCACCCAAGACGGACGGGTCATGGTGGAGAGGTCTGACAGAATGTGGTCCACTGGAGAAGGGAATGGCAAACCACTTCAGTATTCTTGCCTTGAGAACCCCATGAACAGTATGATAAGGCAAAAATATAGGACACTGAAAGATGAACTCCCCAGGTCAGTAGGTGCCCAATATGCTACTGGAGATCAGTGGAGAAATAACTCCAGGAAGAATGAAGGGATGGAGCCAAAGCAAAAACAACACCCAGTTGTGGATGTGAGTGGTGATGGAAGAAAGGTCCAATGCTGTAAAGAGCAATATTGCATAGGAACTTGGAATGTTAGGTCCATGCATCAAGGCAAATTGGAAATGGTCAAACAGGAGTTGGCTAGAATAAACATTGACATTTTAGGAATCAGAGAACTAAAATGAACTGGAATGGCTGAATTTAACTCAGATGACCATTATATCTACTACTGTGGGCAGGAATCCCTTGAAGAAATGGAGCAGCCATCATGGTCAACAAAAGAGTCCGAAATGCAGTACTTGGATGCAATCTCAAAAGCGACAGAATGATCTCTGTTTGTTTCCAAGGCAAACCATTCAATAACACAGTAATCCAAGTCTATGCCCCAAACAGTAACGCTGAAGAAGCTGAAGTTGAACAGTTCTATGAAGACCTACAAGATCTTCTAGAACTAACACCCGAAAAGATGTCCTTTTCATGATAGAGGACTGGAATGCAAAAGTAGGAAGTCAAGAAACACCTGGAGTAACAGGCAAATTTGGCCTTGGAGTACAGAATGAAGTAGGGCAAAGGCTAATAGAGTTTTGCCAAGAGAACTCACTGGTCTTAGTAAACACTCTCTTCCAACAACACAAGAGAAGACTCTACACATGGACATCACCAGATGGTCAACACCAAAATCAGACTGAAAATATTCTTTGCAGCCAAAGATGGAGAAGCTCTATACAGTCAACAAAAACAAGACCAGGAGCTGACTGTGGCTCAGATCATGAACTCCTGATTGCCAAATTCAGACTTAAATTGAAGGAAGTGGGGAAACCATTAGACCATTCAGTTCAGTTCAGTTCAGTTCATTTCAGTCGTTCAGTCGTGTCCGACTCTTTGCGACCCCATGAATCGCAGCACGCTAGGCCTCCCTGTCCATCACCAACTCCCGGTGTTCACTCAGACTCACGTCCATCAAGTCAGTGATGCCATCCAGCCATCTCATCTTCTGTCGTCCCCTTCTGCTCCTGCCCCCAATCCCTCCCAGCATCAGAGTCTTTTCCAATGAGTCAACTCTTCGCATGAGATGGCCAAAGTACTGGAGTTTCAGCATTAGCATCATTCCCTCCAAGGAAATCCCAAGCCGATCTCCTTCAGAATGGATTGGTTGTATCTCCTTGCAGTCCAAGGGACTCTCAAGAGTCTTCTCCAACAGCACAGTTCAAAAGCATCAATTCTTCGGCGCTCAGCCTTCTTCACAGTCCAACTCTCACATCCATACATGACCACTGGAAAAACTATAGCCTTGACCAGACGGACCTTAGTCGGCAAAGTAATATCTCTGCTTTTGAATATGCTATCTAGGTTGGTCATAACTTTTCTTCCAAGGAGTAAGCGTCTTTTAATTTCATGGCTGCAGTCACCATCTGCAGTGATTTTGGAGCCCCCCAAAATAAAGTCTGACACTGTTTCCACTGTTTCCCCATCTATTTCCCATGAAGTGATGGGATCGGATGCCATGATCTTCGTTTTCTGAATGTTGAGCTTTAAGCCAAATTTTTCACTTTCCACTTTCACTTAAAACCGCTAGACCATTCAGGTATGACCTAAATCAAATCCCTTATGATTATAAAGTAGAAGTGAGAAATAGACTTAAGGGCCTAGATCTGATAGACAGAGTGCCTGATGAACTATGGAATGAGGTTCGTGACATTGTACAGGAGACAGGGATCAAGACCATCCCCATGGAAAAGAAATGCAAAAAAGCAAAATGGCTGTCTGGGGAGGCCTTACAAATAGCTGTGAAAAGAAGAGAAGTGAAAAGCAAAGGAGAAAAGGAAAGATATAAGCATCTGAATGCAGAGTTCCAGAGAATAGCAAGAAGAGATAAGAAAGCCTTCCTCAGCAATCAGTACAAAGAAATAGAGGAAAACAACAGAATGGGAAAGACTAGAGATCTCTTCAAGAAAATTAGAGGTACCAAGGGAACATTTCATGCAAAGATGGGCTCAATAAAGGACAGAAAGGGTATGGACCTAACAGAAGCAGAAGATATTAAGAAAAGGTGGCAAGAATACACAGAAGAACTGTACAAAAAACATCTTCATGACCCAGATAATCATGATGGTGTGATCATTCACCCAGAGCCAGACATCCTGGAATGTGAAGTCAAGTGGGCTTTAGGAAGCATCACTATGAACAAAGCTAGTGGAGGTGATGGAATTCCAGTTGAGCTATTTCAAATCCTGAAAGATGATGCTGTGAAAGTGCTGCACTCAATATGCCAGCAAATTTGGAAAACTCAGCAGTGGCCACAGGACTAGATAAGGTCAGTTTTCATTCCAATCCCAAAGAAAGGCAATGCTAAGGAATGCTCAAACTACTGCACAATTGCACTCATCTCACACCTAGTAAAGTAATGCTCAAAATTCTCCAAGCCAGGCTTCAGCAATACATGAACCATGAATTTCCTGATGTTTAAGCTGGATATAGAAAAGGCAGAGGAACCAGAGATCAAATTGCCAACATCTGCTGGATCATGGAAAAAGCAAGAGAGTTCCAGAAAAACATCTATTCTGCTTTATTGACTATGCCAAAGCCTTTGACTGTGTGAATCACCATCAACTGTGGAAAATTCTTGAAGAGATGGGAATACCAGACCATCTGACATGCCTCCTGAGAAATCTGTACGCAGGTCAGGAAGCAACAGTTAGAACTGGACATGGA
>NW_024070209.1:103644184-103676608 GCF_014754425.2 Oryx dammah
GGACCTTAGTCGGCAAAGTAATATCTCTGCTTTTGAATATGCTATCTAGGTTGGTCATAACTTTTCTTCCAAGGAGTAAGCGTCTTTTAATTTCATGGCTGCAGTCACCATCTGCAGTGATTTTGGAGCCCCCCAAAATAAAGTCTGACACTGTTTCCACTGTTTCCCCATCTATTTCCCATGAAGTGATGGGATCGGATGCCATGATCTTCGTTTTCTGAATGTTGAGCTTTAAGCCAAATTTTTCACTTTCCACTTTCACTTAAAACCGCTAGACCATTCAGGTATGACCTAAATCAAATCCCTTATGATTATAAAGTAGAAGTGAGAAATAGACTTAAGGGCCTAGATCTGATAGACAGAGTGCCTGATGAACTATGGAATGAGGTTCGTGACATTGTACAGGAGACAGGGATCAAGACCATCCCCATGGAAAAGAAATGCAAAAAAGCAAAATGGCTGTCTGGGGAGGCCTTACAAATAGCTGTGAAAAGAAGAGAAGTGAAAAGCAAAGGAGAAAAGGAAAGATATAAGCATCTGAATGCAGAGTTCCAGAGAATAGCAAGAAGAGATAAGAAAGCCTTCCTCAGCAATCAGTACAAAGAAATAGAGGAAAACAACAGAATGGGAAAGACTAGAGATCTCTTCAAGAAAATTAGAGGTACCAAGGGAACATTTCATGCAAAGATGGGCTCAATAAAGGACAGAAAGGGTATGGACCTAACAGAAGCAGAAGATATTAAGAAAAGGTGGCAAGAATACACAGAAGAACTGTACAAAAAACATCTTCATGACCCAGATAATCATGATGGTGTGATCATTCACCCAGAGCCAGACATCCTGGAATGTGAAGTCAAGTGGGCTTTAGGAAGCATCACTATGAACAAAGCTAGTGGAGGTGATGGAATTCCAGTTGAGCTATTTCAAATCCTGAAAGATGATGCTGTGAAAGTGCTGCACTCAATATGCCAGCAAATTTGGAAAACTCAGCAGTGGCCACAGGACTAGATAAGGTCAGTTTTCATTCCAATCCCAAAGAAAGGCAATGCTAAGGAATGCTCAAACTACTGCACAATTGCACTCATCTCACACCTAGTAAAGTAATGCTCAAAATTCTCCAAGCCAGGCTTCAGCAATACATGAACCATGAATTTCCTGATGTTTAAGCTGGATATAGAAAAGGCAGAGGAACCAGAGATCAAATTGCCAACATCTGCTGGATCATGGAAAAAGCAAGAGAGTTCCAGAAAAACATCTATTCTGCTTTATTGACTATGCCAAAGCCTTTGACTGTGTGAATCACCATCAACTGTGGAAAATTCTTGAAGAGATGGGAATACCAGACCATCTGACATGCCTCCTGAGAAATCTGTACGCAGGTCAGGAAGCAACAGTTAGAACTGGACATGGATCAACAGACTGGTTTCAAATCGGGAAAGGCGTACGTCAAGGCTGTATATTGTCACCCTGCTTATTTAACTTATATGCAGAGTACATCATGAGAAATGCTGGACTGGAAGAAACACAAGCTGGAATCAAGATTGCTAGGAGAAATATCAATAACCTCAGATGTGCAGATGACACCACCCTTATGGCAGAAAATGAAGAACTAAAGAGCCTCTTGATGAAAGTGAAAGAGGAGAGTGAAAAAGTTGGCTTAAAGCTCAACATTCAGAAAACTAACATCATGGCATTCATCACTTCATGGCAAATAGATGGGGAAACAGTGTCAGACTTTATTTTGGGGGGCTCCAAAATCACTGCAGATGGTGACTGCAGCCATGAAATTAAAAGACGCTTACTCCTTGGAAGGAAGGTTATGACCAACCTAGACAGCATATTAAAAGCAGAGACATTACTTTGCCAACAAAGGTCCGTCTAGTCAAGGCTATAGTTTTTCCAGTGGTTATGTATGGATGTGAGAGTTGGACTATAAAAGAAAGCTGAGTGCTGAAGAATTGATGCTTTTGAACTGTGGTGTTGGAGAAGACTCTTGAGAGTCCCTTGGACTGCAAGGAGATCCAACCAGTCCATTCTAAAGGAGATCAGTCCTGGGTGTTCATTGGAAGGAATGATGCTGAAGCTGAAACTCCAGTAATCTGGCCACCTGATGTGAAGAGCTGACTCATTGGAAAAGACCGTGATGCCAGGAGAGATTGAAGGTGGGAGGAGAAGGGGACGACAGAGGATGAGATGGTTGGATGAAATCACCAGCTCAATGGACATGAGTTTGAGTAAAGTCTGGGAGTTGGTGATGGACAGGAGGCCTGGTGTGCTGCGGTCCATGGGGTCACAGAGTCAGACACGACTGAGCGACTGCACTGAGCTGCCAGCCCATGCCCCTAGTCCAGAGCCAGGGCTTGAGGTTGTGTCCATGGATGCTGGGGATGAAGCAGACCCAGTCCTGGAGGCAGCAGGCAGCTTGGCTCCTCGCTTCGCCGCCTGGTGTCGGCCTTCCTCTGCCGCTCTGTCCCCACCTCCTCGGGGTGCCGCCCCCCTGAAGACCCCTGGTGTGGGCGCTGTGGTGCTCTGTTCTTCTCTCCTTTTATGGGCCTGTGCCCCACCTGGATCAGGTACCTGTTCCCCACAGCAAGCGCCAGGACTCCGGGCTCCCCAGCACCCGCCCCTTCTGTTCCTCATCTCTGGACGTTCCTGCGCTTTTGGCCCCACCATGCCTGTTGGGCTCATCACGTGGCTTTTATCACTGGAGTGGCGGATGGGAGAAGGGGCCTCCTGAGAGCTGGGTGCGCCCTTGTTCTGGGATGCAGCCGGCTCCGTGTCTGTCTTGGTTTCTGCAAGTTGGAGTAGAGGAGGTGGTCTTGCCCCGTGGGGCGAATGGGCCCCCGCCACCCCAGGATGCAGACGTGGCCGTGGGCTCTGAACTCATGTTTTCCTTCCCTCTTCGTGTGTCTCGGCTGACGCGGTTCTGCACGGGTGACATGTGGAGGCAGCGATAAGATCGGGGCCCTCTTTCAGCTTCGCTCAGACTCAGGGCCTCCTGGCCCCTCTCTGACCGCAGCCTTCCTCTCCCTGTCCTCCACCCCCATGAAGCCCCTTGCCCTCCCAGTTTCAGCTCAGACATCGCTCCTGAGAGAAGCCCTCCCCCACCCCGCCAGATTGGCCCCTTCATACTCCCGCCCTCCATGCTCCCCTTTGGCCGCAGCTCGGCCTTGATGGCATTTGGGGGGGCCTTGCAGGCTCTGGGTCAACCTGCAGGGAGGCGGCGCTTGTTCAGAAGGCTAGCCCCTGCCCGTCCTGCTGCAGGACCACAGCGCATCTCTCTGGCAGGAGTCTGGACGGTCCAGGCCCGGGCTCCCCCGCCTCCTCAACGTCCTCGGGCGCTGCCTCTGTGGGCGAGAACGTGCTGGGACCGCTGATTTGGGTCCTCGTAGCCTCGACTGGGAATCTGGCTGTGCGGACTCCTTCTCTGGGGACCGCTCGCAGGGCTGCCCTCCTTGCCCCTCGGAGGGGAAGCCGAGGCAGCTCCTCTCTGGCGCACGCCCCGAAGGGCTCTTTCAGGGGTCCAGGGTGACTTCCTGTTTGAAGATCTGCAGAGTTTACGGAATTTGAGAAAGGCTCTGTTAATAAAGGCAGAAGCAACCTTTGACCCCCTCCCCCCTCACATCCTGTAACAGGAAGCCAGTGATTCTGCCCCACCTACCAGAGGGCAAGAACACATCCCTGGGAGGAAGGCCGTTGCCTTTTCACCCCATCCTCTATCTGGAAAGTTCTGTGCTCTCTCCCCCGGGGGTTGGGGGGGGGTGATGGTGCGGGAGCAGGGTGAGTAACACAGCTGTGAGAGGCCTTAGGACTTTTTAAATAAGGGCCAGAGTGCTGCAGAGCCAGGGGCTGGGGGTCCCCCTCTCTGGGTATGTGGGGGGGTGCCTTTTAGGAGGCGGGGAACTGGTGGGTCGGCAGGGGGAGCCCAGGAATACCTGTCTGGAAGGAAGCTCAGTTCTCTACCCGGGGTGGGGGACGGGAGAGGCCATCAGTCTGAGAGTTTTATTTACCTTGAACTACTCAGGCAAGCAGACACATTATTTAGGGACTAGAATAAAAAGCCATTCACTTTACTTCAATTGGCCATTTAGTTCAATTTGTGTGTTACTGCAGGTAATTACTCCAGTAATAACGTGCCGTAATCCCCGCTGATTGGGAGCTGGCCCCGGCTCCGTGCTAACGCCGCGTGCAGTATACACTAATTACCCGTGTGTCGCCATGGCTATTTCCATGGACGCCGTGTTAATGACACCCTGGAAACATAAAGCAATAGAGAGTTTTGAATTAAATCTTTGTGTTCTCTTAGAGCTAAAAGTGCATTTCACATCAAATAATCATGAATAAAATGAGATCATCTTGGCGGAGTTGCCAGGAAGCTGATTAACTGAATGCAGAAATGTGACTTTACTCTGCTCGAGAATTAGCGCCTCCCAAACGTTGTCGGTTGCTAGGCAACCCCCACGATGACATCACTCACGCAGCCACGCTGCCCACGATGCCATCTCTGCATATTTATAGCGTCTCCGTGGAGAGGCTGTGCATTACAGAGATGACATTATTTTTCTCCCGCATGATGGGTATGAATGGGGGTGGGCTTCGGAGGGCCACGCAAAAAGAGAATTTGGGAACACCCATGAGCCTCTTTCTCCAGGCAGTAGATGCTTTATTTCCAGAGGTTTACAATAAGGGGTCCAGGTGAAGAGATGTGTGTCACTGCACGTGTCTGAGAGCTCGGGCAACGGCGGGTCCACCTCCTGCCTGTGAACAGGCAGCTAGACGTGCGCCCAGCCTGGGGAGGGATGGAGTCCCCCAGCTGGGGCATGCACCCCACCCCTGGCCCTGCCGGCCCTGGTTCCCTGCGCTAGCTTAGAGCCAACACCAGGAGGGAATAACCAGAGCAGGGACACGGTGCCGCGTGTGGCGCTGAGCACCCCGTCATGGGGGGCGGTCAGCCCAGCTGACCCCAGCAGTCTCTCTCAGCTATGCTGTGCTCCGGTTCTGTGGCGGCATCTCCGCCCTCACTTCTAGCCAGGCTGGCCACATGGTCGAGGCTTCTGGGAGCTTGAGGTCTGGCTGGGGGCAGCGGTGAGTGGACCCCAGTGAGGTGTGATCCTGACCTACCTCCTCCCAGTGGGAAGGGGCGAGCTTCCTGGAGGAGCTTTAGGAGGTCACGGCCGGAGTGCGGGTCTCCCAGGGCAGGCGGGTGGGCGGGCTCTGGACTTCACCTGAGGGCACCGGGGAGCCACGGCGGCTTTAGCAGGGGAGGGGCCACGTTTCCACCCAACCTGAAAATTGGCTTGCTCCAGGGGCGGCGGTGTGAAGCTCGCTGCGGGTAGCTCCAGGCACCGAAGCGCACCTGGTCTCAAGATCTGGGCCCCCGGACAGGGCTTCCCTCATAGCTCAGGTGGTAAAGAATCCGCCTGCAATTCAGGAGACCCCGGTTTGATTCCTGGGTCGGGAAGATCTGCTGGAGAAGGGGAAGGCTACCTACTCCAGGATTCTTGGGCTTCCCTGGCAGCTCAGCTGGTAAAGAATCTGCCTGGAATGAGGGAGACCTGGGTTCGATCTCTGGGTTGAGCTACCCACTCCAGTTCATTGGAAGGACTGATGTTGAAGCTGAAACTCCAATACTTTGGCCACCTGATGTGAAGAGCTGACTCATTGGAAAAGACCCTGATGCTGGGAAAGATGGAGAAAGTGATGGCACCCCACTCCACTGCTCTTGCCTGGAAAATCCCATGGACGGAGGAGCCTGGTGGTCTGCAGTTCATGGGGTCGCACAGAGTCAGACACGACTGAGCAACTTCACTTTTCACTTTCATGCACTGGAGAAGGTAATGGCACCCCACTCCAGTGTTCTTGCCTGGAAAATCCCAGGGTCTAGGGAGCCTGGTGGGCTGCTGTCTCTGGGGTCACACAGAGTCAGATACAACTGAAGCGACCTAGCAGCAGCAGCAGCAGCAGCAGCTGGGAAACATTGAAGGTGGGAGGAGAAGGGGACGACAGAGGGTGAGATGGTTGGATGGCATCACCGACTCCATGGACATGAGTTTGAATAAACTCTGGGAGTTGCTGATGGACAGGGATGGCTGGCGGGCTGCAGTCCATGGGTTCGCGAAGAGTCGGACACGACTGAGCGACTTTCCCTTTCACAGCTCCAAAGCCACCTTGTTCTTGCCTGGCCATCAGCTGCCCTCCCTGTGGGCTCAGAACAAACTGCAACCCTGCCCCCATCCCTCCACATCTTCAAACTCCCCCTGCTCGCTTCCGTCAACCAGCCCCTCATCAGGAAGGCTCCACCGTCCTCCTCCCTCTGGGTGGGGCCTTGCCTGTGTGGTCCTTCTGGCTCTTTCCCCCTGGGAGCACCAGGCTCAGCCCCATCACACCCCTCACTCCGCCCTTTAAATGCCATCCGCGTGGAGAAGGCTCCTGGGCTCCAGTCCACCCTGAGATCCAACCACCCACTGCGTTCTCCGATAGTGTCAGCCTCTCACAACCTTGACTGTGAGATTATGTAGCAGCCTGTCCAAACTGAAGCCTGCTGTCTTCCCCACGTCCGTCCGTTCCGTAAACGTCGCTGTCCTCCTCCGTTCGCCCCGGCTGACGCTGCTGCCCTGGTGGGCACCCTCAGACACTGCTCTCCGTGCCCCCTCTGCCTCGCCTCGCCCCTCCACCCCGCCCCAGGGCCTTTGCACCTGCCGTGTCCCACAGGAGCCCCTCACGGGTGTTTCCACAGCTCCTTCCCTCCCTCCCTGGCTCGTCTGTTGTGAAATGCCCACTGCGCTCATGAGAAACAACATTATTTTTCGTGAAGCCACCTGTCTCCCTCCTGAGGGTGGCACCTCAGCTCTGCTCACGTCACAGTAGGAGCCGGGGTGTTGGTGGTGGCAAGTGAAACACCAGGATTCCCGGCACAGGCTGCACGCCAGGGCCAGGACCCCTGGGCTCCCAGAACAAAGCGTGGACGGCCACCTGGGGTCCTGCAGCGGCTCGCTTCTCCCGTCACGGAGTGAAGACCCTCAAACAAGCAGAACAGACACCCAGCTTCCAGCTGCCATCACCACGAGTCCATGACAGAGGCCGCCTCTCCCCACACAGAGGGACGGTGGCGTGAGGTCAGAGCAGAGGACGGCCTGCCGTGCGCCCTGCTCTTGCTCGTCGCTGATGGCGGAAGATGCTGGTGCCACCGGAGCCCAGTCTGGGGACCGGGGCTCGCGAGGCCCTGGATCTAACCTGGCCTCGCAGAGGTCCTGGGCGTCGGGGTGACACCTGGGACCCCGGGACGGCTGCCGCGGTGGTGGTCCCGACGCTGATGCCGATGGAGCCCATGGTCCCGGCGGCGCCGCAGAGCTGTGCACTTGGTCCCAAGCCCTTCGGCAGTGAGGTGGGTATTCCCGGTGGATTTGGAGCCTGAGCCCGGACACCATCCCCTGTTTCATCACCATCACCAGTGAGCAAGTCCAGGCTGACCTCCAGGCCCCTGAAATGCTCTCCAGGGTGAGAACAGAGCTGAGAATGCTGACTGCCCACTATCTCTGTCTTCTTTAGAGGCAGCTCCAATACTCTCGGCCAACTCTCTCCTAAAAACCTCTGTGCCTATTCATTTAGCAAGGAAAAAACTTGGCCCGCATTGCTTTACAATCAGGGCAGAGACCCCTGCAGCCCCGACCGTGAGGTCTGCGTTCCCTGGGCTTGGCCTTGGGCACACTCCGTGGGGGGCCTCTCCCTCCGGGACCTCTTGGGTCTCCCCTCGTCGCATCTGAGCCAAGTTGTCCTGCTCATGGGAGATGTCCATCCATCCCCAGCCCCTCGTCCCTGCTGCCGCAAGCCGCCCCAGCCACATGGGCAAGCCGAGGTTGCCCTCGCTGGATGCTGCTGGGGCTGGACCAGGCACAGTCCAAGGGTCTGTGCTACCACAGCGGCCTGGTGGTGGGGAGGAGTCAAGACCAGCTTGGTGGATGGAGGCCTTAGAGGGTTTGCAGCAGAAGCTGGGCTTCGGGGTCTATCTCAGGAGCTGGGCCAGAGAGTGGTCCCTGAGAGAGGGTGCCAGAGTTGACCATGGAGGCATGTGGAGAGGACAGGGGTCCTCAGAGGGGTGCGGGTGACCCAGGGTGGGGATGTGGGCTGCCGCTCATGGGGCTCTGGATTGGGGAGAGGGCTCTGAGATGGAGGGGTGGAGACACACCCGTGCCCACTGCTTCCCCCCAGCTCGGGGGGCACACTCGTTGCTCTCCTCTGAGAGGCTCGGCCCAGGGGCTCCGCACCCGAGTCCGCTCGGCCAGGAGGTGCCGGAGGATCAGTGCCGCCCCTGTGCGTGCAGCGGCAGCGTCCCCCGGCTCTGGTCCAGAGACAGCCCCGCCTGGCCGGGCGAGGGTGTGCACCCTGGCAAAGTGGGGACTCCACTCTGTTGGCTGCTCTGGGCACCCGGCAGGAAGCGTCAGGGCAAGTCCTTCTGGACCAAACACGCAGCGTGATGTGTCTGAGTGCTCACACGGTCGCGTCCAACTCTGTGCACCCCATGGACTGCAGCCCGCCAGGCTCCTCTGCCCATGGGGAATCTCTAGGTGGGAATACTGGGGGGGGTTGCCCTGCCCTCCTCCAGCGGATCTTCCCGACCCAGGGATCGAACCCGAGTCTCCTATGGCTCCAGCATTGCAGGCGGGTTCTTTACCATGGAGCCGCTGTGTGGGTGAGGGGTCCCCAGGGATATTCGGGGGTGTGGCGTCTGAGTGGCATGGATCCAGAAGGCTCCCTCCAGCTGGCAGGGCGCCAAGGGAGCCCTTCACGCCTGTGTTCCCATCAGGGAAATGGCACTAGAGATGCGTGCCTTGTTCACAAGGGCTGGGAAAACACGGGAACAAGGAAGGTGGAAGGGGTTTACCCTCATGGCCTGTGTGATGATGGCCAAGGGCGTGGGTTCTGGAACTGGCCCCACACCCCGGGAGATGGGTGACCTTGGGCTAAGGCGCTTTATCTCTTTGTGCCTCTGTGTTCTGGTTTGAAAACCGGGACTGATGATAAGCCCTGCATCCTGGGGTTGCTGCGCGGGTCAGGGTATTCACAGACCTCTGGCCCTTAGGGAGTCCAGGCCCCCAGGGAGGACCCGGACCTGTTGGCCAGCATCACTGGGCGTTCTGTGTCAGCTACAGACTGGCACTTACCAAGAGCATTGTCCTGATTGAGCACAAAAGGCCTTTGCCGTCTGCCTCTACGGAGACCGAACTCCGGGCTGCCGTTGCAGTTGACCTTCAGTGACCCCGAGGGAGCTCAGGGTGGAGGGAGGCACTCTGTGCTCCAGGGAATCTGGTGGGACAGGTCTTTAGGTAGTTGGATGTCTTTCGGAACAGATTTGTGATCTCAATCCTTGCATCTCCTCATAGCTAGAGAAGTACTAAATCCCTTCATGGTGACATCAGATCCTCATGACTAACGAGAAACCTTTTGTGAAATGAGTGCTTCATGGCGTTAAACTCCCCCTTGACCAAAACCTTGTATATTGGCCTTCCCTCACTGCCGCTTTGGAACAGACTCTCAGGGCCCTGCCTCCCGGGCTGCGGTCCTCATTATGCTCCAAATAAAACTTGGCTCACAACGCTCAAGTCGTGCCTCGTTTTTAGCCAACACCTGTCTCCTGTCTGCTCTCAGAGTGAGACCGGCTGTCCCCAAGGAAGCCGCTCAGGTGTATGCACACTCAGGGAGTGACAAGGAGGCAGCAAGCCGTCAGGACAGTGGCCCTTCTGGGTCGCGCTGGGAGCAGGTGACTCTGAGCGCTCCCTCTTTCCCGAATCCCAGTACAGGACAGACGCAGCAGGAGCGGCCGAGCCAAGGTTTCGGGTGATTTCCCACGGTGGCTGGCTTGGTTCGTCATCGCCCGTCCATCAGCCCAGGAGGGTGAGAGGGGGCGCGCTGGCTGAGAGGGTTCAGCCCAAGGAAGCCGCCGTCCTGGGTCTGGTCGGGGTGGTGGTGGCCTGAAAGCCCTCCTCCGTCTCTCCCCACCTCCCCTGATTTGAGTGCAGGGCCTCGTTTCCCAGCTGTGCTGGTGATACTGTCTGCCTCCGGGGATGCTCTGGGAAGGGGCATGGAGGGGAGGAAGGTCCCCCAGCCGGGCCAGCCAGGAGAGTGGGCGCGGGCCCACCTGCTGGGGACCCTCTCCTGCCCTAGGTCTGTACCAGCTCCCAGCCAGCCAGTGGCCGCGGCTGGAGGCCCCACCCTGCCTGAGGTTGGACTGGGCGCCCCTCTGGGCCATACCAGGGTCAGCCTGCATCCCTGTGCTTTACCTGTGCTTGTAGGGGTGTGGCTGCCCAGGGCGGGGAGAGGGGCTGCCGTGAGGGGAAAGGGGGCCCCAGGGAAGACGATGGGCTCTGCCCTTGGCCTGGACTCTCTGTGGGCCCAGAGGTGGGTGCAGACAGAGCAGGGCTGGGCAGAGCCCCCTCCTGCTTGGAGCAGCTGCCGGCCTGGAGGGGCTGGCTCGGGTTCAGAGATGGGCAGCGAGGGGGCGGGGCCTGGTGCTGAGCCTGAGCTCCTAGGGGAGAGCTTGGGGCATGAGCGGGTCCCCCTGCCCCGGACCAGGCAGAGGGTATGCATCCCGGCGCTGTGCCCACCTTTGTCGTACGATCTTGAGGGGTGAGTCCCTCCAGTTTCCTCATCTGAAAATGGGTTGTCGACGGCCCGAGGTCATGGGCTGCTGGGGGGACAGTGGGCACGCATGGTGAGTCTTCACTGAAGCTGATGGTTCTTCCTGGGGGAGCCAGAGAGGCCGAGCTCTTCAAGACGGTGAAACCGAGGCTGGGGGTGGGTGGCCAGTGGGCACCTTGGCCCAGGCTGGACGGAGTGCCCTGGCGCGCCGAGGACAGCCCTGTGGGGCTCCCTGACCCCCCGATGTAACAGCCGTTCTCAACCTCCCTCCCTACTCCTGCGCCACCGAGGTCCCCAGACATGTCCCCAGCTCCTCATCACAGCTTGGACCCATGGTCCCTGGCCGTGGGGATCCCTGTCCCTTCAGGGGTCCCCGGCCCCATCACGAGGGCACCAGCGTGGCTGGTTGGCCCGCAGAGGGGGCAGGGCGGCCTGCAGCCGGCATGGACAGATGGACGGAGGGCCACTGCACAGGGCCCTCCCCTCTCTCCCGCTGCAAGCCACAGCCATTCCCCAACTCCTTGATTTTTCATTAAAACAGGCACCAGCTCCGAGCCGCCAAGGTCACGGGGCTGCCAAGGGAGCTGAATGCGGGCCATTACGCTGGCCGCTAATGTCCTTGAGGCAGCGGCTGCTGGCGCGATCAGGCACCCGGGACACTCCAATCTCTGCCTGTCCAGCAGCGATGGTGTCAGGGCCTGAGTGATCTCCCCACAGGCAGCCCTCCCTGGGGAGCAAAGGGATGTTTGTGGGCTGCTGGTCGGCCCGAGGGGCCAAGAAAGGGGCCTCTCCCGGCTGTCCTCCCCCATCACCGAGCCGAGTTCGCGCTCAGTTCACTGGCTGCTGGGAAACGTCATTCATTCCATCCTCTTCTGGCTGGAAGGCCTGGCCCAGGGCGGGCACAACCCCTGCGTGCTGCCCACCCGAGGTGGTGGTGCAGGGGGTGGGGGGCACCAAGGGGGCAGCAGCCCGCCCCTAGGCCTCCTCAGGACCCGGGGTCCCATCATCTCATTTAAAAAAGGACTGGGATTCCAGGTGGTCCTGTCACCACCGCAACCTGCCAAGTAAAGGGGCGTGCAGGGGCGGGAGTCCTACGGCCCCCCCAGCTGGAGACTCGGGGTCCCCGAGCCTCGCTGCCCACTCCAGGGATTCTCATGGTGGCCCATATGTCAGCACACAGCAGCCCATGTGCGAGGGGCTGGAGCCGAGGGCCATGGAGCCTGTTCTGGGCTGACCGCTGTAGATCTTGGCTAAGCAAAAGCTAGCAACAGCCAGAATGTCCGTGTCTGGGGAACGGATCGCCGGAGGCCAGGCCAGTGGGGAGCGCCTCTGAGCAGCGAAGAGGCTGCAGGGCCGGGCCCAGTCTCTGGTGCCTGCTGGGCCCCGAGGACCACATGCGGTCCGGTTGCAGTCACGGGGCTGCCCGCTGGGCACAGAGGGTGGTGACCCGCCGCCAGCAGCTGGGGTGGGGCGGCCTGACGGTAAAGGGCACGGGGCGGGGGGCGTGCGGGTGCTGACTGGGGCTAGATCTGGACACTTACACAGCCGCACGGACGCGTCCCGGATCTCAGAAGGGTGCACAGGAAAGGGCCCGTTTCTCTGCGTGTAAATTATACCCAAACCAAACTACGAGAAAGCTCCCTTCCCCTGTTCCAGACAGAGTCGGCACCAGGCGGGACACCCTGCTCGGAAACCAGCCGCACTGGAGCAGAGCCTGTGCTGCTTGCCCCCGGGGCCCCGCTCTAGGCCCGGAGCTGCTGCTCCTTGTGAGGCTGGAGGGCTCCTGGGGCGAAGGTGGCCTGGCTGCCAGGGCGGCGGGAATGGGCCTCAGTGGCCCGCCTCCCAGTTTCTGGTTCCACCCTGGTCTGGGAGAGAGGGGTCTCCAGGAGACAGAAGGCGGGGCTCTTCTGGGGACATGCTTTCCTCCTGCAAAAGCAGCACCCTGGAGTTTCACCAAACAGGTAGACAGACCACCCCAGAGGAGTCCAGGTGTGGGGAGGAGTGGGCAGAGCTGGGATGGGGTCTCAAACCCACTCAGCTCCTGGGTTTTCTTTCTGACCAGATGGTGGGGAAGGTAACAGGTAATGAAGCCTCAGGAACTCTCCTGGGGAGGTGGCTCTCCTTTGCTCCTGTTTCACTGATGCTTCTCAGCTTTTTGGCTAAGATCCAATGTCGTATGGGGCTTCCCAGGTGGCTCAGCTGGTAAGGAGGACCCGTCTGCCAGTGCAGGAGATGCCAGAGACGCAGGTTCGATCCCCGGGTCGGGACAATTCCCTGGAGAAGGAAATGGCAACCCACTCCAGTCTTCTTGCCTGGAGAATCCCATGGACAGAGGAGCCTGGCGGGCCACAGCCCACGGGGTCGCACAGAATCGGACACACATGAGCACGCAGCGGGGAGAGCTTGTCGCTCTCCCTGTATCCACCTCAGGCAAGGCCACGGCCTCTCCATCTCTCCCTTCCCCTGACAGCCCCCCATGGGGCATTCTGTGCTGTAGAAAATAGCTCCTGGGAGTGGGTCTCCCTCCCACCCTGCCTGGGAATCAGGAAGCTTCTCCAGGGTTGGGTAACACAGCTGCTTTCATGGAGCCCAGCATCTGTGATACTGTATTATCCCATCAGCCAGGTCAGACCCTGACGCTGGGAAAGATTGAGGGCAGGAGAAGGGGACGACAGGATGAGATGGCTGGATGGCGTCACTGACTTGATGCCCATGAGTTTGAGTAAAGTCCAGGAGTGGGTGATGGACAGGGAGGCCTGGCGTGCTGCGGTCCATGGGGTCACAAAGACACGGCTGAACCACTGAGCTGCTCTGAGCAGCCAGGTAAGCCTGGCCGCTGGCACCTGAGTTACTGCTGCCGAAGGGGACGGGGAGCCCCCAGCAGCCCCTCGGAGGGCACAGAGGCTCTCACCTCCCGTGGCTCACCTCGTGGCAGCCCACAGTGTGAGCCTGTGTGCAGGCTCCGTGCAGAGGGGCCCAGGCCGAGGGAGCAGTGAGTCCCGTACACAGACGTGGCGGGCTGTCCGCGGGACGTGAGGAGGGAAGGGACCGCCATGTTCCCGAGTCCTGTGCTCGGCTCTGTGTCTGGGACGTTCTCACTTCAGATGAGGAACCTGAGGCTGGAGGAGCACAGGGAACCCACCCAGGCTGGCACTGGGCACGTCCCAGGCACTGCCCTGCCCCCTGCTTCCCAGACCAGCTGTGCCAGCTTCCCCACCTGGGGCCTGGGCACCAGCATGCTATCAATGCCCTGGTGGTTTGCTGGGCAGCCAGGACTCTGTGTTGACCTGTTCTCCCTCATCAGACTCCTCCCCTGTACTGTTTGATATGAAAATCATAGGAGATGCAACTCAGCTCATATATAATTTTGAAAATGAGAGCAATATAATGTCCTGGCTATGATATAAAGCAGGAACTGAAGGGAAGAGACTGATAACATTAAAAGTGGAAGTCGACCAGTGGTGTCCCACTCTTTGGGATCCCGTGGACCATCCAGTCCGTGAAATTCTCCAGGCCAGAATACTGGAGTGGGTGGCCTTTCCCTTCACCAGGGGATCTTCCCAACTCAGCATTAAAAAGCCAAGATCATGGCATCCAGTCCCATCACTTCATGGCATATAGAAGGGAAAAGGTGGAAAAAGTGACAGATTTTACTTTCTTGAACTCCAAAATCACTGTGGACAGTGACTGCAGTCATGAAATTAGAAGACGCTTGGAAAACTATGACAGACCTTGACAGTGTATTAAAACAGAGACGTCACTTTGCTGACAAGGTCTGTATGGTCAAAACAATAGTTTTTCCAGTAGTTTACGAATGTGAGAGTTGGGCCATAAAGAAGGCCGAAGATTCGGTGCTGATTGTGGTGCTGGAGTACTGGAGTCTCAGCTTCAGCATCATTCCCTCCAAAGAAATCCCAGGGCTGATCTCCTTCAGAATGGACTGGTTGGATCTCCTTGCAGTCCAAGGGACTCTCAAGACTCTTCTCCAACACCACAGTTCAAAAGCATCAATTCTTCGGCGCTCAGCTTTCTTCACAGTCCAACTCTCACATCCATACATGACCACTGGAAAAATTATACCCTTGACTAGACGGACCTTTGTTGACAAAGTAATGTCTCTACTTTTCAATATGCTATCTAGGTTGGTCATAACTTTTCTTCCAAGGAGTAAGCGTCTTTTAATTTCATGGCTGCAGTCATCATCTGCAGTGATTTTGGAGCCCCCCAAAATAAAGTCTGACACTGTTTCCACTGTTTCCCCATCTATTTCCCATGAAGTCATGGGACCAGATGCCATGATCTTCATTTTCTGAATGTTGTGGACAGGGAAGCCTGGCGTGCTGCGATTCATGGGGTCTCGAAGAGTCGGACACGACTGAGCAACTGAACTGAGCTGAACTGAACTGTGGTGCTGGAGAAGACTCTTGAGAGTCCCTTGAACTGCAAGGAGATCAAGCCAGTCCATCCTAAAGGAAATCAGTCCCAAATAGTCATTGGAAGCTCCAATACATTGACCACCTGATGCGAAGAGCTGACTCACTGGAAAAGACCCTGATGCTGGGAAAGATTGAGGGCAGGAGGAGAAGGGGACGACAGAGGATAAGATGGTTGGATGGCATCACTGACCCAATGGACATGAATCTGAGCAAACTCTGGTAGATGGTGAAGGACAGGGAGACCTGGCGTGCTGCAGTCCCCGGGGTCGCGAAGACTCGGACACGGCAGTGACTGAACAACAGCAACAACAATGGAAAAGAATCTGAAAAAGAACAGATGTGAGTGTGAGTGTGTGAGTGTGTGTGAGAGTGTGTGTGAGTGTGTGTGTGTGTGTGTGAGTGTGTGTGTGACTGTGTGTGTGACTGTGTGTGTGTGACTGTGTGTGAGTGTGTGTGTGTGACTGTGACTGTGTGTGTGTGTGAGTGTGTGAGTGTGTGTGTGACTGTGTGTGACTGTGTGGCTGTGTGTGACTGTGTGTGAGTGTGTGTGTGAGTGTGTGTGAGTGAGTGTGTGAGTGAGTGTGTGAGTGACTGTGTGTGTGTCTGTGTGTGAGTGTGAGTGAGTGTGAGTGTGTCTGTGTGTATGAGTGTGTCTTTGAGTGTGTGTGTCTGTGTGTGTGCAAGTGTGTGTCTGTGTGTGTGCAAGTATGTGTGTGTGTGTGTGCGCAAGTATGAGTGTGTGTGTGAGTGTGTGTGACTGTGTGTGTGTCTCTGTGTGAGTGAGTGAGTGTGTGTGTCTGTGTGTGTGTGAGTGAGTGTGTGAGTGTGTCTGTGTGTATGAGTGTGTGTCTTTGAGTGTGTGTGTCTGTGTGTGCAAGTGTGTGTCTGTGTGTGTGCAAGTATGAGTGTGTGTGTGTCTGTGTGTGTGTGACTGTGTCTGTGTGTGTGTGACTGTGTGTGTGACTGTGTGTGTGTGTGTAACTGAATCCCTCTGCTGTGTACATGAAATGAACACAACACTGTCAAGCAGCTGTGCTTCAGTTTAAAGAAGAGTCTAGAGTCTCCAGCCCCCAGTGCCGAGGCCTCCCGTGTGGCCCGCTGTTGGAAATCTGTCATTCAGGCTGAGCGGGATTATGCCCGGTTGCTGCACCTGCAGCCCTAACATCTGGGCGTCCTCACCTGGGCTGGAACTCTGCACGTGTGTGTGTTCTTGGAGTCCAGACTGGCAGCCAAGGGGCGGAAGAGCACAGCCTCGCTCCAGGCCGTCCCAGCCAGAGCCGGGGTCCCTCCTGCCCCGGCCGGGGCCCTTCTGACCCTCAGAGCGAGCCGTCTCTGTGCTCCTGCTGCTGTCTCTGGGAGCCCGAGAGGGCAGCTTCTCCCTGCGCCGCCCGCGTGATCTGTCTGGCTGGACCCACCGCCCTGTCCTCCCCGTGGTGATTGCATTTCGCACCGACTGGCTCAGAGTCACCGGCTTATTGGCTCATTTTTCATTTTGCATCTGTGGTAACCAGACTTGGAAATAAAAAGCAGGGCAAGGCCTAAGCCTGATGGGGAAGGGCTGCGTGGACGCCTGCAAATGGGGTGGGGGCTTTCCGGTGGTGGGGCAGGGGGGCGGCCGGCTCCCGCCCAGGCCCACCTGGGGTCTGACCCCAGCCTTGTCTCACTGCTGGGCCCGCACGGCCGGGGTTTTCGCGGCTGCAAAGTGGGAGACTAAGACCCACCTTGAGAGCTTCACGGCACATAGTAGGTATTCAATAAGTGCAGTTGTTATGATAATGGCTATAGGATGTTTCGACATTATTTTAGAAGTCATGAAAGAATAGAATTGTCTCACTGGGGGCTTTTTTAGAAAACACAGATAACGAGAATGAGCCGTGGGATGGCTAGCCCGAGACTCGCTTCCTCTCTGATATTCAATTATCCCCCCCTCGCGCCCCGCTCCTCCTGTGATTTGATTACTTCGGTGCCCACGAGGCACTCCTGTCGACACATCGGAGGAGTTAGCTGCCGCTCCTCTCTTCGGGGTGGGGCTGCTCTCCAGACCTCCTAAAACAATCCTTTCGTTCTTGAGATTTGCAGCAGGCAGAGTGATTGTCCGTGCGTCTTGCTGTCTCACTGTCCGTCTATGGACAAGAAGGACGAAATGACCTGCTCAACTAAGGTGGCAACACAGCAGCCGGGCTGGGGTTCGAACTCAGGCGTCTGCATCTCAAGCGCTTGCTGTTTCGGGATCCAGTCCCCATTCAACATTTACCTCCCTCGGGGCTCGGCGCTTGGCAGACACAGTGGGGAAGGCGTCAGGCCCCACAGAGGCTGGGGCAGGGGACACATGCGGATGGAGCATGGAACGGAGAGACCAGAGAGCTGCTGGGGGCTCTGAGAGTGGGCCTCGGGGGGACGCCCCTGTGGCCAGGGTCGGGGGGGTTTCTTCAGGTGGGACCGTCTCAAGGAGGTGAGCCAGGGATGGGATGGAGCCTGCAGGCTCTGGACCGGGAAGGCAGAGTGGACAGCGGGCCGCTGCTGCTGCCAGAGCCGTGCGTAAGGTCACCACAGGCCTGACCGGTGGGGTGCGTCCCGGCACTTGAGCCTGGCACCAGAACTAGGGGAAGGGACCCCCGGGGTGTGGTGCCCAAGCTGGGCCATCCAGCCCCGTGCTTCGGCAGCCTGGTCTCAGGGTCTTGGGCATCCGGATTTGAGGGAACCCACTTCTTGGAGAAAATGGCAAGCCCACCCCAAGAAAAGCCAGGCGCTCAGCAAATCTCTCTTCTCCTCCTGTGCAGGTTATTACGGGCTGGGAGGGATCATAAGCACTTTTCCGTGACGCTTGCTTGCTTTGCGGGGTCACGGACCCGTCAGAGCGCTTGTGAATTTGAAGATTTTGTAGGTTCCTTGGTAGGTATGTGTATTGCTGGTCAAGTGATATCGCAGATCCTGGGCGACCCCCAGCCTGGTCTGGCCAGACCTGGGCACCTGCAGCTCACGGCCTTCCTGAGCCCTGGGGTCCCACTGGGCAGTGCGGTTAGTCAGGCCGTGCCTCACCTGGCTGGGTGCCCACGTGGTCCTCGGGCACCTGTGTTCTGAGTGACAGCGTTGCCCCTCCCCCCACACGGATGCTCCCCTGTGCCAGGAGGCACGCGGCCTCTTTTCATCCTTTATGCTGGTGGCCAGAAGCCCAGGAGGCGGTCCGGGGAGAGGGCCCCTGCGGGGAAGCCCAGCACCGCCTCTGTGTCAGCCGCTGCGGCCTGTGCTTCCTCCGTGGGTGCGGGCAGGGCGGCCTTCTCCCCAGGCAGGTGGGCTCACACTGTGTCCAAGGTGCCTGCGGGCTGGTAGGGGCCCAGCCCCAGCTCCCTGTCCCCTCTCGGTGGATCAGAGGAGCCAGGATCGGGGCTTGACTGGGGGGTGGGCAGAGGCGCAGAGCGCCCCCAGGGGCTGGGGCAGGTGAGGCAGGGGGTTCCCACTGCCTGTGGCCCCCAGGGCAGGGGCTCCCCAGCGGGTGCAGCAAGTGTGCCCGAAAGCGAGTGCTTCTCTCTCTCTAATGAGCCCCCATAAATCATGCCTTTCATGGACAGTAGCCCTCCAGCAGTCCCGGACGCAGGCCTCTCCAGCGCCCTTCCTGGGGCAGCTGACGGGCACCCTCTCCAGTGCCTGCTGAGTCTAGGCTCCGCCGGGCACTGCCGGCTGGGCTGCAAGTTCCCAGGGCCGGAGCGGAGGTGGTGCGGGAGTCGCGGCAGCTCCGCCTTCACAGGCTGAAGGAGCGTGTCTTCCCCAGGGGGTAGCGTGTCTGGGGTCCGGCCCGGCGATCTTTCCACACGTCGTGTGTCAACACACATTCCTTTCTTGAAGAGCAGTTTCTGTCGGGGTGAAATTCACATACCATAAAGTGAGCCACTACCAGTGGGCCTTGCGGCGGCGTTCGGCCCGTTCACCGCGTTGTGCTCCCAGCCTTCTATCTGGTTCCAGGACCTTGTCATCACCCCAGAGGGAACCGCGCCCCCAGCCCTGGCAACCCCCGGTCAGGTTTCTGTCTCGAGGGGTCCCTTATGCCGGACACTGCCCGGCCACACGTGGCTGTTCACGCCTGCTCCTCTCGCCTGGGAGCTGGTCTTTGACGTTCATCCACATTGTTTTCCCCGAACTTCCTTGTTGGTGGTGATGTGTCTGAAGCCCCAGTTCTGGCTGCATTCCACATGCTTCACTTAATATTAGCCCAACACGGACCCTGAGAGGTAGGGGTCAACACTGTGATTCCCACTGGAAAGACAGGGAAGCTGAGGCTCCCTGAGGTTGGGCGACGCTGCCCGGGGCTGCAGCTGGGGCTTCAGGCTCTCCTGTCCTTTGGACCCCGCTTCTGGCCCCTGCTCGTCCCTGGAGCCCCGGTCCCACCTCCGCCGCCTCCCAGAAGTCTTGGGCAGGGCCGCCTGGGTGCAGAGCCCGTTTAGAGTTTCACCTGCTGGAGGGAAGCTCCTCGCAGGCGGTGAACTCTTGTCCTTGGCCTTTGTGGGCCCCCCTGGACCTGTGCACCGTGGGCGCTTTATCAGCTAGCAGGCAGTGCCTCTTAATGGGCTCCCCGGGTTGGGGCCCTGGGACACGGCCGTGTCCTGGATAGACTTCTGGTGCTCCGCGGCCGCCCAGGGGTCCCTGTGCCTGCAGGGGCGTTCCTTCTGTGAACCGCAGGTCAGCTGGTTTCTTGAACCTCTTTTTGACTTAAAGGAAAATTGTGTGTTTGGAACATAGGATGCTGCCAGGAGGGCCCAAATCTCTCACCTCCCTTCTAGAAAAATAGATCGTTATTTCCCTTCCCCTTTCTTTCCGCCCATAGTGGAGCAGATGTTAGCTTTCCAATAAACAGGGGAAGAAATAGATGAGAGACGTTTAGCAAACTATCTCTGTGCAGGCCAGAGTTATCACTCTGATTTCAACTGGGACCATAAAATTTTATGAGCTATTAAATTGTCCTAAAGCTCCTTTAACATACAAACTTGAGTGTCTGAGATTACCCATTAAGAAAAAGTGGGTTACATCAGGAGAACTTTCACTGCTAACACTCAATTGTGTTCAATCAATAAAACTTTTAACTAGCCGCGTTGCTCTGGGTGGATTACACGGGTCCTGCTGGGGACGGGCCAGCCGGTGGTCCTAGACCCATCGTTGAGCATGGCCTTGGCTGGGGAGTGGGACTCTCAGCCAGGCCCGTCACCTCTGAGCATTCCAGAAGGTTCTGCTTCCTGCCTGGGCGTCTGTGATCAAGCGGTAGCTTGAGCTGGGAGGTGGGCTCAGAGGCCAGCATTTCCTGGGGGTTCCTACCAAGAACCCAGCAGGGAGCCCAAGCACCAGGCCCCACTGTGGGTGGGAGCTACGCCTCTCAATGGTGGGGAACTGGGGGCTCCTTGGCTGTGGAGGTGCCTCCTCTGGGGTTGACCCCTCAGCCAGAGGGCTGTGTGAAAGGAGCCACTGCTACCCGGCCGGTGCCCGTGGATCCAGGCGGGACCCTGACCTCAAAAGGGACGGGGGCCAGGAGGCACCGTCACTGCGGGGCTCCCGGCCCTCCGTCCTCCCGCAGGGCTGTGGGCCTGTGTCCAGTCTTCTCCGGCTGGGGCTGGGCCACCCTGGGCTGGGCTGCTCAGAGGAGGTGCGAGGCCCGAGGGGCTGCCCTACTGGGTTGATGGGAAGGGTGCCGCTTGGAAGGAGGAGGAGGGAGGAGGAAGGGCTTGAACCCGGGGCTCCGTGGTCCTGGCTGGACCCTTCCCCACTTCCTCACCCGTAGGGTGGGGCGGGAACCTCTGCTTTCTGGCCTCGCACCTATTGTAAAGTGCTCGGAGACCGTGGCTGGACCAAAAAAGAAAGTAAATTCTGCAGAACAAAAGGAGGGATTTGGTAAACGCCTGTAGAAGAATGGGGTTGCTTTGCCCCCGTCCGGGGAGGTGAGGCAGGGCTGGGTGGATAGGGGCAGGCTGCCCTGTGTGATGGGCAGGTGAGGCCGGGGCGCGTGGCCTCCAGAGTCCTCGTGAGCCCAGAGGGCCCTCCCCAGGCCAGACGGCACGTGCTGGGGCAAGTTTAAGACCGCTTCTGTGGGCCGCGCGGGCACCTGCCTCCACCCCCTGCCCCGAGGTCCACATGATGGAAGACAGCAGGGCTGTAGAGGGGCGAGAGTGGGTTGGGGAGCCCCACGGGGCCAGGGCTGTGGAGCTGCACCCAGGGCCCATGGTCGTCAGGCGTGGGCCTGGGTCTTCCGTGTTTCCTGGGGGCAGGTGGGGGGCATCTTGGACTGTCCTGGGGTGAGAATGGTCAGCCCTGAGCTGCTGCTGCCCCAGAGGCCTGACTCCTGCCCATCGCCCCAGCCACAGACTGCAGGGCGTGGGGCCCAGGGACGCTGGCCTTTCCCCGTGCCGGGCAGCCGCTGTCCCCGCACCCGCGGTGCTCAGGGCAGCCGGGAGGCCCGGCCCAGGTGGCCGTCTGCAGGGCTGGCCCTGGAATCCTAGCCCCTTGCCACGGTCCAGTTGGGCAATTCCCGGGGGAGAGCTCTGCCCGGAGCTGGGCTTCCTGTCCCCACATCTGGGTCAGCGCAGACTCGGCCTCCTATCGGTGTTTACGAGCTGCCTCTAATCTCCCCTGCACGCCTCTGGAGCCCGCCTCCGTCTCCAGCTGGCTTCGCTGCAATGCTCTGGCCCCGAGGTCAGGGAGACACATCTCCCAGGCCCGCAGCCCAGCCGCTGTGGTGCCTGCCGGCTGGGAGAGAGCCCGGTCAGAGGCTTCCTGGGGCGGCCCAGGCAGTTGGGTTTGGGGGGCTGTCGGGGTGGGGGGCGTGGTCAGCGTGCAGACCTGGCAGGAAAGCAGGCCGGGGTCGAGGAGTGTGCTTTGCCAGACGCCAATTAGCCTGGAATTCGGGGCCTGCAGCCTCCCCCGCCTGCTGGTGGTGGGGCCTGAGATCCACTCCCCACCAGACCCTTCCTGTGGGACCCCTCTCTGGTTCCTGGCGTCCCACGACCCAGGGGCATGTCAGGGATCAGAGGGCCCTAAACCTCGGGTTGGGAATGAAGGGGGTGGGGTTTGTCTGGAGTGCAAGCCAGACTCCTGCCAGCCTGATCCAGCCCTGCTGCCAGCTCCAGGAGGGGCCCAGTGAGGCGCTGGCCACTGTGGGCCTTGGAAACGAGGGGGGCATAAGAGTGCCCCCCAAGTTGAAACCTAAACTTCCGGGCCTTTGGCTCAAGGATGACTTCTAGGAGCTCCAGATAAACAGCAGTGTGTTTCCAGAGCAAATTCACCCCGAAGGCACTTTTAGGTCATCCCACTCGAGTATGAATGAGCTTTCCAGACCAGCTTGAATGCAGAGCTGGGAGGGGCCGGGCACTGTGGTTGGGCCTCTGCGAAGAGGCGAGTGGGGCAGACCAGGAGGTGCCTCCTGGCAAAACTAGACATCCCAAGGGCCCCCGGGAGGAAGGTCCAGGAGGAGGAGGAGGTGTGACCTCAGTGTGGGGAGCTGAGCTGGGAAGGAGTCTGGCACTGGAGCCACGAGAACATTCGTGTGGGGGTAACAGGGAGCCAAGGAGGGTTGTGTGGCGAGGGAGTGGACCGCCGGCAGCGTATTTTGGGGAGGTGATGCCAGAAAGAAGCGTGAGGGCTGCAGGTGGGAGGGATGGAGGTGGGACCCTGGGCTCTCAGATGTCCGCTGAACCCAGTGAGAAATGCCCGATGAACCCAGTGAGAAATGCCCAGCAGGGAGGGTGAGGGTGAGGACTTGGGCTCTCCCTGCCCTTTAGCCGAAGTGGCTGTTTGACTTGGTGGCTTTGTCTTATGGAGTTGTCCTCAAACCCTCAAGGACCCCCTGCCCCAGAAGATGAAGCTCTGTGTTCCCTTGGGGGCAGGGAACACGCCCAGCTGCCCCAAGGCTTCTGGAAGCTGTTCCAGGAACACGGGCTCCGTGAGGTGTTAATGGGGTCCCCGGAGGTCTCGGGCACCCAGGTCAGTTCAGTTCAGTCGCTGTCATGTCTGATTCTTTGCGACCCCATGGACCACAGCACGCCAGGCCTCCCTGTCCATCACCAACTCCCGGAGTCCACCCACCCCATGCCCATTGAGTCGGTGATGCCACCCGGCTTCAGGTCAAACCCTACATCCACTGCAGGTTGTTCAGCCCCAGTCAGCATCTCCCGGGCCCCCCAAGTCCTGTGCTGGGCAGGCCCTGTTCCTCAAAAGTGTGCACGGCAGGGCCCCGCCAAGCCCCCCTGGTGAACGCTGACACGCCCTTCTGGACCCCGAGGGTGGAGGGGCAGGTATGCTAGGTGTCAGCTGGGAGGGAAGGCCTGGAGCTGCTGGCTAGGGGGTGCCCACGCCCCTCCCCTGGGCGGAGTGACTGACCACCCCAGTTGGGGGATCATGGCCCCGACTGTCGGGCCTGTGACCCAGCCATTCAGTCTTTGGGGGCAGGGGCAGACCTGGGCTCGCGTCCCTCTGTCCATCCACTTACCACGTGGCCTTGGACACATTAGGTGGCCTTCCACAGCCTCCTCAGGGGATGTGAGGCCGCCCCCTACCCGGTGTCTGTGGCCTCCAGGACCGTGACAGTAGGTCCCGTATGGACACTCTGGGAGGCCCAGCCTGGCCCCTGGGGGAGCAGTCAGCCTGGGAGGAAGGCTGCCACGGTCCGGGGCATGGTCCCTGAGAGGCCAGCATGGCCGCGTCACAGCTCCTCCCTCACCCTGGCTTTGCCTCAGCCCTCCGGCTGGGACGACACGTCGTGGCTCCGTCCTTTTCCTGACACGTGGGGCACACACGGAGCGTCAGTGGGCCGCTCATGCCGGGACCAGCGCAGGGCCTACAGAGGGGTCCTGGACATGTGGCCCATCGCACGTGTGCCCCGGGGCCGAGCACTGGGGGCAGCTCAGGGTGTGCCCCCCGCCCCCACGCCCTCTGCTGTCCCAGCTTCCCCGGGCCGGGCGGGGGGAGCAGAACGCCGGTGTCCCCCTCTCTCTCCCAGGCATTTGAGAAAGTGGCTTCATTTGGCCTGCTGTTGCAGAGCGGCTTGGCTCGCAGGTGCCGGAGGCCCAGCCGGCCGGGGAGTCCCCCGCCAGCCGAGGGGTGGAGGGCCTGGCGGCGCTGGCATTGGCTGGCAGCCCCCGCGGCCCCTCCCTGCTGCCCAGTTCCCAGATGGGCCTCCTGGCCGGGACTCTGCCCGCTGCAGCCAGGCTGGAGGATGCTCCCCGACCCCCGGGGCCGCCCTGGGGGTGCGGGCAGGAATTCAGGGCCTTGGCTGCTCCCGTGCTGCCTGGCTGCCGCGGCGAGGACAGAGAGGCTGCTGGCGGGGAGCCCTGCGCCTTGGGAGGCTGTCGCAACCCTCTGAGACACACAAGCAAGCGGCGGGGGGACCCCCTCACCAGGCACCGAGCCTGGGAGCCCCAGTCTCTTGGGCAAGGAGGGACTGAGCTATGGGGCCAGGCGCACAGGCCCCACGACTTAGAGGGACCCGCATGCCGGGGTTTCTGCTCCCTCCTGCCTCACACGGTGTACTCAGTCAGCCAGCAGACAGTCGCTGAGCACCTACTGTGCGCTGCCTGCAGTTCCAGCCTGTTCTCCGGGTCTACCTGCCTTTTCCCTGGCTCCCCCTACCCGCTCCCTGGTCCTCAGGCCTCCAGAAGCCTCGCTGTCCTCCCCAAGGCCCTGCCACAGCCCCAAGGCCACCGTGTTGCCCCGGCCCTGCAGTACGTGCATTGCCCTGGTGTGTGCTTGTCCGGGGCCAGCCAGCCCGAGTGGGGTGCCGTCCCTCCAGGGCCCAGTCCTGAGTCGGGCCAACAGCCAGCCCTCGAGGCTCCTGAGCGGGGAGGATGATGGACTTGGTGGTGTGTGTGGGGTGATTCCTCCCCAGGGTGAAGCTGATGGTCCCAGGGAACTCCAAGGCCAGGGCCCCACCTGGCCGCTTTCCTCCTGTCCACGGTGCAGAGGTGGGAGAGGGCAGGGGTGGGGAGGGGTGGGGGCAGGTTTCTCTGCTGCAGGCGACTCGCCCCTACTCGGGCTCTCGTCTCTGTCTTGGGATGGAGGTGGTGTTCTGCCCATTTTACTGATGAGAAGACTGAGCCCCAGGTGGATCGAGTGGGGAGGGGCTGAGCTGGGCAGGGTCCTGCTCTTTGCCAGGAAAGTCAGCCTTTGGCGTCTGAGGCCACGCATCCCCAGCACCCGGGGGCGCCCCTTGGGAGCTTCTAGGCGCTCAGCACCATCATTAGTGCGTAAAACGCTCCCAGAGGAGCCGAGAGACTAGCGGGTGAGCCGGTCCGGGCCCTGGAGCATGCTTTCCCGCCAGGCTTGCCTCCCGCCCGTGTCTCACCTTCAGATGCCATGTCTCCCTTAATTAGCTGCCCAGGGAGCCGGGCTCCCTGCTTCCTTCCGAGGGTGGCGCTAACCTGGGTCTGCTCCAGCTGGGTTCCTCGGGAAGGGGTGGGGTGGGTCGGGAGCTGCTGTGTGCCGCAGGCGAGCCACACGCACAGACACGGGGGCACGCCCATGGGCACAGAACACCCACAGGCGTTGGCACACTCTGTGTTCCTTCCCAGAGCTGTGTATAGACACGCATCCTCCCGGTGAGGCCTCCACGCGGCCCCCGCGTCTGCACACGCAGGCCGTGGCCCGGAGCACGGGCTCGCACGGGGACCGGCCCCACAGGGCGTCCTGAGCGGGCGGTGGGCTGCGCGGAGGCCCTCCTCCCGTCCACATTCCCCACTGCCCCCCCCCCCACCCCACCCCCAGCAGCTGGCCCTTCTTTTGCAATTCTTGCATTTACTTCACAGTCCTTTATGCCGGCAGAGGCTTTCAAAACACTTTAGGCTTGTTTACTGAGCTGTGCAAGAACATTTTGTCTCCTTTCCAACTCAGCCTTCCAGAAGGACCAGGAACGTGCCCGTCTCTGGCGGGGCCAGCTGTGTGCTGTGCCAGGAGCAGCCCCCTCTTCTTAAAGGGCCAGCTGGCCTCCCCCTCCATGCCAGACGGTGCCCACTCGGACCCCGGGCTGCTGGCCCCAAATGCCGGGGCTGGTGAGACAGGGCGTTAAAACCCTGGGACTGGGAACCAGCACGGGGGCCGGGGATCCTGCCCCTGGCGGAACAGCGCCCAGTTCCTTACCGTTACATTGTAACCGAATTTGGGAAGGATCCCTCCCTGGGAGGGGGTGTTCCTGAAGAATCTGCCGGCAATGCTGGAGACCCAGGTTCAGTCCCTGGGGTGGGAAGATCCCCTGGAGGAAGGCATGCAACCCACTCCAGTATTCTTGCCTGGAGAATCCCATGGACAGAGGAGCCTGGCTGGCCACAGTCTGTGGGGTCGCAGAGTCGGACGTGACTGAGCAACTAACACTTCGTGTTTTTTTGCTGCTTGGCCGCTCCCTGAAACACGGTTGTGACAATGGGGCAGTGAGACTCTCTTCTCTGTTCCCCTCTGGGGGCTGAGGGCAGCTGTCGCCCCCACTGTGACCCGGGGCCAGGCACTGTCCCCAGGACCCGCCCTCCAGATGGCTGCAGAGGAGTTTCTGGAACCCACAGGGCTGGGGGTCCTGGATGCTGGGGGTCCCAGTTGGAAAGGAAAGCAGAGCCGTCCTGTAGAGGGGATCCCTGGGGACCAGCTCTCCACGGCCCACCCCCCACTTGGCTGTTGGTAATTGAAAGACGGTCCTTTGTCTTCGTTTTCTCACCAGACCTCTTTGACATCCGACACCCAGACCGCCTTTCCCAGGACCCATGCCCGCCTGAGCTCGTGTGGGGCCCTTTTGGACGTCAGCCTCCCTGGTGGACATAGCTCCTTTGTGTGCATGTTTAAACAAATGAAGCCTGAGTCCGCCTCCCTGTTCTAAGGGCTGAGGAGGTCTGCCGGGGACACACACATGTCAGGGAAGACAGGCCGGACAGGAGAAGGCCAAGCTGGCCCTGAAGGGTGGGGTCCAGAGGTAGCCAGCAGCGTGATTGTGTGCTTGGCCCGGACTACAGTGCTGAGCTTCCTGGCAGCCAGGGCAAAAGGGAATTAGGACGGAAGACAGCCCTCCTGATCAAGAGAGAAGCCGTTTACCTATGATGCTGTTAAAGGGAATGCAGAAGAGAGTATAATTTGACGGCAGGGAGGCAAGAAAGGAAGCAAGCGGGAGAGAGAGACGACAGAGGTCACAAAGAACAATAAGCATAACGTACAAAATTCTTCCATGATTATTTTATATTCTTTGCAGCCAAAGATGGAGAAGCTCTATACAGTCAGTAAAAACAAGACCGGGAGCTGACTGTGGCTCAGATCATGAACTCCTTATCGCCAAATTCAGACTGAAATTGAAGAAAGGAGGGAAAACCGCTAGACCATTCAGGTATGACCTAAATCAAATCCCTTATGATTATACAGTGGAAGTGAGAAATAGATTTAAAGGACTAGATCTGATAGATAGAGTGCCCGATGAACTATGGATGGAAGTTCTTGACAGTGTACAGGAGGCAGGGATCAAGACCATCCCCAAGAAAAAGAAATGGAAAAAGGTAAAATGGTTGTCTGAGGAGGCCTTACTAATAGCTGAGAAAAGAAGAGAAGCTAAAGGCAAAGGAGAAAAGGAAAAATATACCTATTTGAATGCAGAGTTCCAAAGAATATCAACGAGAGATAAGAAAGCCTTCCTCAGTGATCAATACAAAGAAATAGAGGAAAACAACAGAATGGGAAAGACTAGAGATCTCTTCAAGAAAATTAGAGATACCAAGGGAACATTTCATGCAAAGATGGGCTCGATAAAGGACAGAAATGGTCTGGACCTAACAGAAGCAGAAGATATTAAGAAGAGGTGGCAAGAATACACGGAAGAACTGTACAAAAAAGATCTTCATGACCCGGATAATCACGATGGTGTGATCACTCTCCTAGAGCCAGACATCCTGGAATGTGAAGTCAAGTGGGCCTTAGGAAGCATCAATACAAACAAAGTTAGTGGAGGTGATGGAATTCCAGTTGAGCTGTTTCAAATCCTGAAAGATGATGCTGTGAAAGTGCTGCACTCAATATGCCAGCAAATTAGGAAAACTCAGCAGTGGCCACAGGACTGGAAAAGGTCAGTTTTCATTCCAATCCCAAAGAAAGGCAATGCCAAAGAATGCTCAAACTACCGCACAATTGCACTCATCTCACACGCTAGTAAAATAATGCTCAAAATTCTCCAAGCCAGGCTTCAGCAATACGTGAACTGTGAACTTCCAGATGTTCAAGCTGGATATAGAAAAGGCAGAGGAACCAGTGATCAAATTGCCAACATCCGTTGGATCATTGAAAAAGCATGAGAGTTCCAGAAAAACATCTATTTCTGCTTTATTGACTATGCCAACGCCTTTGACTGTTTGGATCACAACAACTGTGGAAAATTCTGAAAGAGATGGGAATACCAGACCACCTGACCTGCCTCTTGAGAAATCTGTATGCAGGTCAGGAAGAAACAGTTAGAACTGGACACAGAACAACAACAGACTGGGGAGTACGTCAAGGCTGTATATTGTCACCCTGTTTATTTAACGTCTATGCAGAGTACATCATGAGAAACGCTGGACTGGAAGAAGCGCAAGCTGGAATCAAGATTGCTGGGAGAAATATCAATAACCTCAGATATGCAGATGGCACCACCTTTACGGCAGAAAGTGAAGAGGAACTAAAGATCTTCTTGATGAAAGTGAAAGAGGAGAGTGAAAAAGCTGGCTTAAAACTCAACATTCAGAAAACTAAGATCATGGCATTCCATCCCATCAGTTCATGGCAAATAGATGGGGAAACAGTGGAAACAGTGACAGACTTTATTTTCTTGGGCTCCAAAATCACTGAAGATGGTGACTGCAGCCATGAAATTAGAAGACATTTGCTCCTTGGAAGAAAATCCGTGATCAACCTAGACTGCCTATTAAAAAGTAGAGACATTACCTTGCCAACAAAGGTCCGTCTAGTCAAAGCTATGGTTTTTCCAGTAGAGAATGGGACTGTGAAGGAAGCCGAGTCCCACAGAATTGATGCTTTTAAACTGTGCTGTTGAAGGAGACTCTTGAGAGTCCCTTGGACTCGAAAGAGATCCAACCAGTCCATCCTAAAGGAAATTAGTCCTGGGTGTTCATTGGAAGGACTGATGCTGAGGCTGAAACTCCAATACTTTGGCCACCTGATGGGAAGAACTGACTCATTGGAAAAGACCCTGATGCTGGGAAAGATTGAAGGCAGGAGGAGAAGGGGACAACAGAGGATGAGATGGTTGGATGGTATCACAGACTCGATGGACATGAGTTTTGGTAAACTCCGGGAGTTGGTGATGGACAGGAAGGTGTATCATGCTGCTGTCCATGGGGTCACAAAGAGTCAGATACAACTGAGCGACTGAACTGAACTGAAAAGATAAAAAAAAGTTGAATTAGATCTCATCAGAATTTAAACTTTTGCTCATTAGGTATGGAGGCAATAGTTACAAAAGGTGGATCTGACAGAGAATTACTATCCAGAATCTAGGAAGATACCCTACAATTCCATAATAAAAACACGCAAAACATCGTGCAACAAAGTGGGCAAAAAGTTTGAGCAGACGCTTCACAAAGAAGATACGCAAGCTACCAAGAAGAAAATACGGGCGAAAAGTGTTCAATATAATAAAAGAGAGAGAGAAGTTTTTAAGACTGTGTGCAGAAGTCTAGGCCTGGAGGGAAAGGTGGTCTGGGACAAGATGTGGGAGCTTTCCTTCTGGGGCACTGCTCCCAGCGGCTGTGAGGGGCCGTGGCCCAGGGCCCCGTTTTTGAGTCTGTGTTTCAGCAGGGAGCAGCCTGGGAGTCCAGCCTCAGCCCCAGAGCAATGTGGAGCTCCAAGTCGGAAGGGTCAGGGCCTACTGCAGTTGAATCAGAAGGTCCTTGGGGCCCCGAATCCTCAGAGCCTGGGTGTGCCAAGGCCCTGCCCGGGGAGGGGGGCCCTGGGCCTGCAGACGATCCCTGCGCCGTGCAGCTCTGGCCCACCTGGGGGGTGCCTCAGGGACTGCCGGACCGCAGGCCGTCAGGAGGCCATGTCCGCCCCTACGGCCACAGGCAGGCAGGCTTCTGGCCCCGCCCTGGAGGCTCGTTTACAGCGAGGCCTCCGACGATGCCCACCCGTCTGAGCATCTGCGTCCCTCACCCTGGTCCACCCTGCCTCGTGCCAGGGGACCCAGGGCTCTGCCTGCCCAGATGGCCTTCGTCTGCCTCTTCACCCACCTATGCCTCCTCCTTTCCCAGGGCCCTCGCCCCGTGCAGGTAGGAAGGGACCAGGTTCTGCCAGGGTTGCTTACGTAAGAGGGCACCCTGCCACAGTGCGGCATGTCCTTAGCGCCTTAGCCCATGCTGTGAGGCCAGGCACGTGAGGCCCAGACGCCCGCCAGGCTGCCTTCTCCATGCCCTGCCCCGGCTCCGGGACCTCACTCTGCTCTCCGTGGTTTGCAGGATGGTTGTCTCTTTAAAAATTGCCCCGTGGCCCCCCGGAAAGGTAGTGGCTTTGGTGGGTGCCAGGTAGGGGCCGGAGGGTCTGGGGACACTCCCAGCACCCTCTGCCCCCCGGGATGGGCGCCGAGGCTCTGCTCTCTTCTGCCGGACAGTCCGGCTGTCCAGGCGCCCCCTGCCCCGTCCCCTGGAGTGTGGTGTGGCTCTGGCCCGTCCCGGGAGCAGGGTGCCCAGCTCCAGGGGCCCCGGTCAGTGTCGGTCCTGGAGGGAGGGCAGGACCTCTGAGCGAGGGGCCGATGTCTATGGAAGGCCGGCACCCACCCGAACCCACTGGCTGCTCCTCCGAGCTGGGGCGTGGGGACTGCACGGTGTCAGTGTGGGGAGCCCGGGCCCTCGGGGCTGGGATGTGGGGCCAGAGGGGGGTGCTTCCTGCACCTTGGTTTCCTCCCTGGAGGGGCAGCGGCTGCCCAGTGGGGCCCAGGGTGGGGGCAGGCACTCAGAGGAGGCTCGACTCAAGACTCCAGCGAGGCCTCGCTGGCGAGGCCGGCGGGCTTCCTCCTCGTAGGTAGAGGACACGGGAGAGCACAGCCCACCCGCAGGTGACAGGCCGAAGCGCCCACGTCTGCAGCTCCAGGACCAGCGGGAGGAGCAGCGGTTCTGCAGCAGGCGTACTTCCTGGCCAGAGGCAGCCCCCGGGGGTCAGAGCTCCCTCCCTCCAGGTCCCCCGCGGATCCCTTTGGGGCCTGTAGAGAACTGGAAAAGCAGGACCCGTGGGGACCCTTCCCCACCCCCGGGCCTCTTGCGGAGCGGAGGTCCTGTCCAGGGCGGGAGGGCTCCATCCCCTCTGCCCAGTGACCCTGGTGACCCCCAAAACGAGTGTCAAGGAGGAAGGGTCCCCTGAAGGCTGACCGCTCGGCCCCAGCCCTGCCCTGAGGACCCGTCGGCTCTGGCGGTCACTCGCCCTTGGCCGTCCCTCCTGTCCTTCCCCTGCGGCCCGCAGATCCGACCTCAGGGCCTCCTTTTCTGGCCCCCGCCCTCTGAGGATGCACGGAGGCCCCCGGGACCTGGCTGGGCCGCACCCCTCACCTCCTTTAGCACCTCGGTGCCCGAGGCCCACCGCCTACGCCTCTGCCCTGGGCGTGACCCCCGAGGGGGTGTCTGCCTCCCCCACCCAGCGGACTGTGTGTCCCCCTCCTCGCCCGGCTCGGCGGGCTCCTGCCCAGAGCGCCCGTCCTGAGAGGCCCTGCCCTGTCCCAGCCGCCGCTCACCTCTAGGGCGCCTGGTCGGGGCTCACTGCCCAGCTCCCGTCCACTCCGGGACCGCCCCTGTGGGCTCCTACACTGCAGCCTGGTCTCTCTGGGTGTGGCCCTGGGCGGGGGACAGAGGCAGGTCGAGGGGCTCAGGCCAAGGTCGTGGGGAACCTGGGGCTCAGCGTACCCAGGTGGAGCTGGAGTCTGGGCCCAAGGGTCCCCGAGGCGTCCAGGGCTGAGGTCGGGCAGCGCTTAGCGAGCCACGTGCTGGGTCCACACATGTGAATGCCACCTTGATCCGGCCTCCAGAGGCCCCGGGACGGCGGAAAATCCTCCAGAGGCCCTGCTTTCCGGGGCCTGGGCCCTGCACGAGGCCCGCTGAGGCCTCTGACTGCCGTTCCCATCAGTCTTAGCGGTGGGGTTGAGAACTGGCCAGCCCACTGCGAGGTGCTGAGGGCCTGTGCGGCCCTGCCCCCCACGTGGCCCTGCCCCTGCATGAGGGCCTCCCAGGCCCTGGAAACTGGCAGGGCCCTAGGTGATGGTCACTCTTGGGCCAGGGTGGACACCCTCTTCCCAGCATCTGGGATCCACTTGTTGCTTATCTCGGTGGGCTCTTCACAGCCTGCTCTCAATGTCTGTCTGTCCCTGCCCCTGTGGTGGGCCCTGGGG
>NW_024070209.1:103676618-103689906 GCF_014754425.2 Oryx dammah
CTGCTCTCAATGTCTGTCTGTCCCTGCCCCTGTGGTGGGCCCTGGGGTGTTCTGGGAGGGCCTGGGCACCCCGCTCCTGGGCTGTAGCTCTTGTCTCCCAAGCCTCTCCTTGGCAGTGGGGGGCCCGGGGCCTGGGCTCAGGTCGGGAGTGTGCCCGGTGCCCTGAGGGATGGGGCTGTGGTTCTGGGCCGGACTCTGTCTCTGCTCTTGATGTCTTGACCCTGTTTTCTTGGCTGCATAGCCCCCTGGACCTGCCCCCGGCTCTCACCCCCACTCCCCAGCACCCTCTGCCCTCAGCCCTCTCTGTACTCCCCTCCGCCTCACCCACCTGCCTGGTGCCCTGGACGCACCCCCGCCCCGGCCTGTGCACGGCTGCGGGACCAGTGACCTGAAGTGGGGGGCCCGTCTCGGCTGGGCCGGGGGCATGCGTTTTCCACCGGCCTTGCGCTCGCCCTGCCGGTCAGTGCAGGCAGGGGCGGGAGGGCTGGGTGCCCAGGAGGGTCGAGGGGCGGCCCCTCCTGGCAATGCTGACGCAGGCAGCCCCAACGGCGGGGTTTCCGAGTCACCGACTCACCATGATGGAGGAGGGACAGGCTCCTGGCCAGTCCACGGGGCCCAGCGGTGTGGGTGACCGACCTGCCGGAAGGCCAGTGACGCTGGACAGGGCACCCCCACTCCCGAGGCTGCCCTCCTGCGCCCCCCGGGCTGTTCCAGCAACTGCGGGTGCTCCCTCTAGACAGTCGGGCGAACCGAGGCCCAGCGCTCTCCCAGGAGAGGGTGGGGGCTGCAGCTGCCCCGGCCGGGCTCGGCCTCGAGCGCCCACATGGCCCCCGGGTGACTCATGCCGTGGGCACCTTGGGCCCCGTTGGCTGCACACCCTGCTCCTCTGGACTCCGCCTGCAGGCTGCTGAGTCCCCAGAATGAGTTCAGGCTGTGGGGTCCCCGGGGAGCTTTATTCTGGAACCAGAGTCGGCCCTGGTTTGTCTTGCCCTTCACACACTTCCCCCAAATGTCTGTACCCTGGCGTCGCGGCGAAACTGTGGGGGTATTTCCTCCGCCTGCTTCTGGTTTATTCACATGAAGTTCCTCCGAGCTGGCGCTGCCACTGCAGGGATGGGCCTCTCAGAGGCTTTTATCTCGGAAACAGGAAGCTGTGAATTTTGCCAGAAGAAAACGAAGAAAGGCGCCTCGGGCCCTGACCCGCGACGCTGGCCTCGGGGCTCACGCGGCCTCAAGACCAGAAAGGCGCCGCAGGCCCTGACCCGCGAGGCTGGCCTCGGGGTTCACACGGCCTCAAGACCAGACTCGGGGCCTCTGCTGCCCCAGCTCCCCAGAGGTGGGGTTCAGGGAGCAGGGGTGCCCAGGGCAGGTCGGAGCCTGGGCTTGGAGGAGGCCAGGCTTCTCCGGCTGGAGCCCTCGCTGGGCCTCGGGTTTCCCCATCCGTACGAGGTGAGGGAGATGGGGTCACCAGGCCCCAAGCAGGACGAAGCCTGGGGACTCACCCGCTCGGCAGGTCGTGCCCCTTGGCGCTGGGGCCGTGTCCATCTGTCTGCTGGGTTCACTGGGTGTTGCCACGTGCACCACCAGGGCAGGGCCTCAGGGTGGGCTGGGGGTGGGGGGTCCTCGGGGCTCAGCCCGCCGGTGCGGAGCCGGGGAGCAGAAACGAGTGCTATCTGCACGTGGCAGGCAGGGGACGGAAGTCTGGGGCAGTGAGGTGGCCTGAACCAGGCTCCAGCACCAGCCCGTGCTTATCCTGAAGGATTGCCCCTCCCAGGAGAGGGGGCTGTGTGTCGGAGCGGCTCCTGGGGGCTGGGGACGTCCCTGCGGGGGGAGGCCCTGGGGCCACCCTCTGGGGGGACCAGGAGGGGGGGCTGTCCTGGCCTTACTTCCTGCCCCCACACCCCTCCGCGCCTCGCGGCCACTCTGCCCCCGGGGGCTGCACCCTGGACTTGGGACTAAAATCCCACTGGAATTCTCTGCCAGAGCCCGCGGACTGGCTGGCTGCTGCTGCCCTTCTGTGGAAGGACGTGGGCTCAGAGAGGCTGGAGGTCCAGCTCCGGGCCACTGCAGCCCGTGGTGGGGGGGGGGCCTCACCCCGGCGGAGCACTGCCGGCCCCCTCCTCTCCCACCTTGCCCCCTCAGGCCCAGACTCCCCGACTGGCAGCGGCCATGAGACGCTCTGCGGCCCGTGGGCGTCCAGGAGAGACACAGGCCGCAGTGTGACTCGGACCCTGAGGGTCAGCGAGGGCCTCCCCCTGGGGGAGCCCTTCCCCGCCCCATCCCACTGGGCAGCCTGCCCCTCCCTGTGGCCTCCTAGAGTGGGCTGCTCTAGGCAGGCCCCCATGGAGCTGGGCCCCGGGCTGTCGGCCATGGGGTGCAGCCAGTCTGGATAGTCCTCAGGCGCAGGGCTCCGCTTCTGCACGCTGCTGGGGTCACCTCCTCCTCCTCCTGGGGGGCAGAACCCAAGGGTCACTCTGGGCTCGGCTCAGGGCTGGACAGATGTGGACAGCTTACCAGCTGGGTTCACTCTCTGCCTCAGTCTCCCCTGTAACATGGGGGTCGCCGTCTGAGCTGCCTTCAGTCACCTCCCAGTCCAGTGAGCACCTGTCTGTGAGCCTGCAGTGGGCCATGGCTATGGCCGGCCTGCAGCCATCAGCACTGTCCCTGTTTTAGAGGAACGTGTCTTTAAAACTCACAGTGACCGTGATGGTCACAGTGTGCAAGCTTTAGGGGTAGGACCTGCGGAACCCCCCAGTGGGGTGGAGAGTTTAGGGGTGCCTGCGGCAGTAACTGGAGCCGCCCTGCGGGGTCGCCCTGCAGAAGGCACTGCAGGTGTGAGGAGTGGAGGCAGCGTCACCCCAGGTGGGGTCGTCAGGGGGCCTTGGGCAGCCCTCGTGAACCTGCTGGGCCGTGTAAGAATCTCCAGGGGCCCTAGGGAGCCATCGAAGGTGAAGGCGGGCAGCACTGGGGTATTGTCAGCACCCCTCTTTGCCCCTCTCCTTCTATGGGTGAGGCTGGCTGGTGTCCCCTGAACTGTGCCCTCAAAAAGACCTCACCTGCAGATTATGAAATAAGAGAGTTCAAGGAGACCCCCACCCAAGCAGAGCTCCACCCCTCTCCCGGCCTGGACGAGTGGAGTGGGGGCTCCGGTCCAAACCACCTGAGGGAGGCCCCTCCCATGTTGCTTAGGGCCAGCCCATCCCTGTTCTCTGAGCTGTGATACAAGAGATGCAGGCTTGATCGCTGGGTTGGGAAGATCCCTGGAGAAGCAAATAGCAACCCACTCCAGCATTCCGACCTGGAAAAGCCCATGGACGGAGGAGCCTGGAGGGCTACAGTCCCTGGGGCCGCAAATAAGTTGGATACAGATGCTAAACAATGACACCCGCCCCCTCCTGCCTGGACCTGCCCCACACCAGTTTGCCCAGCTCACCAGGACTGGCAAAGCCCCTGGCTTCTGCTTGGTTATGGAAACGAGGGGGTTCCCCACTTGATGGGCGGGGCCGGCGGCCCCCTGCGCAGGTGGGGCCTGGCACAGGCTCTGCCCCTCTCTGAGCCTCTGTGGTCACTGGGGAGGGGGTCTGTGTGCTGCTGGGGCTCACCGCAGACTCACAGGCTGCGCTGATGGACGTTCGTGGACCCCAGGCCACGGAAAACAGAGCCAGCCGGAGTAGGGCAGGCGCTAGGGGCTCCAGAGTCCCCGGGCCCTGGGGCTGCGGGGGCGGAGCGGGGGCCGGTCCTGGCCACGCCCCTCACTGGTTCATCGGTCACTGGGGATCTCTGTGCCCGTGCAACTCTGAGGTTTATGTGGGGTTAAGAACAGGGCGTCTGTAAGCGAGCCGGATGCCCCTCAGCTGGGGGTGTGCTTCTCCTGGGTGGGCAGAGGCTGGGAGTGGGGGACCTTGGGAGCTCCCCAAGTCGTGGGCAAGCTGAGCCAAAGAGACAGGCTCGAGGGAGCAGCTGAGCCTAATTAGACCGCAAGCCGAGAGGGACTCCAATCAAGGATCAAGGGAAAACTTCATTCCTAATGAGGCCAACAGCGTGGGTTTCATCTCCCTTCGCCATTCAGTTCAGAGACAGTTAATTAGGCACCTACTGTGTGCCAGGCTTGAACGGGCTTGGCACTGCTGAAGTGCACAGTGCCACATGGGTGGCCCCAGGACAGGGGCCAGGGGGTCAAAGTGCAGAACGGAGAGGGGAGGACCCTACGGGGGAGGCGTGGCCTCTGCCCGGCGCCAAGGTCCCGAGTCCCGGCGACAGCAGGAGCCGCTGGAGGACGGCTCAAATGGGCACCGCACCCCTGCGGTCTTCCTCCCCAGGCCCGCCACCCACCCCAGTCTCACCACGAGACACCCCAGTGAAGGGACATTCAACCAAAGCCTGAGCAGCCCCCCTCAAATCTGCTAAATTCACGAAAATGAGGCAAGTCCGAGAAGCTGTCCCAGCCCAGAGGAGCCCAGGGAGGTGTGATGGGGTCCCTGATGGGGTCCTGGGGCAGAGACGGGGGTCAGGGGGAAACAGGAAAGCCGAACAGAGACTGATTCTAGTTAACAACGCACCAGTATTAACTGATTAACTGTAGGCAACGCCCCACACAGAGGTAAGAGGCTAATAATTGGGAAAACTGGGGGCAGGGAGATGGGAACTCCACAAACGTCTCAGTTTTGCTGCAAATCTTCTGTTCAGTTCAGTCACTCAGTCGTGTCCGACTCTGCGACTCCATGAACCGCAGCACGCCAGGCCTCCCTGTCCATCACCAACTCCCGGAGTCCACTTAAACCCACGTCCATTGAGTCGGTGATGCCATCCAACCATCTCATCCTCTGTCGTCCCCTTCTCCTCCTGCCTTCAATCTTTCCCAGCATCAGGGTCTTTTCCAATGAGTCAGCTCTTCACATCAGGTGGCCAAAGTATTGGAGTTTCAGCTTCAACATCAGTTCTTCCACTGAATACTCAGGACTGATCTCCTTTAGGATGGACGGGTTGGATCTCCTTCGAGTCCAAGGGACTCAAGAGTTTCTCCAACACCACAGTTCAGAAGCATCAATTCTTCAGTGCTCAGCTTTCTTTATAGTTCAACTCTCACATCCATACATGACCACTGGAGAAACCATAGCCTTGACTAGATGGATCTTTGTTGACAAAGTGATGTCTCTGCTTTTAATATGCTGTCTTGGTTGGTCATAACTTTTCTTCCAAGGAGTAAGCGTCTTTTAATTTCATGGCTGCAGTCACCATCTGCAGTGATTTTGGAGCCCAGAAAAATAAAGTCAGCCACTGTTTCCACTGTTTCCCCATCCATTTGCCATGAAGTGGTGGGACCAGATGCCATGATCTAAGTTTTCTGAATGCTGAGTTTTAAGCCAACTTTTTCACTCTCCTCTTTCACTTTCATCAATAGGCTTTTGAGTTCTTCTTCACTTTCTGCCAAAAGGGTGGTGTCATCTGCATATCTGAGGTTATTGATGTTTCTCCCAGAAATCTTGATTCCAGCTTGTGTTTCTTCCAGTCCAGCGTTTCTCATGATGTATTCGGCATAGAAGTTAAATAAGCAGGGTGACAATATACAGCCTTGACGGACTCCTTTTCCTATTTGGAACCAGCCTGTTGTTCCATGTCAGTTCTAACTGTTGCTTCCTGACCTGCATACAGGTTTCTCAAGAGGCAGGTCAGGTGGTCTGGTATTCCCATCTCTTGAAGAATTTCCCACAGTTTGTGGTGACCCACACAGTCAGATCTTAGACTGCTCTAAAAAAAGGCGGATCCAGACTGAGCACAAAGGCGTGGAGGTGAGGCGCTGAGGCCCGGCGGGGCTCTGTGGGGAAGGCCCAGTTTCACTTTGCCCGACCTCCGAGTCCCACCCGCATTTGCCTGTGGAATGCCTTCCCCGCGCGGGGCCTCTGTACCAACAGATAGCCGGTTCTCTGAGCTGTGATCTGTGAGGAGTCCTGGACTGGGCGCTGGAGCCTCATGATCGGCAGGGCCCCTCCCCAGGCCCAAACCTTTCCAGGTGGGCAGAGGGATGAACCGCCCCCTCAGGGGTCAACCCTGCCCCTCGACTCTCTCCTCTGCACTCCTGAGCATGAAAGACGAGGGTGGGGTCAGGATGGAGTGTTTTAGACTTGTACTGGGATCTCGGAAGAGACCTTGGCACGTGCCCAGCTCTCTGTGTAGCATTTTAGCTGCATCTACACATTGAATGAAATTAAAAGACGCTTGCTCCTTGGAAGAAAAGCCATGACAAGTCTAGACTGCACATTAAAAAGCAGAGGCACCACTTTGCCCACAAAATTCCGTCCAGTCAAAGCTATGGTTTACCTAGTAGTCGTGTGTGGATGTGAGAAGTGGACCACAAAGAAGGCTGAGGGTCAAAGAATTGATGCTTTTGAACTGTGGTGTTAGAGAAGGCTCTTAAGAGTCCCTTCGACTGCAAGGAGATCAAACCCGTCAATCTTAAAGGAAATCAACCCTGAATATTCATTGGAAGGACTGATCCTGAAGCTGAAAGTCCTATACTTTGGCCGCCTGATGGGAAGAGCCGACTCACTGGAAAAGACCTTGGTTCTGGGAAAGACTGAAGGTGGGAGGAGAAGGGGATGACAGAGGGTGAGATGGTTGGATGGCGTCGTTGACGCAGTGATCATGAGTTTGAGTAAACTCTGGGAGATAGTGAAGGACAGGGAAGACTGGCGTGCTGCAGTCCATGGGGTTGCAAAGAGTTGGATGTGACTTTGCAGCCAAACAACAATAACACTTTAAATTCTCATGCCCTAGCCAGGCTGGTGTGACTGTCTTCACCTTACAGGTGTGCAAAGTTACGGAAGTGGTGGCAGGCCTGGGAGGCCCAGGCAGGTTCCTCCGACTCGAAAGCCTGGGTTCTTACTCAGCTCTTCCCCTCGACCTTGGCACCAACAGGCGGCTGCAGAAACAGCATCTTTTCAGGCGCAGTGAAAACCTTGGTGGCCACATGCCCATGTGTTAACTGGATCCTCTCCAGAGCTTGGGGCTTGGTGGGGCAGTGGCACTCTATAATTCACACACTGTGACTTGCTCAAACTGATTTGTTTATATTTTCACAGTGAGCATGTGTTTCCTTTATCATGTGAAGAAGTCGTTCCACTGAGGGAGGGGTGTTTGAGTCAGCCCAGGGCAGTGGGGAGAGAGCGAGGGAGGGAGGCCTCTTTCCATCTCCCTCCCTGCAGGAGGGTTTCAGAAGTCCGCCCCCTGGAATTTCTGTCCTTTGGGGGAAGCTTGAAACCCAACAAGGGCGTCTTTGTCCCTCCAGGCTGGCCGCTAGCACAGCCTCTCTGGGGCACCGGGCAGCGGGTGTGATTCCCACACACCCATCCAAGAGGGATAAAGAAGGATAAAGCCACCTCGCCGTCAATCGTCAGCTCCTTTCTGCACGCTGCTCTTGACTGTCCAAGGGTTTAAATTTGGTGTCTCCAGGCCATCAGATGTCCCAGTGGCACGTGGAGGTCTGCACTGGTGACCTTCCTCAGGAGCCGAGGAAGCCAGGACAAGGCAAGAGAGCCCCCAGGCTGGGGGGCAGGAGGCCTGGGTTCTAATCTCATCCTGCTGTAAACTTGCGGGGTGATGCTCCGTGTTGATGGGGGACTTAGCAGTGAACTTAGCTGTGGCCTAGTAACGGGCAGGGCCCACGTCAGGATGGCTCGGCACACAGAGTTTAGAATGGGGAACAAGTCCCAAGGGTGCCAGACGGGCAGAGAGCCCAGACAGGAGGGGGAAGCAATGCAGAGGATAGTTCCGGTGAGGGCCGAGGGCATTCCTGGGCTTCCCCAGTGCCCCTGTGGGAGAAGCGGCCGCCTGGCAACAGCTGAGCTGCAGGAGTGGGTGCTGTGATGCACGTCCAGACCTGCACCTTGGAAGGAGTTCCTGTTCTGCTTGCTGCTGACAGTGGTGCCTTCTGGTGCTTTGCAGCTAAGTACGTCTCCAGAATTGCCTCGCCTGAAGCAGGCTGCCTTGCCCCAGTTTAGGTCTGCATCCAAGCCTGGTGGGCATGGGAGCATGGAGTCCCAGCCTCTTGCCTTGTCCATGGACATCTCTAAAGGGGCTATCCCCGCCCTAGAGCCTCCCACGAGGTCAACCAAGGCCTCTGTTGCAGCCTGCTCTCTGCCCTGTCCTCCATCCCTCACTCTCTCACAGGTCTTCTCCCCTGCATGCAAACGTCCACTGCGGAGTCTGTCTCCTGGAGAACCCGACTGAAGGCCGTTGGTACTGAGAATGGCGCTAGGGAGAAAGTTTTAAAATGGGATTTTGGAGCCGGGTAGTAGGTGATGGGTGAAGACTCTGGCAGGCGACTGTGGTGCGACTGTTAAAATGGCCAGTGGGGAGCTGGGCCGGGGTCCTGTCCTGGTGCGTGCAGTACCTCAAGTGGTTGCCATCTGGGGAGAGAGTCAGTATAAGGACCACGGAATCGGGTGCTGTTACTGGCTGTGGTCAGTGGACGGGAGAAAGACTGACAGCCTATTGCTCATCAGTTTAAGATGAAGTGTGGGGTGATAGTAGCGAAAGTTGTGGCTGAGGAGCTCTGAATTATGTAAACCAGTTAAAAAGGGGCAGAAATGGTTACCGTCTACTTTTTCCTCCCCCAAGAACTCTGGAAATTAACCAAAGGCTTACAGCAATTGAGGGATTTACTTGAGAAAAACAGCTGATTCTCAGTGATATCAGTTAATTTGATAGTCCCCGCCCCTCTTCTTCAGCTCAGTGGTAGCTCGCGTTGCAATACTGGTAAATGCGGGGCAGGGCTCATTCCCAGAGAATCGTGGTTAGTTGTCTGTTCTGACTTGTCCTGTGTTCTCTGGAAGGCCAGCCCAAAGGTTCTTTTGTGTTCACTTAACTCAAAGTTGGCCTAGAGCTCAAGCGGCACACAGGGTGTGTGCTGAAAGCATTAGCCGACTGCTGTGAGAGGCGATAACAGCTGGGAAGCAATAGGCTAATCACAAAGCTTGGGAGGAAAAGGGAGCAATGAGATGTCTGTGCTGTCCAGACGCTAAGCTGTGCCCCCCTCTTCGTGGCCACGGACTGCAGCACGCCTGGCTCCCCCGTCCTTCACCATCTCCCGGAGTGGGCGCAAACTCACGTCCACTGAGCCTTCCAACCTTCTCACCCTCTGCCGCCCCTTCCCCTCCTGCCCTCAGTCTTTCACAGCATCAGGGTCTTTCCCACTGAGATGTTCTTAGGGCTCTGGAAAGCTTGGAAGTATTCGCACGAGTCTAAAGGGCTGAGCGCACATCCTCCCGAGAGACCGAGCAGGCCCTGAGCCCTCACCTGCCTGGGTGGCAGCAGGAAGTGAAAGCTAAGGCAGAGCAGGAAGGCTTGGCCCTTTGGCCCTTTGGCCCTTTGGCAAAGACTGCGATATTTTTTTTGCTGTTCCAATCCTTCAGGGAAATTTCTGTCCAATCAATACCTGACCATAAGCCAACGAAACAGAGATTTCAGGGTCTACACATGACAAAAAGTATCGACTCTACAGAAAAGTTACTCAGAAAGATCCCAACTACGAGAAGGGACAGCAACAACCAGCCCTGGGGAAGGGAGAGGACCTGGTTTCCAGAGTGGCCACGTGATAACACTCAGAACGTCCAGCTTTCAACTAAAAACTACAAGGCCTGCAAAGAAAAAAGAAAGGATGGCTCACACACAGGAAAAAATGACATCACTGTGCTCTATTGCTGAGGAAGTCTAGATTTTAGACTTTTTAGACACAGACTCTCTATCAGCAGTTTAAATATGTTTGATCAGCTAAAGGAAACTGTGTCTAAAGAATAGAGGACAGGGACTTCCCTGGAGGCCCAGTGGTAAAGAGTCTGCCTTGCACCGAAGGGGGTGTGGGTTCAGTCCCTGGGCGGGAACTAAGATCCTGCAACGAAGCCCGTGCCGCTGCCGCCGAGCGTGTGTGCTCCAGAGCCCATATCCCACAGCCAGAGAGGCCATGGTGGTGGCGTCCTGTCGCTAAGTGGTGTCCGACTCTTTGCAATCCCATGGTCTGCAACATATCAGGCTTCCTTGTCCTCCACTATCTCCTAGCCTTTGCTCTGACTCACGTCCGTCGAGTCGGTGATGCCATCCGACCATCTCATCCTCTGTCGTCCCCTTCTCCTCCTGCCTTCAATCTTTCCCAGCATCAGGGTCTTTTCCAATGAGTCAGCTCTTTGCATCAGGTGGCGGAAGTATTAGAGCTTCAGCTTCAGCATCAGTCCTTCCAGTGAATATTCAGGGCTGATTTCCTCTAGAATGGACTGGTTGGATCTCCTTGCAGAAACGAGGGACTCTCAAAAGTCTTCTCCAACACCACAGTTCAAAAGCATCAATTCTTCAGCACTCAGCTTTCTTTACAGCCAAACTCTCACATCCATACATGACCACTGGAAAAACCATAACTTTGACTAGACGGACCTTTGATAGAGGCAAAGAAGAGCAACTTTAGTATACTGTCGAAAATAAATTGTTATTAATCCAAACTGGTGTGTTATAAATTAAGATACTCATTGTAATCCATAGGGCAACCACAATAAAATAACTCAAAAATAAAGTAAAAGAAATTACAATGGCATTAAAATAATACTTTGGAAAATATTTAACATAAAAGTAAGTCGTGATGGAGAGACCGAGGAAGAAAAATGAGGCAGAGCAAACAAATTGCAAAACGACAGCCGTTAGTCCTTTCTTACAAGTAATGATTAAATGCAAACAGATTTAAGCTCTTCAATTAAAAGACAGGGATTAGCAAACTGGATAAAATAACATGGTCAATGAGGTGCTGTCTCTGAGAGACTCGTTTTCTTTCTTTCTTTATGGTGGTGAAGCAGAGAATAGCTTTATTGTTTTACCAGGCAAAAGGGGCCACAGCAGGCTGATGCGCTCAGAACTCTGTGTCCCAGCCTAGAGAGAGCAGTGCGAAGTTTTATAGTAATTGTTTTAAGAGGCTGTTTGTAGTTCCTGGACATGCTTCTGATGGGTTGGTGGTGAAGTAAGTTGGAGTTGAAGGTGAAAGTGAAGGTCGCTCAGTCGTGTCCAACTCTTTGGGACCCCATAGACTATGCAGTCCATGGAATCCTCTAGGTCAGGATACTGGAGTGGGCAGCCGTCCTCTTCTCCACGGGATCTTCCCAACCCAGGGATCAAACCCAGGTCTCCCACATTGCGGGCAGATTCTTTACCAGCTGAGCCACAAGGGAAGCCCAAGAATACTGGAGTAGGTAGCCTATCCCTTCTCCAGTGGATCTTCCCGACCCAGGAATTGAACCAGGGTCTCCCGCATTGCAGGCAGATTCTTTACCAGCTGGGCTATCGGAGAGTTACCATCCTTAATCTTCAGGTTCCAACCAGTCTGGGGTCTACATGCTTATGGGCAGCAAACAGTTAACTTCCCCCGCCTGGTGGGAGTCTCAGTGAGCAGACTCACTTTAGAATCAGACACAAATAGGCTGAAACCAACAGGAGGGAGACAGGTAGTTCATGCAAGCTGTATTCAAAAGAGGGTCGGAGCAGCTGCACTAGCGTCAGGCAAAAGGGACGTTATTAAAGACGAAGAAGGAGATAAAATGCGAAAGGGTCAACCCATGAGAAGAGTCAACAGTTGCAGATACATATGTACCTGGAAACAGAGCCCCGAAAATATGAAGCAAAAAAAAAAAAAAGACCAAATTGAGAGAAGTAGAGAATTCAGCTATAATAGTTGGAAACTTCAATACTCCACTTTCAATATGGACATAACAGTTAGACAGAAAATTAGCAAGGAAATTAAAAACTTCAAGAAAACTGTCTACCAAAGTAGCCGAACAGATATCTGCAGAACACTCCATCCAATAGCAGCAGAATGCACATTCTTCTCAAGGGCAAACGGAACGTTCTCCAGGACAGACCATATATGTCTCAGTCCATTTAAGAAGATTGAAATCAAACAAAATATGTGCTCTGACCACAACGGAATGAAATTGGAAATTAATATGTAACAGAAGGAAATTTGGAAAAGTCACAGATTTGTGGGCATTAAATAAAACACTCTTAAATAGCCAATGGATCAAAGAAGAACAAGGGAAATTAGAAAACGTTCTGAGGAGAATGGAGGCGAAAACACGGCAGAGCAGAACCATCAGGGATGTAATTAAAGCAGTTCCGGGGCGGGGGGGGTGGGTGGAGGGGGGCAGACAGCTGCAAACGTCTGCCTTAAAAAGGGTCGCAAATCGGTAACCTTGCCTTCCACCCTAAGAAACCAGGAAAAGAACGAACTTTATGACAGAGGAGGTCTGGCAGCTGATGGCCCGGGCGAGAGATGGGAGAGCCTCACGAAGAAGGCACAGCTGGTCCTGGCCTGGGGATGTCACCTGTGAAGATGAAGCTCACCTTCTAGGGTGATCCTGGGCCCCAGCCAGGCAGTCCTGGGTCTGGGATCACTGTCACTCCCACTGACCTTCTCGGGAAATTTGTGTTCTCCATCCCCACCATCCCAGGATCTGTGGTCCACAAGGCCTGCCTCCCAGAGGGGGCACTTCCACTGGGGGACACCACAAAAACCCCGTTAAACATGAACTCATGCCTGCCACTCAGTCCCTGCAGGCTCCTGGTTTGGCCCAGAGACCCTCCTGACAGGGGTAGCTGATCTGGAGCATCCGGAGGCAGTGGGACTGCTTTGACACTCTTGTTGCTGTTCAGCTGCTTAGTGGTGTCCGACTCTTTGCCACCCCGTGGACTGCAGCACACCAGTCTCCCTTGCCCTTCACCGTCTCCCGGAGCTTGCTCAAATTCATGTCCATTGAGTCAGTGATGCCATCCGACCATCTCATCCTCTGTCGCCCCATTCTCTTCCTGCCTTCAATCTTTCCCAGCATCAGGGTCTTTTCCAGCATCAGAATCTTTTCCAGTGAGTTGGCTGTTTGCATCAGGGGGCCAAAGTACAGGAGTTTCAGCTTTCAGCTTCAGCATCAGCCCTTCCAGTGAAGATTCAGGGCTGATTTCCTTTAGGATTGACAGGAAAAATACGCTTAGCACTGGAGGCATCTCTTTGTATTTCTCTGCCTAATTCTGACAGCAAGTAGACAAAACCAGCAGTCACAGCAGAAGGAGGACACAGCTTCTAGGAGCTCAAAGCAACCAGGAGCTCAGAGCACTCGGGGATGTTCAGAGAGGCTGGGTCAACAGAGGAGATAGCCTGGGATGCAGGAACCTGGAGAGTGCTTGGGGATGTTCTGAGAGGCTGGGTCAGCAGAGGAGCCAGCCTGGGATGCAGGAACCTGGAGAGTGCTCGGGGATGTTCTGAGAG